>NC_091297.1:32804424-32824424 GCF_038502225.1 Cherax quadricarinatus | reverse complement strand
CACACACACACACACACACACACACACACACACACACACACACACACACACACACACACACACAATGATGCAGAGTGATGTAGTGGAGGCAGAATCCATACATAGGTTTAAGAAGGGATTCGATAAAGCTCATGGAGCAGGTAGAGAGTGGACCTAGTATCGACCAGTGGAGAGGCGGGGTCAGGAGCTGTGAATCGGCCCCTACAACTACACATCCATCTTTTAGGGCAAAAACCCCATCACTTTCCATACCCACAATCCACACCAGCCACTTCCAGCCCATGATCCATGTACAAGAACCAAGAATTCAGGATGTCGTGAACTGGTATACAGTTCATAAGACCATAAGAAAGGAGCACTGCAGGTTGCCTACTAGCCTATGCTAGGCAGGTCCAAGTCACACAAACTAATAGAGGACATAAGAACATAAGAAAGGAGGAACACTGCAGCAGGCCTGTTGGCCCATACTAGGCAGGTCCTTTACAATTCATCCCACTAACAAACATTTGACCAACCCAATTTTCAATGCCACCCAAGAAACAAGCTCCGATGTGCAAGTCCCTCTCAAATCCAACCCCTCCCACTCATGTACTTATCCAACCTAAATTTGAAACTACCCAAAGTCCTAGCCTCAATAACCCAACTAGGTAGACTGTTCCACTCATCAACTACCCTATTTCCAAACCAATACTTTCCTATGTCCTTTCTAAATCTAAACTTATCTAATTTAAATCCATTACTGCGGGTTCTCTCTTGGAGAGATATCCTCAAGACCTTGTTAATATCCCCTTTATTAATACCTATCTTCCACTTATACACTTCGATCAGGTCTCCCCTCATTCTTCGTCTAACAAGTGAATGTAACTTAAGAGTCTTCAATCTTTCTTCATAAGGAAGATTTCTAATGCTATGTATTAATTTAGTCAACCTACGCTGAATGTTTTCTAACGAATTTATGTCCATTCTGTAATATGGAGACCAGAATTGAGCTGCATAATCTAGGTGAGGCCTTACTAATGATGTATAAAGCTGCAGTATGACCTCTGGACTTCTGTTGCTTACACTTCTTGATATAAATCCCAGTAATCTATTTGCCTTATTACGTACGCTTAGGCATTGCTGTCTTGGTTTAAGGTTGCTGCTTACCATAACCCCCAAGTCCTTTTCGCAATCTGTATGGCTAAGTTCTACATTATTTAACTTATAAGTGCTAGGGTTATGGACACTCCCGAGCTTCAGAACCTTGCATTTATCTACATTGAACTGCATCTGCCACTTTTCTGACCAAGAGTAGAGTTTGTCTAAATCCTCCTGAAGTTCCCTAACATCTACGTTTGAATCAATTATCCTACCTATCTTCGTGTCATCGGCGAATTTGCTCATATCACTAGTAATTCCTTCATCAAGATCATTGATATATATTATAAACAACAACGGGCCCAAGACTGATCCCTGTGGAACGCCACTTGTTACTGATCCCCACTCGGATTTAACCCCATTTATGGACACTCTCTGCTTCCTGTCTGTGAGCCATGATTCGATCCACGAGAGCACCCTTCCCCCAATGCCAGGAGCTGCTACTTTCTTCAACAGTCTTTGGTGCGGAACTCTATCAAATGCCTTACTAAAATCTAAGTAAACAATATCAAATTCTTTATCGTGGTCAACAGCGTCAAAAGCTTTACTGAAGAAAGTTAATAAATTAGTTAGACAAGACCGGCCTCTTGTGAATCCATGCTGAGTATCCTTAATCAAGCTATGCTTATCGAGATGGCTTCTTATAATCTCAGCTATAATTGACTCTAGTAATTTGCCTACAATTGAGGTCAGGCTTATTGGGCGGTAATTTGACGGTAACGACTTGTCCCCTGTTTTAAAAATAGGAATCACATTAGCCATCTTCCACATATCAGACACTACACCTGTTTGAAGAGATAAATTAAAAATATTAGTTAATGGTTCACAGACTTCCATTTTGCGTTCCTTAAGAACCCTTGAAAAAACCTCATCAGGACCCGGTGACTTATTTTGCTTCAGTCTGTCTATCTGCTTCACAACCATTTCACTAGTGACTGTGATGTTACATAATTTATCTTCTTCTGATCCACTATAAAAATTAATTACCGGAATATTATTAGTGTCTTCCTGTGTAAAAACCGAGAGAAAATAATTATTTAAAATCGAGCACATTTCATTCTCTTTGTCAGTAAGATGCCCATAGTTATTTTTAAGGGGACCTATCTTATCTCTGACTTTTGTTCTATAGACCTGGAAAAAACTTTTTGGGTTAGTTTTAGAATCCCTAGCAACTTTAATTTCATAGTCCCTTTTAGCTTTTCTTATCCCCTTTTTAATGTCCCTCTTAATGTCAATATACTGATTCATAAGATGACCCTCGCCTCTTTTGATACGCCTATAAATTCCTTTCTTATGCCTTAGTAGATATTTCAGCCTATTATTCATCCATTTTGGGTCATTTCTATTTGATCTAATTTCCTTATAAGGGATAAACGTTCTTTGAGCAGCATGTATTGTGTTCAGAAAACTGTCATATTGATAGCTCTCTTCGTTACCCCAGTCAACAGATGAAAAATGTTCTCTAAGCCCATCGTAATCTGCTAAGCGAAAATCTGGGACTGTTACTGAGTTATCCCTACTATCATACTGCAGTAGGACTACCGACCCAAGCTAGTCAGGTCCAATTCACACCCAACCACATGAACTCATGTATTTATCTCACCTATTTTTAAAACTACACAACGTTTTAGCTTTATTGACGCTACTCAGGAGTTCGTTCCACTAATCCACAACTCTATTACCAAACCAGTACTTTCCTAAAAAAAACCATACCACGGGCGGGATTGAATCCGTTGCTGCGAGTCTTACCTTAGTTAGATATTTATAGCACGTTATTTACATCCCTTTCATTTGTTCCTGTTTTCATTTATGCACCTAAATCACATCCCTCTTAATTCTATGCTATTCTAAACAGTGCAAATTCAGGGCCCTCAGAATGTCCTCGTAGGACATGGGATCAGCTTTGTCATCCTTCTTAGCACTTTTTCCAGTGCATCTATATCCATTCTGTAATATTGTGCAGAACTGTGCAGAAGTGTGCAGCATAATCTAATGAAGCCTCACCAACGATATATAGAGTTGAAGAATAACCTGAGAACTCCTGTAATGAAAAGGGAGCAGAAAATGTGGTACACAAATTCAGATAGAATAAAAAATGAGAGTAATAAATTGCAAAAAAGAATAGCAGAGGCATCTCCTGATGTAGCACTCACAAAGACAAAGCTCATTGAAATTAAAATATGCAATCTTCCCTGCTGGGTATGAGATTTTGAGGGGAAAGACAAAGGGAACAGAGGAGGGAGAGGAAAAGCACTACCTATCAATAACCAAGTGGAGTTTTGAGGAGATAAAAGGAATTGACAGAGAAACAGCAGGTGACTATATAGTAGGTTCACCAAAGACTGGGGGTCTGAAGGTGGTGATAGTAATATACAACCCTCTATTAAACAGCAAGAGACCAAGATAAGAACATGATGAAAACGACTGAGCAATGGTGGATACACTAGCTGAGGTGGCCAGAAGAACCCACATAAGCAGGGCAAGGCTTCTGATCATGGGTGACCATGATCAGAACCTAGGTGAAACTAGAGCCACACCGGGGACCAGAAACGTGGAGGGCTAAGATGTTAGAGGTGGTAAAGGGAAACTTAATGTACCAACATCTTAAGGGACACAAACAGAGAGAGAGAAAAGGACGAACCAGCAAGGCTGGACCTTGTATTCACCCTGAGTGCTACTGGCATAGGGTATTAGTGATCAAAGAAACTAATTTCCGCAGATGCAAGTGCCTTAAATCAGCACTAATCGCTGTTTCGAATACAACTAAACAAAACAAAGGCAGCTTCACCATCTCTGAAGTCTTAGCAAAAATCCTCCTGAAAACAGTAAACCCTGCCATCACATAGTCTCTCCTGTTAATACTACACAAAGCACATTACAGAGAATGAACACTGAAACAGGCCTTCTCTATCCAGTCTGTATTTGTCTCGCCTATTTTTATGTAACCCAAGTAATAGCTTTCATATCCTTTTATTCATGTGCGAGTTAATTGTTCTACCATGTTGCATTACTACAACTTATATCACTACTACTACTACTACTACTACTACTACTACTACTACTACTACCACTAGTATTGCACCTCACTCTGAGCCTATATAAACCCTCTGTGTCCATGTACTGTTTGTAACGGCTTGACAAAGCTCCTGGAGAGCGAAATGTTTCCACAATAAAATGTCGCATTAGTTGCACTTGTGTCCTTTTACTTTACATGTTTTACATATGAAAGACCTCTAAGTGCTATTGACCACAGTGTCCTGAGTTTCGAATACCTTGTGGAAGTAACAGTGATGTCAAAAAAAAAAAAAAAAAAAAAAAAAAAAAAAAGGAAGGATGTGAAAAGGAGTGTTCTCAGTCGTAGAAATAGAGCCAGGGCTTAACCAAGCAGCGAAGGCGATCGTGGGACAGATATCGAATCGAATCGAGGACGACGAGAGCTGTCGTAAGATGGGAAGGAAGAAGGATAAGGAAGGATGGAAATAATTGGAAAAGGATGGTGAGGAGGGGAAGAGGAGGAATCAAGGCAAGTGGCCCAACCACTTTGGGACATGTGGTACAAAAGTACTGGAGACGTAGATAGAGAGGCTTGACTGATGTCATTGCTTGGCTCACTAGGAGAGGATGGCGAAGGCAGTGGTAGGAGCTGGGAGTGTCAGAAGGCAGCAAGCAGGATGAGTTGGTTATGGTCTTAAACCGTTTATCAGTGCGGTAAATTGTTTTCGAGAGAGTTGTATCACACTTATGGGAGAGCTGTAGTAGTATTCGTTGGTTTGGAGTTGGTGGAGTATCTGGTTGTAGGTAGGGAATGGTCTTTCTTCGCTTTGGTACGATACAGTGTTGTCTTGGAGATGTTGGATGAGTTCTAGGCGAGTCATGCTTGCAGGGTAGAGCCTCGTGGTGCAGAATATGAGTCCTTTGTGTTTAACCCATGGTGTTCCAGGTAATCGACGTGAGCTAAGTAGAGAAGGCGGTGGTGGAGTAGAGGAAGGTGGTGTTGCTTCGTTTTCAACTTCAGTAGACGAATTAGAAGATGTTTCTGGTGGTAAGGCTTCTGATTGGTTGGATTCAGTGAGAGGTGGTGGCGGTGGAGGCTTCTCATTGGTCGTTGTTGGATTGACGTCATTAGTTGGTGGTGTTGATGGAACTTCTGCAGAAGAGTTGGCGATTAAGTTTTTGGTGAATTTGAGAATTTCTTCAGAAGGTGGAGATGCTGGAAATGTAAATGAAGTCATGTTATTTAATGCAAATAACTCGTTGATGGTAGAGTTAAATGATCCAGGTACAGCCATGTTTTGCATATGAGCGTATAGTAGACAGTAGTGAATCTTCGTTACGTCACATGTTGGAGGAGTGATGGTGGTGGTGGTGGTGGAGGCGGGCTGAGTAGATGCTTGAAGTAATTTTGTAGTGTCTGCTTGTATTTTTGCAATTGCTGCATACGTTGGAGTGTTGCTAGTAGGTTTTTTCTTTGCTGCATCTTGTGTTTTCTTCATAATATCCTTTCTTGTAGGACATTTTGCTGCCAGTGTATGGTGATCATTACTCTTGCAGTTTAAGCACGCTGGTTGTGTTGGAGCAGCAGCGGTGCAGGAACTGAAGGTGTGTCCCTCACTACCACATGTAGTGCAGAACTTCTTGTCTTTTACTGGACATGCTTTGGTGGTGTGATGGTATGAATAACAGTTCCAGCAATGTTGGATGTAGTGATATCTCTCTGCTTCAATGTAGGTAGGGCTGATGTAGTAGTAGTAGACAGCAAGACCTTCGTTCAGTGCAGTGGCAGCCATGTTCACGTCGGTGAAGGTGACCTTGATCATGGACGTTGCATTTGGGATTTTTGTAATGCTGTCAACAGTAGCCCAAGTATTTTGCGTCTCGATGGATGACTTGAGTTCAGCAGGTGTTTGAGACGTCAGAATCTTGTCCAGTTTTTTTAGGAATACTGATTTCCTTGCCCTGAGGGCAGGAGATGACGTAACACTAAACCCTTGAGTAGTAAGAGTAGTGATGGCTTCTGTAGTGAGTAGCTTCTCTGCTTCAGCATCATCGTGACACACAACAATGAATGCTTCTTTCAGTGACAATATGGTGTTGAATTTTACTTCCAGTGCTCCCTGAACAACAGTTGCAAGAACAATCTTCGTTGAATCATCAACGGTACCATTTCTTGGTTTGATCTTTACACGATTTGCGTAGCTCATCGTGTAAGTCAAGGCGATGACAACGCTGGTAAAGGTTCCCCTCCCCAACGGGGATCGTAGGGAGACAGAGTAAGTAAGGAGAGCTGCTATGACCTGCCTGGGCGAGAGTCAAGAGCAGAATCTTCGGGACAGATATTGAGAAGAGAAATTCAGGCTCTTCTGTTGGGACTCCGGTGGGGTGAGCAGGGAGGAAGGGACATACGACGTTTAGCGCTAGAGAGGAGTGTAGAACTGGGCCATGTCTTAACCCAAAAGCTAAGGCGAAGGTACCTGTCAGTGAATCCAAGGTTATTTGTAAATAGGGTTAGGAGCAGGATCATACAAGGAGTAGAAAAGGTTGTGTTGGTTTGTGGGTCTGCGAATGTCTTCGTCAAGGAAGGAGGTCCAGTAGTTATGTCTTGTCGCAAGTTCGTCTATATGTCTGTCACTGAGCGTCTTCCAGTACAGATTCAGAGCAGGGATGTCTAATTGGGCATGGAGAGACTCGCTTGTGGCGAAGTCCTCCCATCTGACATCAAGCACCCAGCGCAGCGCCTTGTTCTGAACACGCTGCAGTTTAAGTAACTTCGTTTTAGCTACAAGAGAGAGGGCTAGTGGAGAGTAAGTTATCAGAGGACGTATTAGGGATTTGTAGAGGTGTAGTTTGGTGCGTTGGGAGGCATGCTGCAGCTTGTAGAGGCCCGCAAGGGCCTTACTAGCTATTGCATGCCTCGAGTGAATGTGTCCATGTAAGCGAAGAAGGTAGTCAAGATTAACGCCAAGGACAGTGACAGATTGTGTGATGGGGATGTAAGTGCGGGAGTCAGCAATTCTGAGTTCGACAGGTAATGGAGAATCACGTTTCCTAAAGTTAAAATATGTAATGCTGGATTTAGCTGCATTGGATTTGATCCTCCATTTTTGTTCCCAGATGGCTATCCTGTCGACCTCATTTTGTGTTTTGTGTGTGAGTGTATCTATATTGGCGTGAGTGATAAGTTGTGTAACGTCATCTGCATAGGCTAGTGTGATGGAGTTGTGGTATACAGGTGTTGGAATGTCGTTAGTATATAAAATGTAGAGGGTAGGGGAGAGGACAGATCCCTGGGGTACTCCTGCATTTAGTGTGAAGTAGTCAGAGTAACAGCCTTGGAATTTGATTCTCATAGTGCGGCCGTCTAGGAAATTGCAGAGGAGTTTACGGGTAGCGAGAGGCAGGTTAAAGTTAGTGCAAAGTTTGTGTTTGAGCCCTTCATACCAGACAGTGTCAAAAGATTTTTCAACGTCTTCTGCAACCAGAGCTGTCCTGTTTCTTTGTTTTGTGTTTATGTGGATGTAGTTGAGAATGATGTTAATGGCATCCTGTGAGGATCTGAGAGTTCTGAAGCCATATTGGCCATCAGAAAATAGAGAGTTGCATTCCAGGTATCTGTGAAGGCGATAATTAATGAGTTTTTCAAAGAGTTTTCCTAAAGTTTCGAGGTGGCTGATAGGGCGATAGTTTCTAGGGTCAGAGTGGTCTTTATTGGGTTTAGGAAGGAGGATAGCAGTAGCAGCTTTGAAGAGGGAAGGGAAGTATCCAGAGGCAAGGGAGGCATTGAGGAGGTTTGTGTAGGCAGTAATGATAGAGTCAGGAAGGTGTTTCAGGATAATATGGTTTAGGCCAGAGGCACCAGGGGCCTTGGGAGGAAGGTGTCTGAGGAGAGTTTTAACGTCTGTGTTGGTGAAAGGAGTGCCAAGTTCTTGGGAGGAGGTAAGAGAGTCCAGATGGATGTGGCTGTCTGGTGTTGTTTCATGTGTGTGTGTAGTGTTCCAGTGTTCTATGTTCTGAATGTGTTGAATAGCATTAGGGTGGGGTGGGTGAGGGTGGAAGATGTTCTCCCAGATGTGTTTGAAGATGTTAGTAGCAGCCTGCGGGTCTGAGATGTGTGTGTTGTTGTGGGTGATGTGTTTGAATTTGTTGGTGGGAGTGGTGCCTCTGATTTTTTTGATAAAGTTCCAGAAGGCTTTGGTGTTTTTGATACGCTGTTTGTCCGCTTGTAGTATGAGCTGTGACCAGTGATTGTTGTGGTCTTGGTCTAGACTGTGTAGAATGTTGTTTCTGAGGTAAGTGAGATCTAATCGGACTTGATTAAATCTGTGTGTGTTGTAGAGAAAGCGGTTGTGGTAACAGATAATTAGTCTTCTTGTTCTGATTGAGGGTTTGAAGGAATAACGAGTGGTGTGGGTTTTCTTTGGTATTGCGGTGTTGGCTGCTTGTGTAATGGTGTCTTGGATGAGAGCAAGTTGAGTGTCAATGTCAGAGATGGGTTTGTTGTTGTAGTCATAGGTGAGGTTAGTATTATCTATGTGTTGTTTGAAGGCATCCCAGTCAGCGTTCTTGTAGGAGAAGGAAGGTGTGGCCGGGATGAGGATAGGGTTGGAGGAGATGTGTAAGATGACGGGAATGTGATCAGAGCCTGTAATAGGGCCAGGTGATATGTAGTGTTGAAAGAGAGAGCTGGCTCGGTTTGCCAGAATGATGTCGGGTTTGCCTTGGCCAGTGTGATTGTAGAAGGTGTTGAAGTCTGGGCCGAGGTGAACTAGGTGTTTGTGGTTTGTGAAGTTGAGTAATTGGTGACCAAGTTGGTTGTTACTGGTGTGATGAAAGGCGGTGTGTTTGGCATTCATATCAGCTAGTAGGTATGTTGGTGTGTTGGTGTAGTTGAAGACTAAGGAAAGGTCGTGTATGTTGAGAATAGTGTTTGGGCGAGCATAGGTGGTGAAAAAGATAAAGGGGCCAAGGTGGGTGTGTATTCTGACCGCAAGACAGTGTTGTTGTATAAAAGGGATTGGGAGAAATTCGTGTTTTATGTTGGATTTGACAAGGATGGCAACCCCATCGTGGGGATCATAGGGGGACTGTAGTGCAGTATAACCATAATGGCGGATACGTTGAGGGGCTTTGAGGCAGGTACTGTTTAGCAAAACAATATCTGGCCTCTCTGCTTCAAGGAGCTCGGCCAGTAGGTGTCTAATTGTAAAGTAAGAACGTACGTTGAACTGAATCACCTTAAACATGATTTAATGGTTTCGTCATAGCAAAGTTAATGTCGGGGGAGCAGTTTGGATTAAAACCTGTGATAGTGGTGCCATCAGTGGATGTGTGTTTGTAGGTGCTACGGACCCGTTTCCTGGAGGGGAAGGAAGAGATGGATCTGTTTTTATGTTCTTTGGTCTGTCTGTCAGAAGTTGGGGCAGGTTTAGGTTTGAGTGGATTTTGTCTGGAGGAGGTGGAGTTGCAGACCTGGATAGTGGGCTTGTGGTGGAGGAGTGGGCAAGGTGGATGCAGAGGAAGTGGAAGCTATGGTAAGGGATCAGGAAGTGGAAGCTTTGGTAGCAGATGAGGAAGAGGAAGCTATGGTAAGGGATCAGGAAGTGGAAGCTTTGGAAGGGGATGAGGAAGTGGGTAAGGAAGTGGGGGGAGGGGTGGTCGTAGCAGCAGCAGTAGGGGTGTTGGTGGGAGGTGTAGAAGTAGTGAAGAGGGGTAGGGGAGTAGGAAGTGGGGGTGGGAGAGAGGGAGGAGGGAGAGGTTGTAGGAGGCTTAGAAGAGAAGCAGGAAGGAGGGATAATTAAAGAGGGAAGATTGTTAGCAGACAAGATTAGGTTAAGGACATGTGAGTAGTCTGATTGGTAAGCTTGAGAGATTACCATCGCAGAGTGGGCAGCAGTGGCGAGTTGACAGTTAGTTTTGTAGTCTAGTGTGGGTGTAGGTGTAGAAGAAGTGCTTGTAGTCTGTGTGTTGGTGTTTGATGTGTGTAGAGTAGAAGAGGTAGACCAAGTGCATGGGGAGGCCCAGGCATTGGGGGTAGGGGAGGGAGGTGCAGGGAAGGGGTTAGGGAGGGAGGGAGGTTGGCTGGTTCTGAGGGTGGAGAGAATGTGCTTTCTAGAAGGGCAGGAATTTGCAACTGCAGTGTGTGACCCGCCACAGTTAGAACATTTAATTAAGGGGGAGGTTGCAAGTATTCCAGAAGTGGCCAGTTGCTGAACATCTGGAGCAGACTTGTGTAGATGTGCATGTGTTTTTGTCGTGGCCGAATTTGTAGCATTTAAGACATTGTGTGATTGGGTGGAAGTTCGGAGTGAAGAGAGTGTTTGGAGGAATGCGGATGGTCTTGGCAAAGATTCCTTGACTGAAGAGTGTAGAGGCGTCAGCAGGAGTAGAACAGCGTATTTTGAGAATGGTAGAGTTTTCGGGTCTGTAAATATCGTCAACAGAGACTTTGTTCTTAGTACTGATATCTTTTATTAAGTCTTCTTTGTCTGTGTCATAGGCTGTCAGGAGAGAGTAGTCTACGTGTTTAGCAATGACTGTGCTTTTGGCACGGTACTCAGGAGTCCAAATAATGGTGAAGCTTGCGATGAGAAGTTTTTGTCTGGAATCAGTTGAGGTGTGCATTTCGTAGGAATGTTTGTCAAGAAGGAGTTTGAAGCCTGAGTTGGTTTTGAAGACTTTAAGTTGAGGCGCACCAGTGATCTGATATAATAAATTTTCAGGACAGATAGTGGCATCAGGATTAGAGAATTTGAGGTTTAGCGAGAAGGAATTGGATTTAGAAGAAGCAGAGGCAGGTGTGGGCGGTTGAGGGAGAGTGGAAGGGGGGGGAGGTGGAAGGCAACGAAGGCATCGTCTAATTATGAAAAGATGAATTTGGCGGTGACAATCGGTCAAAAAGTGGGAGTACTCAGCTAGGCAAGTACGTGTAAGTAGACACACGAACTTGCCTGGCTCAGGACACTGAGGAAGTGAACTGTAGCTTGATGGACCACTGTATATCCTGAGTGGCAGCGAGACTGGCTGCATGGCTTGCAGTCAACAGGCGAAGAGAATTTAGGCAGCAACAGGCTTCCTGCCCTTGGGTAGGCAACCACCGATGCACCAATCCTGAAGGTGGAGAGGAAGACGAAGGTCCAGCAAGCACTACTCTAAGCGAAGTCTCTCCCAACACGGGGTAATTCGAGAGAGGCGAGATCGTCGATGTGTGAGCGATGTGTTAGCTAAGCACACGTCACCACTCGAACTAAGTCACAAACGAGGAATCAGAGTTAAGTATGTATGTATGTATAATGTTCGCCAAGACCGTGGTCCAGGCACAGGTCTCAATCTTGCGATGACCCGTCTCTGGCTCCCGAGAGAAAAAGATTTCTACAATGATGCGACGTATGCTGCTCAAGCACTCTTCTGGTCAGTTGAACTGGTGAATCTCATAAGCGACAACACCATATGTACTCCTAACTATGGACACTAGCGAGGAGGAAGATATGTCGTTATCACAGGTAACAGCTTGTCTGGTTCGTTGACTCCATGGTACACTAGTGTGGCCGCAGTCATTTCTGGGTTCTCTTCGGGAGGGAATGTCACTCCTAGTTGCCTGCTGAGTGTCTCAGTAACTTCGCAATCCAGAAGATAGTGTGTTAGGGGCCGCTGGACAACGTGCTGACAGTACTGGCACATCTCCTCAGCCTTGTCTACCATCATCTTGGCTGTGGGAAAGCCCAAACGAAGCCGATGGATGGCGGTACACTGCGCTCTGGACCAGCTTCTATCATATGGAGGGGGTTCTCCCTGAGTCGCTGCTCGGTACCACTGTTGAGATGGGGTATCACCTAAGACCTCCCCCATAAGTTTCATGGCTCTGGCAGCCACCAGTTTGGTCTGTCGTAGGCTGATGGGGACAGTAATCCCAACATGTGGATAGTCTTTTGCTGCCTTGGCTGCATCATCTGCTGCCTCATTTCCCCAGATGCCAGCATGGCTGGGGATCCAGTTCAATGTCGATCTGTTACCCTGAACTTCTAAGGCTGTCATTATGCTCAGGATCGATGTGATGAGGTGAACATTGTCCTGTGGTTGAGGATGGGAGAGGGCATTGATTGCAGAAGTGGAATCAACATGTATGACAGGTCGGAGTCGATGTCGTAGGGCATGTGACAATGCCTGCTGAATCGCCACCAGCTCAGCTTGAAGGATCGTGCAGTGGTCAGGGAGTCGCCAGCCTTGTGTGTGACCATTGTGGTACAGTCCAGCTGCTGCTCTCTTCCTGTCAGGGTCGACAGAACCATCTGTGAAATACACTGCACATGTGCCTCCCTCTGCCAGTGCCATGCTTGTCTCAGCATGATTGCTGAGGGTGTCTTGACTGCAGAGACGCTTAGAGATGGGTAGCTGCATGATGCAAACATCGGCTGGATCTGGGCGCCAGGGAGGTGGTGGATGGTACCCAGCAACAGGAAGGTCACAACTCTTCTCAAGGAGTAGTTGTATAGGCAGCAGCTTCCGCCCAGCAGCACAAAACGAACGAATCCAGGAGTAGTCCGTGAAGAGTGTGGGATCTTGTGTCATGGTTGCCAATATCCGTCTCGTTAGTGGGGTACCTTGCTGCCGGTGCAGAATCGTGGCCACTTTGCAGGCGTTTATGTATCTTACTCTGTCAGCCAAGGAAGGAAGCCGGGCCTCAGATCTGAGACATACTGTGTTGGTGCAGATGGGGGCCCCAAGCATAGTTCTTATCGCCTGATTTTGCACGACCTCCACCCTTTGCCTGCTCTGCGGGAAGAGATGAGCTAACGCCGGTGCACCATAGTCAATGATCGAGCATGTAGCTTGTATACAGTACAAGCGAAGTACATCTTTGCTTGCCCCTGCACGTTGCGGAGCCTGTCCACTCAAGTGCTATATCCTGAATATGTAACCTATTCACAGGATCTGGTCCCTTGAACATCATTGCAAGAGATTTCTCGGCCGAGATCTTGAGGCCTAGTTCCTTGCAAGACTGCGTAATTAGGTCCAGAGCTCTCTGAGCCTGTCGTTCTAAATTGCCTTTCCCATTCACTACGAGTGCAAGATCATCAGCATAGCTGAGGAGCTGTGTACTACTATGAAAGGGAAGGCTCACAAGTTCCTGCATAAGGATGTTAAACAGGGTAGGACTGAGCACACCTCCTTGTGGCATACCGTTTTCCAGGGTTTTAAAGGAAGAGTAGTGTCCCTGAAAGCTGACACAGGCCTGCCTGCCCCTAAGGTAGGACTCTATCCAAGCCAGGAGGCGTCCTTTGATTCCCTTCCGAGCTAGTATTGCCAGAATTGCTGTGGGGCTGGTTAGTTCAAATGCCTTTTCAAGGTCGAGGTAGACGACGATACTAGGTTTTTTGTTACTATCAGCAATCTGGCTTAGTAGAGTGGTTATGCACTCTGCTGTACCCACTCCTTTGGTGAAGCCAAATATGTGATGATGAGAGGGTCCAAGTTTCCATAGGAGGCGGTTTAACACCATCCTCTCAGCAGTCTTGGCTAAGCAGCTGGTCAGCGATATTGGTCTCATACTGCCTGGGTCCTTGAGCTTTGGAATTGGTACGATGGTATCTTTCTTTCAAGCTGTTGGGAGTGTCCTGGCCCTCCACGACTTGTTAATGACGTCTAGTATGGCCTCCCATCCACTCTGCCCAGCCCGTGCAATCATGGAGTATGTAACACCATCGATGCCCGGGGCAGTGTCACCTGTGTTCTTAATGGCACGTCGGAGTTCCAAGTCCGTGAGGTCTTCATCAGTCACATCTTCCGACTCACATGCAGCTTGTATCGTTAGCTGGCGCTGTGGCAGAAGATCCATCTGTATATTCCGGATGTCCTGTGGGAGCTGAGTGGAGGCTCCCCTGGAAGTGAAAAGCTCCACTAGTTTCTCAGCTTCCTGGGATGGGTTCGGGTGTGCCTGTGGCCTCGGCTTGCTCTTGCCAATTGCTATGTTGAGCTTGCCTCATATCTCAGATAAGGTGGTGTGATGCCCGAATGTTGAGCACCACTCCAGCCATTTCTCAGTTTTTACTCTGAGAGAGACTCTGCGGGCATGCTGCACAATGGCTCCCAGAGTATTCCTGTTCTCTGCCGTAGGGTTACGCCTGTATAGCTTCCTAAAAGAGTTGATGCGGTGGTTCTGCTCCCGCACCTCGTCGTCGTCTCTTTTGTGAGTGCGTCCTGCGTACTTCTTTGGAATTGCGCACTCTGCTGCCTGGGTGAGAACAGTGATTAGCTCCTGTTCAGCCGTATCACAGTCTTCAGATAGAGAGTATGTGGACCACCAGTCATGAAGATAATCCTGGAACACCTTCCAGTTGGCCCTCTTTACGTCCCATCTAGGAGGCAGCACAACTGTGGGAGGCCTGTTGACGTTGAAGGTGGTGATCACTGCAAAGTGGTCACTGACAAGGTGAGGATGAGTTTCCCATGTGGCTCCTGCTGCGAGTTGTCTTGACCCGAAGGTAAGGTCGAGGCAGCCACCCAACAGGTGTGTGGGGTCTCCATTGTTTAGCAACTTTACCTCTGGAATATCGTTGTGAAGGCTTACTCAGCCCTGTAACAACTTCAGTCAGTATTACCAAGGCTGGCTCCTCCTCAGGAAAATTAATGAATAGAAAAAGAAATAATAACAGACAATGATAAACACTTTATTATTTAGAAACGGAAAATGTAAAACAATAAAACATGAATGGGTATCCTAATTGAAACAAAAATGAAAAATTAAATAAAAAAAATTACATTTGAACTCAACGCTAATATAGGTATATCGTGGTAATGGGGTATCAGGTGTTGGTGACACTGAGTGTTGTTGAAATCGTAGCCGTTGCTGATGTGGGGGGGGGTAGCAGGTGTTGGTGACCACCACTGGCTCGTTCTTCACGAAGTATAGCCGTGTGTAATTACTTCAGATGACAGGAAAACAGGTTCGTTACCACTGCTATGATGAGGGGTTAGGTCCTGTGTTGGTTTACATAACAGGTAAGTAGACTAAACATGGGATGTCTCAGGACGTTAGTCCGTCTCATTCTATTCTTCTCGTTGGTTGGCAGGTGACCCTCTCTGTCATTCCAAGCTGTAATGAAGATTACCCACTGCTTAAGAAATCACTCTCCATGATAAGTACAATACCTAAAAGATGTGGTGATTATTAAAACATTTAACAGATAAAGAATGAAAGGACTAAGTTAATTATTGGTCAAAAGTGAAGCTTTCAACCAATAAGTCCACTAAAATATGATCAGGCATGTACTTACAGTAGTGTTGGGAGCTGTGAGTCGAGTGATTTACTGTTTGACCAGAGCCCCACACGTCACCTTTCGGGGGGGGGGAAGAGGGAGGGGAAGGGATAGCGGGAGCTAGACTTACCCTACCTTAACAAGTAGCCGGCAATGAAACTATTGTTACTATGTACTCCCTCGCTACTCCTATCTATTGAACTTTTCCCTCACAATCGTGTAGGAGCATTGCTATGTGTCTGCCAGCAGCATTGGTTGCTGAGTGAGAGTGCAGCATTGGGTGATGTGCGTTGAAATCTGGGGTGAGCTGCTACTGCCTCGATGGGCATCATCAGCAGGTATCGCATCACTACACCCTTGGTGATCTTCTGGTGAGAGTTCAGTTCCTCGAGGGTGAATGAGCGATCTGTCTCCATGACTCTCTTCAAGGTGGTATACATTTCCTTGTTGAGAGGAGCCAATATTGGTTCTCCCCTCAAGTTGAACCATATCTTGAACTTCAGGTTGTGTCGTGATTCCAGGTATGAAACAACGCCATAGTGGGTTCTGTGGTCCCCGTAAGACTTCACCTTGAATTTGCCAGGTCGGCTGAGCTGGTTTGCCTGCTCCTTGGCCGGACGGCGCTTCTTCTTGTTGTCCACAGTGTTTCATCCCTCTTGGTTTTCGGGGGGTGGGGTGTTTATTTCCTCCCCTGTTTCCATTGTCGCTGGCTCCATGGTTGGAACTGTCAGATCTGCTACAATGTGAGCAGGATCTTCCTCTTCCTCTCGCAACTTCTTCGCTAGAATTGCGCCCCACATTTCCAAATCCGAGTCTTCCGTCGTGTTCATGGAGCATCGTGGCCTCTTCTTTTCGGCAGAAGTCATGTGCCTATCTTGTGATAAGGTAGTGAACTCCGTGAACTGAGTGTGTGAACTGAGACGCAGCATAGGTTTGTATGTATAATGTTCGCCAAGACCAGGGTCCTTGAGATGACCCGTCTCTGGCTCCTAAAGGAGAATTGATTCTTCACTGTTGCAGCATATGCTGCTCAAGCACTGTTCCAGACAGTTCAGCTAGTGTGCCTCTTAAGCAACTGAGGTTACTCCATCTCAGCTGTTTCCTGAGCTGGGGACTGGGCTTTGTCAACTCTGATAATCTGCAGATTCATGGCATCCACTGTTTCCTGCTCTGTCTGTAAGCACACCCTCAGGAGTGTGCTGAGCATCTGCCGGAACATGCTCTGTTGTTCCGTGGAGGTGATTGTGTTGCAGATAATATCCGTGAATGCCTTGATGAGTGTTAAGAGATCCTCTCTGTTGAGGGCCTGCGTTGTCGGTGGGTTCGAAGCAGTGGATATTATCTGGGCTGTTGTAATCTGTGGGGACTGCTGAGGGTTGTATTTCTTCACTGTGCACACCGTGGCCTGTTGTTGTATGCCAAGTTGTGTACCCGGCATCTGCTGGTGAGGTGCAGGCACAGCCTGCATAGTGGCTGTGTCTGACAAGGAGGTCGGTGGGGGCTCGTGTAGTGCCGTCTGCTGATTGCGTTGCCCAGATGTTTCTTTTGGCGCCGCTTGTTCCTCATGTTTTTGTTTCTTCGTTGCGGTAGTGGGGGAGGATGCTCCTGTTCATGACGCCTGGTTGAGTCTTCAAGGGTCGGAAATTCCTGGGCATTGAGTTGGGTTGCCTGATGAGAGTTTTGCAGTATGGCAGGATTCTCTGCACCCATCGTCTGCTGAGGGTGATGCTCTGCCGTAGCCTGCTGTCTCGTCGTTGGTGTCTTCCAGGCCTCACGAATTCTAGTGAGCCTCTCAGGGCATCGAGGGTTCCAGGCATGGTGTTTCTGCCTGCAATTCGGGCATCGTGGAGTGGGTGGCGATGCATTCTTCAGCTTGTTGATGCACCTCGGTAGGGTGGGGCTGGCTGTAGACACCGCAGATTACTCTGTTCGGACAGAGTGCACCCAGGTGTCCGTAACGCTGGCACTTGAAACAGCGAACTGGTTCTGCCGTGAAGGTCCTGACATCGTACCTGCCCCAAGAACCGAGGTCCAGCTGGGATGGCAGCGGTCCTACATGCTGAATGAGGACCTGCCGGGTTGGTGCGTTGCCTGCCGATTTTGCCTTGAGACGCTGAGCTGACACGACACTGGGGTGAGCTGCTACTGCCTCGATGGGCATCATCAGCGGGTATCGCATCACTACACCCTTGGTGACCTGCCGAGAATCCAGTTCCTCCGGGGTGAAGGAGCGGTCTGTCTCCATGACTTTCTTCAAGGTGATATGCATTTCCCTGTTGATAGGAGTCAGTATTGGTTCTCCCCTCAGGTTGAACCATATCTTGAACCTCAGTTTATGCCGTGTTTCCAGGTGTGTAACCACGCCATAGTGGGTTTTGTGTTCCCCATAAGCCTTTACCTTGAATCTGGAAGGTGATTTGAACTGGTTTACCTGCTCCTTGGAGGGACGGCGTGTCTTACTGTTCACATTGATCCATCCTTCCGTATTCTCTGGCTGCATGGTTAGGCTTGTCAGATCTGGAGACTTTTCCTCTGATGACACGGAGTGGTCTCGCAACTTCTTCGCTAGGATTGCTCCCCACATTTCTAAATCCGAGTCGTCCATTTCTAAATCCGAGTCATCCGTCGTGTCCCTGGAACATCGTGACCTCTTCCTTTCGGCAGAAGCCATGTGTCTGTCCACGTGGTGCTGGACTGGGATGCTGAACAGTGCGTACCTCTCTTTGTGTGTCTTGTATGCTGTGTGATGCTAATGTCTAACCATAGCATAGGGCCAGAGAGGTAACTTATATACTGCAGTCAGATGAGGTGAAGCAGGAGGAGGCGGGATCACAGTGGGACCTGCCACTAGTGTAAGTAGGACGTCGTCCAAAGGTTGGGCAAGCGTTGAAGTCTTTGTACCAAGATCCCATGATGTTGCAGTGTCTGACAGATGTGATGAATGGTTTAGAAAACCGACAAGTTGAAGAATTGAGACACTTATGCAACACATGGGAATCTTTATTGAAGAAACGTTTCGCCACACAGTGGCTTCATCAGTCCAATACAAAGTAGAAATGGGTAAGGAGAGGAGAAGTTTGAGGTAATCTGTCCCTCAACTTGGAATCGATCCCACTGTGTGGCGAAACGTTTCTTCAATAAAGATTCCCATGTGTTGCATAAGTGTCTCAATTCTTCAGCTTGTCGGTTTTCTAAACCATTCATCACATCTGTCAGACACTGCAACATCATGGGATCTTGGTACAAAGACTTCAACGCTTGCCCAACCTTTGGACGACGTCCTACTTACACTAGTGGCAGGTCCCACTGTGATCCCGCCTCCTCCTGACCACATCGACTCAAGGTTGAGGGACTGATTACCTCATTATCCTCCTATTCTTCAAGCTTCTCCTGTGTATGGACTGATGAAGCCACTGTGTGGCGAAACGTTTCCTTAATAAAGATACCCAAGAGTTGCACATGTGTCTAATTTATCAACGTGTCGGTTCTATGAACCATTCATCTACAAGCCTTACTGTGTGTGTGTGTGTGTGTGTGTGTGTGTGTGTGTGTGTGTGTGTGTGTGTGTGTGTGTGTATGTGCCTTTAGCAACAATCTTCAACAATTCTATCTACACCTAGCAACTACCGGAGGTGTGGAAGGCATCAAATGTAGTCCTAATTTAAAAAAAAAAAGGAGACAGACCAGTGTCACTGGCATACACTGGATATAAAGTTATGGAGAAGATTCAGAAAGGATACAGGAAAACACTGGTTTGGTAATAGAGTTGTGGATGAATGGAACAAACTCCCGAGTTCCGTCATAGACGCTAAGACGTTGTGTAGTTTTAAAAATAGGTTGGTTAAATGCATGAGTGGATGTGGGTGGGTGTGACTTGGACCTGACTAGCTTGAGCTACCAAGTCAGGTGCCGTGCTCCTTCCTTAAGTGGAAGTGACCTGACTAGGTCATCACATCGATCCTGAGCATAATGACAGCCTTAGAAGTTCAGGGTAACAGATCGACATTGAACTGGATCCTCAGCTATGCTGGCATCCGGGGCAATGAGGCGGCAGATGATGCAGCCAAGGCAGCAACAGACTATCCATATGTTGGGATTACTGTCCCAATCAGCCTACGACAGACCAAACTGGTGGCTGCCAGAGCCATGAAACTTATGGGGGAGGTCTTAGGTGATACCCCATCTCAACAGTGGTACCGAGCAGCGACTCAGGGAGAACCCCCTCCATATGATAGAAGCTGGTCCAGAGCGAAGTGTACCGCCATCCATCGGCTTCGTTTGGGCTTTCCCACAGCCAAGATAATGGTAGACAAGGCTGAGGAGATGTGCCAGTACTGTCAGCACATTGTCCAGCGGCCCCTAACACACTATCTTCTGGAGTGCGAAGTTACTGAGACACTCCGCAGGCAACTAGGAGTGATATTCCCTCCCGAAGAGGACCGAGAGATGACTGCGGCCACACTAGTGTACCATGGAGCCAACGAACCAGACAAGCTGTTACCTGTGATAACGACATATCCTCCTCCTCGCTAGTGTCCATAGTTAGGAGTATATATGGTGTTGTCGCTTATGAGATTCACAAGTTGAACTGACCAGAAGAGTGCTTGAGCAGCA
>NC_091297.1:32779424-32799424 GCF_038502225.1 Cherax quadricarinatus | reverse complement strand
TGACGACGCCTCACTCGAGGGCACCAGCATGTCATGCCCCAGGTTGAGTGAAACCTGCAACGACTCCTACGATGACTGCTTCACCATTCCAGAGGAGACTGTACCCCGTTACATCACAGCTCAACCACAGCGATGTCTCCTGTGTTGCAGTATCTGTCCAGACGCAGGAAGGCGTGCAATGATGCCCTTCGATGCTCACTGCCTATGACCATGATGTTAAGCACACCACACATGTTTTTTCTTCCCTCCCTGTAGGAAGTTTTTTTTTCTATGTCCATATGTATATATATGTTTTTATTTTGTGTTCTGTGCCCTGCTCCTACGAGAGAGAGACCGAGTTTTTTACCACCAGACATGGTCGGGACGACCATACGGCAGGTGGCCAAGCGTATGTAGACAGCCTGTACTGTCTGCACAGACAGCCCATGCTGTCTGCCAGCTCAGTTCATATTTTGCGCCACTAAAGTGCTGCCCTCTGGGCCTGTCCAGGTCTGTGGGAAGCTGGTCCCACACTCACTCACACAGCGGCCTAGCAGGAAGACACAAGGCCTAGTAACTCTCTCTTGTGGGATGGCCCTCCCGGGCCATGGGCACAACACATAAGCCTGTGTACCCACCACGACTTAACAGTAAAGTAAGAAGCCTCCGAAGACATATCATTGAACCCCGCTATTAATCTTGGTTCACATGTGTGTGTGTGTACTCACCTATTTGTACTCACCTATTTGTGGTTGCAGGGGTCGAGTCTTAGCTCCTGGCCCTGCCTCTTCACCGGTTGCTACTGGGCCCTCTCTCTCCCCACTCCATGAGCTTTATCAAACCTCGTCTTAAAACTGTGTATGGTTCCTGCCTCCACTACGTCATTTTCTAGGCTATTCCACTGCCTTACAACTCTATGACTGAAGAAATATTTCCTAATATCTCTCTGACTCATTTGTGTCTTCAACTTCCAATTGTGGCCTCTTGTTTCTGTGTCCCCTCCCTGGAACATCCTGTCTTTGTCCACCTTGTCTATTCCACGCAGTATTTTATATGTCGTTATCATGTCTCCCCTGACCCTCCTGTCCTCCAGTGTGGTCAGGCCGATTTCCCTTAATCTTTCTTCATAGGACATTCCCCTTAGCTCTGGAACTACCCTTGTCGCAAACCTTTGTACTTTCTCTAGTTTCTTGACGTGCTTTATCAAGTGCGGGTTCCAAACAGGTGCTGCATACTCCAGTATGGGCCTGACATACACGGTGTACAGTGTCTTGAACGATTCCTTACTAAGGTATCGGAATCCTGTTCTCAGGTTTGCCAGGCGCCCATATGCTGCAGCAGTTATCTGGTTGATGTGTGCTTCCGGAGACATGCTCGGTGTTATACTCACCCCAAGATCTTTCTCCTTGAGTGAGGTTTGCAGTCTTTGGCCACCTAGCCTATACTCGGTCTGTGGTCTTCTGTGCCCTTCCCCTATCTTCATGACTTTGCATTTGGCAGGATTAAATTCGAGAAGCCATTTGCTGGACCAGGTGTCCAGTCTGTCCAGGTCTCTTTGAAGTCCTGCCTGGTCCTCATCAGATTTAATTCTCCTCATTAACTTCACATCATCTGCAAACAGGGACACTTCTGAGTCTAACCCTTCCATCATGTCGTTCACATATACCAAAAATAGCACTGATCCTAGGACCGACCCCTGTGGGACCCCGCTCGTCACAGGTGCCCACTGTGATACATCATTACGTACCATGACTCGTTGTTGTCTCCCTGTCAGGTATTCTCTGATCCATTGCAGTGCCCTTCCTGTTATATGTGCCTGATGCTCTAGCTTCTGCACTAATATCTTGTGAGGAACTGTGTCAAAGGCCTTCTTGCAGTCCAAGAAGATGCAATCAACCCACCCCTCTCTCTCGTGTCTTACTTCTGTTATTTTATCATAAAACTCCAGAAGGTTTGTGACACAGGATTTGCCTTCCATGAATCCGTGCTGGTTGGCATTTATACTCTTGTTCCGTTCCAGGTGCTCCACCACTCTCCTCCTGATAATCTTCTCCATAATTTTGCATACTATACACGTCAATGACACAGGTCTATAGTTTAGTGCCTCTTTTCTGTCTCCTTTTTTAAAAATGGGAACTACATTTGCCATTTTCCATACCTCAGGTAGTTGCCCAGTTTCCAGGGACGTGTTGAAGATTGTGGTAAGTGGCACGCACAACATATCTGCTCCCTCTCTAAGGACCCACGGGGAGATGTTGTCCGGTCCCATTGCCTTTGAGGTATCGATGTCCCTTAGCAGTTTCTTCACCTCCTCCTCATCTGTATGTATGTCGTCCAACACTTGTTGGTGTATTCCTTGCTGGTGTCCCCATCTGGTCTGTCCCCCCAGAGTCCTTCCTGACTCTACTGTAAATACTTCCTTAAATTTCGTGTTGAGCTCCTCACATACCTCTTGATCGTTTCTTGTGAGTTCACCTTCTTTCCTCAGCCTTATCACCTGGTCCTTGACTGTTGTCTTCCTCCTAATGTGGCTATACAGCAGTTTTGGGTCAGATTTGACTTTCGATGCTATGTCGTTTTCATACTGTCGCTGGGCCTCCTTATCTGTGCATACTCGTTTCTGGCTCTTCTACTAATCTCCTTGTTTTCCTGGGTCCTATGCCTCCTGCACCTTTTCCATTCTCTGTTGCACTTAGTTTTTGCCTCCCTACACCTTCGGGTAAACCAAGGACTCGTTTTGGTCTTCCTATTATTTCTGTTTCCCTTGGGAACAAAACTTTCCTCTGCCTCCTTGCACTTTGTTGCCACATATTCCATCATCTCGTTTACTGATTTTCCTACCATTTCTCTGTCCCACTGAACCTCCTGCAGGAAGTTTCTCATACCTGTGTAGTCCCCCCTTTTATAGTTTGGCCTGACCCCTTCAGTTCCTGTTACCTTCTCCACTTGTAACTCTACTATATAATCAAAACTCAGCACCACATGATCGCTAGCTCCAAGGGGCCTCTCGTAAGTGATGTCCTCAATGTCTGAACTGCTCAGGGTGAACACAAGATCCAGTCTTGCTGGCTCATCCTCCCCTCTCTCTCTGGTTGTGTCCCTGACATGTTGATGCATGAGGTTTTCAAGTACCACATCCATCATCTTGGCTCTCCATGTTTCGGGACCCCCATGCGGCTCCAGGTTTTCCCAGTCGATCTCCCTGTGGTTGAAATCGCCCATTACCAGTAACTTTGCTCTGCTCGAGTGAGCTCTTCTTGCCACCTCAGCCAGTGTGTCCACCATCACCCTGTTGTTTTCTTCGTACTCCTCTCTTGGCCTCCTGCAGTTCTGTGGTGGGTTATACATCACTCCAATGACTACTTTATGTTCTCCGGACTGAATTGTACCTACAATGTAGTCTCTTTCTCCAATCATGTCCATGCCTTCGGTTTCCTCAAATCCCCATCGGTGTTTTATGAGCAGTGCAACCCCTCCTCCCCCTCTACTCCTTCTATCTTTCCTCAGGATCTGATATCCCATTGGGAAGATTGTGTCTGTTATTGTCTCAGCGAGTTTTGTTTCTGTGACTGCTATGATGTCTGGGGATTTTTCACTGATTCTTTCGTTCCACTCCTCATGTTTATTCGTTATTCCATCCGCGTTTGTGTACCAAACTTTCAGTTTCTTTTCTATCATTGTGGTCATGCAAGAATATTGGGGTTGGGGGAGTGAGAGCCTTGGTGGGGGCCTATATGGGGCTGTGGTGTAGGTGGGGTTTGTGATGATGGGGGTGGGGTCAGAATGCCCATAAGGGACAGCTGTTGGGGTGAGGTTTGTGATATGGGGGTTGGTGGCAGAGGGAACAGTGAGTGGGTTGTAGTATAGGTTGCTCAGTTGCGTTGGGAATGTCGTGGTTGGAGTCTTTTGGTGGGAGATTCTGTGGGGTGTGTTTGCCCTTCCTCCTGTGTCTGGGTCCTGCTCATCTTCGTCATTGCCTCTCGTTCCTCCTTGCGTCTCTGTACCTTCTCTTTCAGTGTAGTCCTTTCGTCTTGTGTTCTGTCGCGGTCAAGGTATACTCTCTGGTACCCCTGTTTGTCCCTCAGTCTTGCTTTCTCTTGCAGAATCCTGGTTCGAACTGATTCTTCCTTGAAAATTACTTTGACAGGCCGTATCCTTCCACTCGCAAACCACCCAATTCTCTGAAAATTTGTCACCTGGGTCATATCGCCCTCACCTATTGTTTTCATGATGCCTTCAATCATTTTTTTCTCCTCCTGTTTTATTTCTTCAAAGTTGTCCCCCTTGGCTTCTTGGAGCCCGTACACAAAAACTGACCTCGCCCTTTCCTCCTCCCACTGAGTCTCCATCTGCTTCCTCTGAGGCATTTTATTTCCTTCCATTGACATGTTCTTGCCTTCAGTCCCTGTCATATCTGGAACTTCTATTCTCAGTGAACTGTCTTTCATGACCAGCTGTCCCTTGCTACTGCAGTTGGCTGTTAGAATCTCTGCATATAGCATACCTTCATTGTCTTCGGACCTGTCATTTGATCTTAGTGTACTCCTCGTGTGTGTGTGTGTGTGTGTGTGTGTGTGTGTGTGTGTGTGTGTGTATGTGTGTGTGTGTGTGTGTGTGTGTGTGCACAATATCAGTCTCGTATGTGGTGTGCATATGTGTGGAGCGGGGCATGCAAAGAGTATGTTACAATTCATTGGACATATGTACACACTCCCATATAGGGTGCCTCCCAACTAGCAAACGGATGCTAAGGGTTTAACGATTTTTTAAGATACCCATCATTAAATCAGTACCTTGGTTCACTGTCCAATCACAGGCCCGCCAAACGCTGAGGCGACGTGGTTCACTCGCGGTCAGCATTTGCCAGACTTGCCTAGCTGCTGGTTGATTACGGTGTTCTCTCTCTCTCTCTCTCTCTCTCTCTCTCTCTCTCTCTCTCTCTCTCTCTCTCTCTCTCTCTCTCTCTCTCTCTCTCTCTCGCTCTCTCTCGCTCTCTCTCTCTCTCTCTTTCTCTCTGGCTTCTGTTTTTGCCATTCTTTGTCACCGTGGTACACTTATATTCAACTCCTGTACATAGTGTACATAAGTGTAAATAACTGTATATATATATACCTGGTGAAGGAAATACAAGTTAAATATTACTACTGAGTTTGTTTTGCTCCAAAAACCCATTACGACCAGGATACAGGACATGCTGTTATCTGTGCTCAGCTTCCCACATGGTGTGTGTACATAGTATCAGCCTCCCACGTGGTGTGAGTACAGTGTCAGCCTCCCACGAAGTGTGTGTGCATTGTGTCAGCCTTCCACGTGGTGTGTGCACAGTACTAGCCTCGATCGTGGGGTGTGTGTCCAGTGTCAACCTCCCACGTGGTGTGTGTATGCACAGTGTCAGCCTTCCACGTGGTGTGTGTGTGTGTGTGTGTGTGTGTGTGTGTGTGTGTGTACTCACCTAGTTGTACTCACCTAGTTGAGGTTGCTGGGGTCGAGTCCAAGCTCCTGGCCCCGCCTCTTCACTGGTCGCTACTAGGTCACTCTCCCTGAACCGTGAGCTTTATCATACCTCTGCTTAAAGCTATGTATGGATCCTGCCTCCACTACATCGCTTCCCAAACTATTCCACTTCCTGACTACTCTGTGAATGAAGAAATACTTCCTAACATCCCTGTGATTCATCTGTGTCTTCAACTTCCAACTGTGTCCCCTTGTTGCTGTGTCCCATCTCTGGAACATTCTGTCTTTGTCCACCTTGTCAATTCCTGTCCTCCAGTGTCGTCAGGTCGATTTCCCTTAACCTGTGAGTGTGTGTGTGTACTCACCTATTTGTGTGTGTGTGTGTGTGTGTGTGTGTGTGTGTGTGTGTGTGTGTGTGTGTGTGTGTGTGTGTGTGTGTGTGCGTGCGTGTGCATTGTGTCAGCCTCCCACGTGGTGTGTGCACAGTGTCAGCCGTCCAAGTGGTGTGTGAACAATGTCAGCCTACCACGTGGTGTGTGCAATGTCAACCTCCCATGTGGTGTGTGCACAGTGTCAGCCTACCACATAGTGTGTGCACAGTGTCAGCCTACCACGTGGTGTCTGCAATGTCAACCTCCCATGTGGTGTGTGCACAGTGTCAGCCTACCACATAGTGTGTGCACAGTGTCAGCCTACCACGTGGTGTCTGCAATGTCAACCTCCCATGTGGTGTGTGCACAGTGTCAGCCTACCACATAGTGTGTGCACAATGTCAGCCTCCCACGTGGTGTTTGCAGTGTCAGCCTCCCACGTGGTGTTTGCAGTGTCAGCCTCCCACGTGGTGATTGCAGTGTCAGCCTCCCACGTGGTGTGTGCACAGTGTTAGCCTTCCACAGTGGTCAGTCGTCACATGAGGTCAGAGACCCTGAGCTGCTTTGGGGATTAGCGTGGACGGTTACAAAGCATGGCTTGCTTCTGCAGTGTTTTAAAAATTGAGGTTGGAGAGTTGAAGGAGGAGGTCTTGCTTCTCCAGGAGGTGATTAGGAGGCTGAAGGTCCACCTCAATGGGTCTGGGAGAGAGTGTGAGGTGGCTGGAGTTGTGGGGAATGAGGCTTCTAGCAGTGAGGTGCAGTCTGTCTCTCGCTGTGAGGAGGCTGTAGGTGGGGAGGTAGCAACGGCTACCAGCAGTGAGGTGCAGTCCAGCACCTGCTACAAGTGGCGAGTGGTTCACAGTAATGGGAGGCGCATCAGAGTAAGGAAAGTTAAGAGTGAAGATCTGAAGGTAGGAAATCGCTTCTCTGTTCTTCAGGATGAATGTACTTCAGTGGCCAGTGAAGGTAAGGGTACTACTGCCCCTGCTAATGGAGGTAAGCACATTCTTGTGGTTGGTGACTCTCAGGTAAGATATATTGACCGTGCTTTTTGTAATAGGAATAAGAAGATGAGAGATAGAGTGTGCTTCCCTGGAGCTGGTGTTGGGGACATTGTCAACAGGCTGGATAATATCATGTCAGGTAATGGGAACAAGCCCATTATCTGTCTCAGTGCTGGTGGAAATGATATTGGGAAGGGTAGGAGAGAAGAGCTGCTAGATAAGTACAGGTCAGCTATAGATTTCATTAAGTCTAAGGGAGGGATCCCAATCATATGTAGCATCTTGCCTAGAAAGGGAGTAGGAAATGAATGGTTGTCTAGGGCAATTGGTGTAAATTGCTGGCTAGACAGATACTGCAAGGAACTTGCAATCCCATTCATTGACAACTGGAACAACTTTTATGGCAAACATGATATGTATGCAAGGGATGGGGTACATCTCTCTGGGGCTGGGGTGGTAGCACTTGCAGACTCGATTGAGAAGGCCATTGGTGAAATGCCTATGATTTTAAACTGATGGAAGATAGAGGTATGGGTGTGTGTGGGAAACAAGCAGGTTGCAACACTAGGGTTGGAAACAGTAAATGTATAAAAGGCATTCAGCATGAAGTTATAAATAAAGACAATAGATCAGGTCAGCAAACAAAGGGGGACAGCAGAGGGCAGCAAGGGACTAGCTCCCTTAAGGTTTACTATACTAATAGCAGGAGTGTAAGAAATAAGATAGACGAGCTAAGATTAATTGCAAGTGCAGGAAACATAGATATTATTGCTATAACAGAGACCTGGCTCAATCTGAAAGATAGAGAGATGCCCTCTGAATGTCACATACAAGGCTATAAATTATTCCACACTGACAGGGTCAACAGGAAAGGTGGTGTAGTAGCGATGTATGTCAGAGACAATTTAAATTGTTGTGTTAGACAAGATATTAAATTAGAAGCGTCAGCCACTGAATCTGTTTGGTTACAGCTTCTCGAGGGCCGAGAAAAACTAATTTTGGGTGTGATTTACAAGGCCCCAAATCTTGATAGGGAGTGCAGTAAACTTCTATGGGACGAAATTCGTAAGGCATCTACATACGAAAATGTTGTGCTAATGGGAGATTTCAACTATAGACAGATTGACTGGAGCAATTTGACATGAAATTTAAAGTCAGGTGACTTTCTTGATACTATCCAGGATTGTTTTTTAAAACAGTTTGTGACAGAGCCAACTAGGGGAAATAACCTCCTTGACTTGGTTCTTGCCAGTAGGGAAACACTAATTAATAATCTTGAAGTTAATGATGAGCTTGGGGAAAGTGATCACAAATCACTCAGTTTTAATATATCATGGAATTCCCCTAATAATGGCAATCAAGTCTCTGTCCCTGACTTCCGCTTGGCTGATTTCATAGGACTGAAAAATTACTTAGGTGGGTTGAACTGGAATGACCTGACTAAGGGTCAGGTAGGTGGTGATGGTTGCCGATATGATGCTTTCCAGGGCATAGTTCTAGCTGCTCAGTCAAATTATGTTCCAAATAGGGAAATCAGATCAAACAAAAATGATCCTAAATGGATGAACAATAGATTAAAATATCTGATTGGTCAAAAGAGAGTCATATATAGGCAAATCAAAAGAGGAGAGGGGCAATTAAGAAATCGATATATTCAGTTAAAGAGAGAAATAAAAAAGGGAATTAGAAAAGCAAAAAGAGATTATGAGGTTAAAGTTGCAAGAGAATCGAAGACTAACCCAAAAGGATTCTTTCAGGTATACAGAAGTAAGATCAGGGACAAGATAGGCCCACTCAAAAGTTCCTCGGGTCAGCTCACTGACAGTGATAAGGAAATGTGTAGAATTTTTAACACATACTTCCTCTCAGTTTTTACACAGGAGGATACCAGCGATATTCCAGTAATGATAAATTATGTAGAACAGGGCGATAATAAACTGTGCACGATTAGGGTCACAAGTGACATGGTCCTTAGGCAAATAGATAAATTAAAACCTAACAAATCCCCAGGCCCTGATGAATTGTATGCAAGGGTTCTAAAGGAATGTAAAGAGGAGCTTAGCACACCTTTGGCTAATCTTTTCAACATATCACTACAAACTGGCATAGTGCCAGATAAGTGGAAAATGGCAAATGTGATACCTGTTTTCAAAACAGGTGACAGGTCCTTAGCTTCGAACTATAGACCAATAAGCCTAACCTCCATAGTGGGAAAATTTATGGAATCAATAATTGCCGAGGCAGTTCGTAGCCACCTTGAAAAGCATAAATTAATCAACGAATCTCAGCATGGTTTTACAAAGGGGCGTTCCTGCCTTACGAATTTATTAACTTTTTTCACTAAGGTATTTGAGGAGGTAGATCATGGTAATGAATATGACATTGTGTATATGGACTTCAGTAAGGCTTTTGACAGGGTCCCACATCAGACACTATTGAGGAAAATTAAAGCACAAGGAATAGGAGGAGAAATTTTTTTCCTGGATCCTGGATAGAGGCATGGTTGACAAATAGGCAGCAGAGAGTTTGCATAAATGGGGAGAAATCAGAGTGGGGAAGCGTCACGAGCGGTGTTCCACAGGGGTCAGTGTTGGGCCCCCTGCTGTTCACAATCTACATAAACGACATAGATGAGGGCATAAAGAGCGACATCGGCAAGTTTGCCGATGACACCAAAATAGGCCGTCGAATTCATTCTGACGAGGACATTCGAGCACTCCAGGAAGATTTGAATAGACTGATGCAGTGGTCGGAGAAGTGGCAGATGCAGTTTAATATAGACAAATGCAAAGTTCTAAATGTTGGACAGGACAATAACCATGCCACATATAAACTAAATAATGTAGATCTTAATATTACGGATTGCGAAAAAGATTTAGGAGTTAGGTAAGACACATATGCAACAGTTAAGTATCTTTATTATGAAACGTTTCGCCTACACAGTAGGCTTCTTCAGTCAAGTACAGAAAAGTTGATAGAAGCAGAAGATACTTGAAGACGATGTAATCAGTCCATCACCCTTAAAGTTTTGAGGTGGTCAGTCCCTCAGTCTGGAGAAGAGCATTGTTCCATAGTATGAAACAATATGGAGATGAAGTGACAGAATGGAGCTTTTTATAGCGCCTTGTCAAATAAGGAAACACTCGTGAATAATCTGGAGATCACTGAAGAGCTTGGCGCAAGTGATCACAAATCCATCACTTTTAGCATTAATTGGGAATGCAAGAATAATGATAATACAGTAAAAATCCCTGATTTTCGTTCTGCCGATTATAATGGACTTAGGGAACATCTGTCTAATCTTGATTGGGGTTATCTAGCTAATGATTTTAAAGACGATAATCATACTAATGAATGTGAAGGGATCTGCTTTTATGATTTTCTTAATAATGTACACAGTGCCCAGAGTATATACATTCCCAAGAGAGAAATTAGGTCTAATAATAACGATCCCAAATGGATTAACAGGAGGCTAAAGCATCTATTAGGGGAGAAAAGGGGAATTTATAGCCACATCAGAAGAGGAGAGGTTAACCTTACTGACCAATATGTTCAGCTTAAAAGAGAAGTAAAAAAGGCGATTAGAAAGGCTAAACGTGACTATGAAATTAGAGTTGCTAATGAATCAAAGACTAATCCAAAGGGGTTCTTTCAAGTGTATAGGACGAAGGTGAAGGAAAAAGTAGGACCTCTGAAAATTGGGAATGGACAGCTGACGGATAATGAACTGGAAATGTGTTCCTTATTTAATGACTATTTTTTGTCAGTTTTTACACAGGAAGATGTAAATGAGATTCCACTAATTAACAATTATTTAGTTCCTGATGAATTTAAGTTAACTAATACTATTACTGTCACGAGGGACATGGTTATTAAACAGATAGACAAACTGAAGCAAAATAAGTCCCCGGGACCCGATGAGTTGTTTTCCAGGGTACTTAAGGAATGCAAGATGGAGCTTAGTCAGCCATTAACGAGTGTATTCGATGCGTCCATCCTTACCGGTGTTGTGCCAGAGTTGTGGAAGATGGCTAATGTGGTTCCTATATTGAAATCAGGGGATAAGTCCACTCCTTCAAATTACCGTCCAATAAGCCTGACATCTATAGTGGGCAAGTTATTAGAATCAATTATAGCTGACATTATCAGAAGTCACCTTGAAGAGCATAACTTGATAAATGAATCTCAGCATGGATTCACGAGAGGTCGTTCCTGCCTGACAAACTTACTGACGTTCTTCAATAGAACATTTGAGGCAGTTGACAGTGATAAGGAATATGATATTGTTTATTTGGATTTTAGTAAAGCCTTCGATAGAGTACCTCACAAGAGACTCTTAAGAAAAGTGGCAGCTCATGGTATAGGAGGTAAAGTTCTAGCATGGATTGAGGCATGGCTTACCAATAGAAAGCAGAGAGTTACCATTAATGGAGTGAAATCTGAATGGGGATTAGTCACTAGTGGCGTTCCACAAGGATCAGTTTTAGGCCCTCTCTTGTTCATAATTTACATTAATGACCTTGATGAAGGGATTACGAGTGACATGAGTAAATTTGCTGATGATACAAAGATAGGCCGTATAATTCACTCTGAGGAGGATATCAATGAACTCCAGGACGATTTGGACAAATTAATGTCTTGGTCTGAAAAATGGCAGATGAAGTTCAATGTCGATAAGTGTAAGGTACTTGCCCTTGGTAATGAAAATAACCCTCGAAGCTATAATCTAGGTGAAGTAGAGCTTGATCATACAGAATGTGAAAAAGACTTGGGAGTCATGGTAAGCAGAAATCTAAAGCCAAGACAGCAGTGCCTTAGTATGCGCAACAAGGCCAACAGATTACTTGGATTTATATCAAGAAGTATAATTAACAGAAGTCCAAAAGTTATTTTACAGCTCTATACATCACTAGTGAGGCCTCATTTAGATTATGCTGCTCAGTTTTGGTCCCCTTACTACAGGATGGATATAGACTGATTAGAGAACATACAGAGAAGAATGACTAAAATGATTTACTGTGTAAGGAACCTCCCGTATGAAGATAGACTCAAACCTTAAATCTCCACTCTCTGGAAAGGCGTAGAATGAGGGGAGATATCATTGAAGTGTATAAGTGGATGACGGGCATAAACAAGGGAGATATTAATAAAGTACTGAGGGTGTCGAACCAGGTAAGAACCAGGAATAATGGATTTAAGTTGGATAAATTTAGATTTAGAAAGGACATAGGTAAGTACTGGTTTTCTAACAGAGTTGTTGATGAAAGTTAAGACACTTGTGCAACATCTGGTTATCTTTATTGTAAATGTTTCGCCATCCAGTGGCTTTATCAACACAAATTCTTGGACATAATTAGAAAACAGAAGAACTATATTCAAAAGATGAGGTAATCAGTCCCTCAGCCTTGGAGGTGGTGTTTACAACACCGTGGTTGTAGAGATTCTGACGCACAGGTAACGAGACTGGCGCTTATATAGGCGTCAGTGAAGAGAGACGTGTAGCAGACGAGGGCATAGTCACTGGTAGGCGGGATTCCCCAGTGGAAGTAGGTCCTTCCCAAATTGATGGGCTAGTTGTAGAAGTCGTGAAGAAGGTCATGTAGATGTCCTCTGAATCAAGATACCATGATGTTGCAGTGCCTGACAAGTTGTGCAAGACAGGTATACAATACCGACAAGATGAAAGTTAAGACACTTGTGCAACATCTGGTTATCTTTATTGTAAACGTTTCGCCATCCAGTGGCTTTATCAACACAAATTCTTTGTCATAATTAGAAAACAGAAGAACTATATACAAAAGATGAGGTAATCAGTCCCTCAGCCTTGGAGGTGGTGTTTACAACACCGTGGTTGTAGAGATTCTGAAGCACAGGTAAGGAGACTGGCGCTTAAATAGGCGTCAGTGAAGAGAGACGTGAAAGTTAAGACACATGTGCAACATCTGGATATCTTATTGTAGTAGACGTTTCGCCATCCAGTGGCTTTATCAATACAGATTCTAGGACATAATAGGAAGACAGTAGAGCTATATACAAAAGATGAGGTAATCAGTCCCTCGGCCTTGGAGTTAGTGTTCACAGCATCGTGGTGGAGGAGAATCTGGAGCAAAGACAAGAAGACTGGCGGTTTATATAGGCGTCAGTGGATAGGGACGGGCAGCAGACGAGGGCAAAGTCACTGGTAGGCGGGATTCCCCAGTGGAAGTAGGTCCTTCCCAAAGAGATGGGTTAGTTGCAGCAGCCGTGAAGGTCTTGTAGATGTCCTCTGAACCAAGATTCCATGATGTTGCAGTGTCTGACAAGTTGTGCAAGAAAGGTATAAAATACCGACAATATGAAAGTTAAGACACATGTGCAACATCTGGATATCTTTATTGTAGTAGACGTTTCGCCATCCAGTGGCTTTATCAATACAGATTCTAGGACATAATAGGAAGACAGTAGAACTATATACTAACCCATCTCTTTGGGAAGGACCTACTTCCACTGGGGAATCCCGCCTACCAGTGACTGCCCTCGTCTGCTGCCCGTCCCTTTCACTGACGCCTATAAAAAGCGCCAGTCTTCTTGTCTTTGCTCCAGATTCTCCTCCACCACGAAGAGAGACGTGTAGCAGACGAGGGCAAGAATTTGTATTGATAAAGCCACTGGATGGCGAAACGTTTACAATAAAGATAACCAGATGTTGCACAAGTGTCTTAACTTTCATCTTGTCGGTATTGTATACCTGTCTTGCACAACTTGTCAGGCACTGCAACATCATGGTATCTTGATTCAGAGGACATCTACATGACCTTCTTCACGACTTCTACAACTAGCCCATCAATTTGGGAAGGACCTACTTCCACTGGGGAATCCCGCCTACCAGTGACTATGCCCTCGTCTGCTACACGTCTCTCTTCACTGACGCCTATATAAGCGCCAGTCTCCTTTCCTGTGCTTCAGAATCTCTACAACGACGGTGTTGTAAACACCACCTCCAAGGCTGAGGGACTGATTACCTCATCTTTTGTATATAGTTCTTCTGTTTTCTAATTATGTCCAAGAATTTGTATTGATAAAGCCACTGGATGGCGAAACATTTACAATGAAGATAACCAGATGTTGCACAAGTGTCTTAACTTTCATCTTGTCGGTATTGTATACCTGTCTTGCACAGTAGTCGTTTTGATAAGGACCTGCCTCGCATGGGCCAGTAGGCCTTCTGCAGTGTTCCTCCATTCTTATGTTCTTATGTTCTTATAAATTCAATGATTGTGTGGATTAAAATAAGGGTTGGATGCGAAAAGTGGGTCATAATAAGCGTGTATGTACCAGGAGAAGAGAGGAGTATAGAGGAGAGAGAGAGATTTTGGGAGATGTTAAGAGGATGTATAGGAACCTTGGAACCAAGTGAGAGAGCACTTGTGGTAGGGGACCTAAATGCTAAAGTAGGAGAAACATTTAGAGAGGAAGAGAGCATAAGAACATAAGAATGTAGGAACACTGCAGAAGGCCTACTGGCCCATGCGAGGCAGGTCCTTATCAAAACGACCTCTACCTAAAGCTACCCAAGAAATAACTCCCGTACCCAATGACACCATTCAAACCCAGCCCCTCCCACTCATATATTTGTCCAGTCTCTTCTTAAAGCTACCCAAGGTCCTAGCCTCTATCACCCCACTGGGAAGACTGTTCCACGCATCTACAACTCTGTTAGAAAACCAGTACTTACCTATGTCCTTTCTAAATCTAAATTTATCCAACTTAAATCCATTATTCCTGGTTCTTACCTGGTTCGACACCCTCAGTACTTTATTAATGTCTCCCTTGTTTATGCCCGTCATCCACTTATACACTTCAATGATATCTCCCCTCATTCTACGCCTCTCCAGAGAATGGAGATTTAAGGCTTTAAGTATATCTTCATACGGGAGGTTCCTTACACAGTAAATCATTTTAGTCATTCTTCTCTGTATGTTCTCTAATGAGTCTATATCCATCCTGTAGTAAGGGGACCAAAACTGAGCGGCATAATCTAAATTACGCCTCACTAGTGATGTATAGAGCTGTAAAATAACTTTTGGACTTCTGTTACTTATACTTCTTGAGATAAATCCAAGTAATCTGTTGGCCTTGTTGCACACACTAAGGCACTGCTGTTAGGTAAGACACATATGCAACAGTTAGGTATCTTTGGCAATATAAACACAAATGCAGTATAATGTGATCCTTTATTGACTACGTTTCGCCCACACAGTGGGCTTTTTCAAGTCACAAACAGAACTACCTGGGGTGGAAGGAACGCGAGTATTTATAGTCCGGCTGAGGTCAGGTGAAGAATGCTGCATCTGATGATGTACCGAGTTGGGTTGTAGAGTCTAAAAACTTGGGTAGCTTGGAAAGGAGACTGGACAAGTTTGTGAGCAGACCTTCTACAGTGTTCTTATGTGGGATAGCGATGAAGAAGTTTCTTGGCAAGTGGTTCAGCTATGTTATAGAAGCCACTATTCTGGTTGAAGTTGTCGGATATAGAAATAAGTGATGATTCCAGGATTCTTCTTATTTCTATATCCGACAACTTCAACCAGAATAGTGGCTTCTATAACATAGCTGAACCACTTGCCAAGAAACTTCTTCATCGCTATCCCACATAAGAACACTGTAGAAGGTCTGCTCACAAACTTGTCCAGTCTCCTTTCCAAGCTACCCAAGTTTTTAGACTCTACAACCCAACTCGGTACATCATCAGATGCAGCATTCTTCACCTGACCTCAGCCGGACTATAAATACTCGCGTTCCTTCCACCCCAGGTAGTTCTGTTTGTGACTTGAAAAAGCCCACTGTGTGGGCGAAACGTAGTCAATAAAGGATCACATTATACTGCATTTGTGTTTATATTGCCATTGTGTCGGTATTTTATACCATTTATTTCCAGTTAGGTATCTTTATTATGAAACGTTTCGCCTACACAGTAGGCTTCTTCAGTCAAGTACAGAAAAGTTGATAGAAGCAGAAGATACTTGAAGACGATGTAATCAGTCCATCACCCTTAAAGTTTTGAGGTGGTCAGTCCCTCAGTCTGGAGAAGAGCATTGTTCCATAGTATGAAACAATATGGAGATGAAGTGACAGGATGGAGCTTTTTATAGCGCCAAGAGGTGAGACGTAGGCCACTAGTAGAGGTAAGAACTCAGATGTTGAGAGGTCAGGTCCCTCTCAAATCCAGCCGCTCTCACTAGTGGAAGTTGTCGAAGTTGATTGCAGGTCTGTACCAAGATACCCTTGTGTTGCAGTGTCTGACAGATTGAATATTAAAATGGTATAAAATACCGACAGGTTGTTAGGTAAGACTGATTACATCGTCTTCAAGTATCTTCTGCTTCTATCAACTTTTCTGTACTTGACTGAAGAAGCCTACTGTGTAAGCGAAACGTTTCATAATAAAGATACCTAACTGTTGCATATGTGTCTTACCTAACAACCTGTCGGTATTTTATACCATTTTAATGTTCAAGGCACTGCTGTCTTGGCTTTAGATTTCTGCTCACCATGCCTCCCAAGTCCTTTTCACATTCTGTATGATCAAGCTCTACATCACCTAGATTATAGCTTCGAGGGTTATTTTCATTACCAAGGGCAAGTACCTTACACTTATCTACATTGAACTTCATCTGCCATTTTTCAGACCAGGACATTAATTTGTCCAACTCCTCCTGGAGTTCATTGCTATCCTCATCAGAGTGAATTAAACGGCCTATCTTTGTATCATCAGCAAACTTACTCATGTCACTCGTAATCCCTTCATCAAGGTCACTAATGTAAATTATGCATAGTTCCTTTGTATAGAGGCAAAGGGGACAAAAGAGAGTGCAAAAATTATAAGGTAATAAGTCTGCTGAGTATACCTGGTAAAGTGTATGGTAGAGTTATTATTGAAAGAATTAAGAGTAAGACGGAGAGTAGGATAGCAGATGAACAAGGAGGCTTTAGGAAAGGTAGGGGGTGTGTAGACCAAGCGTTGACAGTGAAACATATAGGTGAACAGTATTTAGATAAGGCTAATGAGGTTTTTGTGGCTTTTATGGATTTGGAAAAGGCGTATGACAGGGTGGAAAGGGGGGCAATGTGGTAGATGTTGCAGGTGTATGGTATAGGAGGTAGGTTACCGAAAGCAGTGAAGAGTTTTTACGAGGATAGTGAGGCTCAGGTTAGAATATGTAGGAAAGAGGGAGATTATTTCCCAGTGAAAGTGGGCCTTAGACAAGCATGTGTGATATCACCGTGGTTGCTCAATATGTTTATGGATGGAGTAGTAAGAGAAGTGAATGCTCGGGTGTTGGCAAGAGGTGTGGGGTTAAATGATCATTGTTAGGTAAGACACATATGTAACAGTTAGGTATCTTTATTTTAAAACGTTTCGCCTACACAGTAGGCTTCTTCAGTCGAGTACAGAAAAGTTGATAGAAGCAGAAGATACTTGAAGACGATGTAATCAGTCCATCACCCTTAAAGTTTTGAGGTGGTCAGTCCCTCACTCTGGCGAAGAGCATTGTTCCGTTGTCTGAAACAATATGAAGTTGAAGTGACAGAATCGGGCCTTATATAGTGCCAGGAGGTGAGACGTAGGTTGATTTGGGAGAGCAGGTCCCTCTCAAACCCAGCCGTTCTCACTAGTAGAGGTTGTCGAAGTAGATGGTCTGTACCAAGATACCCTTGTGTGGGGTTAAATGATAATGAATCAAACACAAAGTGGGAGTTGTCACAGATGCTCTTTGCTGATGACACTGTGCTTTTGGGAGATTCTGAAGAGAAGTTGCAGAGATTGGTTGATGAGTTTGGTAGGATACGTAAAAGAAGGAAGTTAAAAGTTAAAAGTAAATGTAGGAAAGAGCAAGGTGATGAGGATAACAAAAGAATTAGGTAGCGGAAGACTTGGATATCAGATTGTAGGGAGAGAGTCTGGAGGATGTGAATGTATTCAGATATTTTGGAGTGAACGTGTCAGCAGATGGGTCTATGAAGGTTGAGGTGAATCATAGAATTGACAAGGGGAAAAAGGTGAGTGGTGCACTGAGGAGTCTTTGGAGAAAAAGAACTTTGTCCATGAAAACAAAGAGGGGATTGTATGGAGTATAGTTATATCAATGCTCTTATAAGGGTGTGAGACATGGGTTATGTATGTTGCAACAAAAGAAGGCTGGAGGCAGTAGAGATGTCATGTCTGAGGGCAATGTGTGGTGTGAATATAATGGAGAGAATCTGTAGTTTGGAGATTAGGAGGAGTTGTGGGATTACCAAAACTATTATCCAGAGGGCTGAGGAGGGGTTGTTGAGATGGTTTGAATATGTAGGGAGGATGAAACTGTATAGAATGACTACGAAAGTATATAAATCTGTAGTGGAGGGAAGGCGGGGTAAAGGTCAGCCTAGCAAAGGTTGGAGGGAAGGGGTAAAGGAGGTTTTGTGTGCGAGGGACTTGGACTTCAAGCAAGCGTGCATGAGGGTGTTAGACAGGTGCAACTGGAGAAAAATTCTTAGGACTTGACGTACTGTTGGAGTATAAGCAAGGTAACATTTATGAGGGGATTCAGGGAAACCGGCAGGCCGGACTTGATTCCTGGAGATGGGAAGCACAGTGCCGGCACTCTGAAGGAGGGGTAGTAATTAATGCTGCAGTTTTATAACTGTAGTGTAAGCATGCCTCTGGCAAAGCAGTGATAGTGCGAATGATGATGAAAGTTTTTCTTTTTCGGGCCACCCTGCCTTGGTGGAAACGGCTGACGTGTATATATATATATATATATATATATATATATATATATATATATATATTATCACACTGGCCGATTCCCACCAAGGCAGGGTGGCCCGAGAAAGAAAAACTTTCACCATCATTCACTCCATCACTGTCTTGCCAGAAGGGTGCTTTACACTACAGTTTTTAAACTGCAACATTAACACCCCTCCTTCAGAGTGCAGGCACTGTACTTCCCATCTCCAGGACTCAAGTCCGGCCTGCCGGTTTCCCTGAACCCCTTCATAAATGTTACTTTGCTCACACTCCAACAGCACGTCAAGTATTAAAAACCATTTGTCTCCATTCACTCCTATCAAACACGCTCACGCATACCTGCTGGAAGTCCAAGCCCCTCGCACACAAAACCTCCTTTACCCCCTCTCTCCAACCTTTCCTAGGCCGACCCCTACCCCGCCTTCCTTCCACTACAGACTGATACACTCTTGAAGTCATTCTGTTTCGCTCCATTCTCTCTACATGTCCGAACCACCTCAACAACCCTTCCTCAGCCCTCTGGACAACAGTTTTGGTAATCCCGCACCTCCTCCTAACTTCCAAACTACGAATTCTCTGCATTATATTCACACCACACATTGCCCTCAGACATGACATCTCCACTGCCTCCAGCCTTCTCCTCGCTGCAACATTCATCACCCATGCTTCACACCCATATATAGGAGCGTTGGTAAAACTATACTCTCATACATTCCCCTCTTTGCCTCCAAGGACAAAGTTCTTTGTCTCCACAGACTCCTAAGTGCACCACTCACTCTTTTTCCCTCATCAATTCTATGATTCACCTCATCTTTCATAGACCCATCCGCTGACACGTCCACTCCCAAATATCTGAATACATTCACCTCCTCCATACTCTCTCCCTCCAATCTGATATTCAATCTTTCATCACCTAATCTTTTTGTTATCCTCATAACCTTACTCTTTCCTGTATTCACCTTTAATTTTCTTCTTTTGCACACCCTACCAAATTCATCCACCAATCTCTGCAACTTCTCTTCAGAATCTCCCAAGAGCACAGTGTCATCAGCAAAGAGCAGCTGTGACAACTCCCACTTTGTGTGTGATTCTTTATCTTTTAACTCCACGCCTCTTGTCAAGACCCTCGCATTTACTTCTCTTACAACCCCATCTATAAATATATTAAACAACCACGGTGGCATCACACATCCTTGTCTAAGGGAAATAATTTCCCTCTTTCCTACATACTCTAACTTGAGCCTCACTATCCTCGTAAAAACTCTTCACTGCTTTCAGTAACCTACCTCCTACACCATACACTTGCAACATCTGCCACATTACCCCCCTACCCACCCTGTCATACGCCTTTTCCAAATCCATAAATGCCACGATGACCTCTTTAACCTTATCTAAATATTGTTCACTTATATGTTTCAC
>NC_091297.1:32746924-32774424 GCF_038502225.1 Cherax quadricarinatus | reverse complement strand
GAGTCTTGAGGTCCCCCACCACCACCACCACCCTGACTGTGTGAGAGAGTCTTGAGGTCCTCCACCACCACCACCCTGTGCGAGAGAGTCTTGAGCTTTCCCCCTACCACTACCCTGACTGTGAGAGAGGGTCTTAAGCTTCTCCGCCACCACCACCCCCCTGACTGTATACCTGGAAAGGGTTTCGGGGGTTAACGCCCCCGCGGTCTGTGATGAGGAAATTCTTAAACACTCTATCCACTCGACCAGGTGTGGAAAATTCCTATTTATACACAGTCTAAGAGTCTTAAGTGGGTAAAGGTGTGGTTGAGTCTTGAGTGTGTTGGTGGGACGTTGCTGCGCTGCCAAGCCTACACACTAAAACCTTAATTGTAAGGTTAATTAGACGTAAGGTCTTAATGAGCCGACACCGAGTCTGGGGAATAGTTACATAGCTAAGCTCGACTAGGAATGTTAAGTAGCTTAGCATATTCAAAGTTTTTTTTTTTGCTTTAGGCTTATAAATTTAGCAGACTTGAGTGTCAGGTCTAGGGTCGAACAGTCAAGCGGGTTAGTCACGACATATTTCTAAAGGGAGTGAGGTCGCTTTTCCTTGTGTCGAAGGCCAGAGTGAATTTAGTGGCTCATTACTGATATTTCTCGGGATTTCTGCAGTGCAAATATTACCTAGGATAACCCAAAACAGTCAGACAAAATGACATTTCCATTGGTGTCCTTGTTATTTGCACTTGAGTCCTTGAAACATGTCCCTGAAGGACGTCTTTACAGTTACCCCAGCAGACTTCACATGGTAAGTTCTCATTATCAGTACAAGATACGCGCATTTCACATTTCTAGAGGTGAAGTCTTTGGTTAGCAAGGTATGAAACTGTTGATATGTAGATGGGATTTAATTGATGATTTGATTGAAGTATTGACTAATCAGGTCGTCAGTCACGATAAAATATCTCTGTTCAAGAGCGCATAGGAGGCTGGGGTAGTCACGAAGGTGGGAATAATGGAGCACTCCAGCAGAGGAAGCTGCTGTAGATGGTGCCCCGTGGCCTGGTAGCTAAGCTCTGGCTTCACACGGCGATGTCCGGGTTCGATTCCCGGCGAGGGTAGAAACATTAGGCGTGTTTTTTTACACCGGTTTTCTATGTTCCCACATCAGTAAAATGGGTACTTGGGTGCTAGTCTACTGGTGTGGGTCGCATCGTGGGACAAAACTGACCTAATTTGCCCGAAATGCTCTGCATAGTAAGCGGCTTTCTATATAGTAGTATGTCACTGATGTCAGATAGGCCGCCTATATACCTTGTACATGTACTTGTAGAAATAAAGATATTATTATTATTATATTATAGGTGGGGATAATGGAGCACTCCAGTATGGAAGGATGGGGTAAACACAGTCGGGGAGAGTTACAATGCGACATCATTTGAGATAATCTTATTGTTAAGGTTGACGTGGATATGTATTTTATGCCAGCTGCAGTGATAACTGATATACTCTTGGTTCCCTTATCGTGTAGTGATGTAGAGGTATAAGGTATTTTGAGAGTGTGGTGCTGTGAGGCAGTATGCCGAGGTCATTGGTCACGAGAGGTCATTCTCTCTTGTGTTCTGGGGGATTAGTGTGGAGAGTTAAAGAGCACCATGGCTTGCTCCTGTAATGTTTTGGAATCTCAGGTTAAAATGTTGAAGGAGGAGGTTCTACTTCTCCAAGAGGAAAATAGCAGGCTGAAAATTCGCCTAAATGGATTTGGGAGTGAGCGTGAGATGAGTGGAGTCGTGGAGGAACAGATTACCAGCAGTGAGTTAGAGAGTAGCAGTCGCTTCAAGTGGGGAGTGATTCTCACTTCAAGTAGAAGCTTCAAGATAAGGAAGGTTAATAGAGAAGACCTGAAGGTAGGAAATCGATTCTCTGTTCACCGGGACGAGTGTGCTTCAGTAGGTAGTGAGGTTAAAGATACCAGTAACACCCCTGCTAATTAAGGTAAGAACGTTCCGGTTGTGTGTGACTCACGGGTAAGATATATGGACCATGTTTTCTGTAACAAAGATAGGAAATTGAGACAGAGGGTGTGTTTCCCTGGAGCTAGTGTTGATGACATAATCAACAGGCTGGATAATATGTCAGGTAATGGAAACAATCCCATTATCTGTCTCAGTGTTGGTGGAAACGATATTGGGAAGGCCAGGAGACAGCGAGTGTGTGGTGCTAGGAGCCAGTGTGTGTGTGGTGCTGGAAGCCAGTGTGTGCATGTGGTGTTGGGAGCCGGAGTGTGTGGTTCTGGGAGCTACGTGTGTGTGGTGCTAGGAGCCAGCCGTGTGTGTGGTACTGAGATCCAGAGTATGTGATGCTGGGAGCCAGTGTGTGTGTGGTGATGGGAGCCAGTGTGTGTGTGGTGATGGGAGCCAGTGTGTGTGTGGTGATGGGAGCCAGTGTGTGTGTGGTGATGGGAGCCAGTGTGTGTGTGGTGATGGGAGCCAGTGTGTGTGTGTGGTGATGGGAGCTAGTGAGTGTGTGGTGATGGGAGCCAGTGTGTGTGTGTGGTGATGGGAGCTAGTGAGTGTGTGGTGATGGGAGCCAGTGTGTGTGTGTGGTGATGGGAGCTAGTGAGTGTGTGGTGATGGGAGCCAGTGTGTGTGTGGTGCTGAGAGCCAGTGAGTGTGTGGTGCTGAGAGCCAGTGAGTGTGTGGTACTGGGAGCCAGTGTGTTTGTGGTGCTTGGAGCCATTGTGTGGTGCTGGGAGCCAGTGTGTGTGTGTGGTACTGGGAGCCAGTGTGTGTGTGGTGCTGGGAGCCAGTGTTTGTGTGGTGCTGGGAGCCAGTGTTTGTGTGGTGCTGGGAGCCAGTGTGTGTATGGTGCTGGGAGTTAGTGTGTGTGTGGCGCTGGGATCCAGTGTGTGTGTGGTGATGGGAGCCAGTATGTGTGTGTGGTGCTGGGAGCCAGTATGTGTGTGTGGTGCTGGGAGCCAGTATGTGTGTGTGGTGCTGGGATCCAGTGTGTGTGGTGCTGGGAGCCAGCGTGTGTGGTGCTGGGAGCCAGTGTGTGTGGTGCTGGGAGCCAGTGTGTGTGGTGCTGGGAGCCAGTGTGTGCGGTGCTGGGAGCCAGTGTGTGTGGTGCTGGGAGCCAGTGTGTGTGGTGCTGAGAGCCAGTGTGTGCGCGGTGCTGAGAGCCAGTGTGTGTGTGGTGCTGGAAGCCAGTGTGTGTGTGTGTGTGTGTGTGTGCTGGGAGCCAGTGTGTATGTGGTGCTGGGAGCCAGTGTGTGTGTGGTTCTCGGAGCCAGTGTGTGTGGTGCTGGGAGCCAGTGTGTGTATATGTGTGTGTGTGGTGCTTGGAGCCAGTGTGTGCGCGTTGTTGGGAGGCAGTGTGTGTGTGGTACTGGGAGCCAGTGTGTGTGTGGTACTTGGAGCCAGTGTGTGTGTGGTGCTGGGAGCCAGTGTGTGTGTGGTACTGAGAGCCAGAGTATGTGGCGCTGGGAGCCAGTGAGTGTGTGGTGATGAGAGCCAGTGTGTGTGTGGTGATGGGAGCCAGTGTGTGTGTGGTACTGAGAGCCAGAGTATGTGGCGCTGGGAGCCAGTGAGTGTGTGGTGATGAGAGCCAGTGTGTGTGTGGTGATGGGAGCCAGTGTGTGTTTACCTGGAGTTTACCTGGAGAGAGTTCCGGGGGTCAACGCCCCCGCGGCCCGGTCTGTGACCAGGCCTCCTGGTGGATCAGAGCCTGATCAACCAGGCTGTTGCTGCTGGCTGCACGCAAACCAACGTATGAGCCACAGCCCGGCTTGTCAGGAACCGACTTTAGGTGCTTGTCCAGTGCCAGCTTGAAGACTGCCAGGGGTCTGTTGGTAATCCCCCTTATGTATGCTGGGAGGCAGTTGAACAGTCTCGGGCCCCTGACACTTATTATATGGTCTCTTAACGTGCTAGTGACACCCCTGCTTTTCATTGGGGGATGGTGCATCGTCTACCAAGTCTTTTGCTTTCGTAGTGAGTGATTTTCGTGTGCAAGTTCGGTACTAGTCCCTCTAGGATTTTCCAGGTGTATATAATCATGTATCTCTCCCGCCTGCGTTCCAGGGAATACAGGTTTAGGAACCTCAAGCGCTCCCAGTAATTGAGGTGTTTTATCTCCGTTATGCGCGCCGTGAAGGTTCTCTGTACATTTTCTAGGTCAGCAATTTCACCTGCCTTGAAAGGTGCTGTTAGTGTGCAGCAATATTCCAGCCTAGATAGAACAAGTGACCTGAAGAGTGTCATCATGGGCTTGGCCTCCCTAGTTTTGAAGGTTCTCATTATCCATCCTGTCATTTTTCTAGCAGATGCGATTGATACAATGTTATGGTCCTTGAAGGTGAGACCCTCCGACATGATCACTCCCAGGTCTTTGACGTTGGTGTTTCGCTCTATTTTGTGGCCAGAATTTGTTTTGTACTCTGATGAAGATTTAATTTCCTCGTGTTTACCGTATCTGAGTAATTGAAATTTCTCATCGTTGAACTTCATATTGTTTTCTGCAGCCCACTGAAAGATTTGGTTGATGTCCGTCTGGAGCCTTGCAGTGTCTGCAATGGAAGACACTGTCATGCAGATTCGGGTGTCATCTGCAAAGGAAGACACGGTGCTGTGGCTGACATCCTTGTCTATGTCGGATATGAGGATGAGGAACAAGATGGGAGCGAGTTCTGTGCCTTGTGGAACAGAGCTTTTCACCGTAGCTTCCTCGGACTTTACTCTGTTGACGACTACTCTCTGTGTTCTGTTAGTGAGGAAATTATAGATCCATCGACCGACTTTTCCTGTTATTCCTTTAGCACGCATTTTGTGCGCTATTACGCCATGGTCACACTTGTCGAAAACTTGTGTGGTGATAGGAGCCAGTGTGTGTGATGATGGGAGCCAGTGTGTGTGTGTTTGTGTGGTGCTGGGAGCCAGTGTGTGTGTGTGTGGTGCTGGGAGCTAGTGTGTGTGTGTGGTGCTGGGAACCAGTGAGTGTGTGTGTGTGTGGTGCTGGGAGCCAGTGTGTGTGTGTGTGGTGCTGGGAGCCAGTGTGTGTGTGTGTGTGTGGTGCTGGGAGCCAGTGTGTGTGTGTGGTGCTAGGAGCCAGTGTGTGTGTGGTGCTGGGAGCCAGTGTGTGTGTGTGGTGCTGGGAACCAGTGTGTGTGTGTGTGGCTCTGGGAGCCAGTGTGTGTGTGTGTGGTGCTGGGAACTAGTGTGTCTGTGGTGCTGGGAGCCTGTGTGTGTGTGTGTGGTGCTGGGAGCCAGTGTGTGAGTGTGGTGCTGGGACCCAGTGTGTGTGTGGTGCTGGGAGCCAGTGTGTGTGTGGTGATGGAAGTCAGTTTGTGTGGTACTGGGAGTCAGTGTGTGTGGTGCTGGAAGTCAGTGTGTGTGGTGCTGGAAGTCAGTGTGTGTGGTGGTGGGAGTCAGTGTGTGTGGTGGTGGGAGCCTGTGTGTGGTGGTGGGAGCCATTGTGTGTGGTGCTGAGAGCCAGTGTGTGTGTGTGGTGGTTGGAGCCAGTGTGTGTGGTGGTGGGAGCCAGTGTGTGTGGTGGTGGGAGCCAGTGTGTGTGGTGGTGGGAGCCAGTGTGTGTGGTGGTGGGAGCCAGTGTGTGTGGTGGTGGGAGCCAGTGTGTGTGGTGGTGGGAGCCAGTGTGTGGTGGTGGGAGCCAGTGTGTGGTGGTGGGAGCCAGTGTGTGGTGGTGGGAGCCAGTGTGTGTGTGGTGGTGGGAGCCAGTGTGTGGTGGTGGGAGCCAGTGTGTGTGTGGTGATGGGAGCCAATGTGTGTGGTGGTGGGAGCCAGTGTGTGGTGGTGGGAGCCAGTGTGTGGTGGTGGTGGGAGCCAATGTGTGTGGTGGTGGGAGCCAGTGTGTGGTGGTGGGAGCCAGTGTGTGTGGTGGTGGGAGCCAATGTGTGTGGTGGTGGGAGCCAGTGTGTGGTGGTGGGAGCCAGTGTGTGGTGGTTGGAGCCAGTGTGTGTGGTGGTTGGAGCCAGTGTGTGTGGTGGTGGGAGCCAGTGTGTGTGGTGGTGGGAGCCAGTGTGTGTGGTGGTGGGAGCCAGTGTGTGTGGTGGTGGGAGCCAGTGTGTGTGGTGGTGGGAGCCAGTGTGTGGTGGTGGGAGCCAGTGTGTGTGTGGTGGTGGGAGCCAGTGTGTGGTGGTGGGAGCCAATGTGTGGTGGTGGGAGCCAATGTGTGTGGTGGTGGGAGCCAGTGTGTGTTGGTGGGAGCCAGTGTGTGTGTGGTGATGGGAGCCAATGTGTGTGGTGGTGGGAGCCAGTGTGTGGTGGTGGGAGCCAGTGTGTGGTGGTGGGAGCCAGTGTGTGGTGGTGGGAGCCAGTGTGTGGTGGTGGGAGCCAGTGTGTGGTGGTGGGAGCCAGTGTGTGGTGGTGGGAGCCAGTGTGTGGTGGTGGGAGCCAGTGTGTGGTGGTGGGAGCCAGTGTGTGGTGGTGGTGGGAGCCAATGTGTGTGGTGGTGGGAGCCAGTGTGTGGTGGTGGGAGCCAGTGTGTGGTGGTGGTGGGAGCCAATGTGTGTGGTGGTGGGAGCCAGTGTGTGGTGGTGGGAGCCAGTGTGTGTGGTGGTGGGAGCCAATGTGTGTGGTGGTGGGAGCCAGTGTGTGGTGGTGGGAGCCAGTGTGTGGTGGTTGGAGCCAGTGTGTGTGGTGGTGGGAGCCAGTGTGTGTGGTGGTGGGAGCCAGTGTGTGTGGTGGTGGGAGCCAGTGTGTGTGGTGGTGGGAGCCAGTGTGTGGTGGTGGGAGCCAGTGTGTGTGTGGTGGTGGGAGCCAGTGTGTGGTGGTGGGAGCCAATGTGTGGTGATGGGAGCCAATGTGTGTGGTGGTGGGAGCCAGTGTGTGGTGGTGGGAGCCAGTGTGTGTGTGGTGATGGGAGCCAATGTGTGTGGTGGTGGGAGCCAGTGTGTGGTGGTGGGAGCCAGTGTGTGGTGGTGGGAGCCAGTGTGTGGTGGTGGGAGCCAGTGTGTGGTGGTGGGAGCCAGTGTGTGGTGGTGGGAGCCAGTGTGTGGTGGTGGGAGCCAGTGTGTGGTGGTGGGAGCCAGTGTGTGGTGGTGGGAGCCAGTGTGTGGTGGTGGGAGCCAGTGTGTGGTGGTGGTGGGAGCCAATGTGTGTGGTGGTGGGAGCCAGTGTGTGGTGGTGGGAGCCAGTGTGTGTGGTGGTGGGAGCCAATGTGTGTGGTGGTGGGAGCCAGTGTGTGGTGGTGGGAGCCAGTGTGTGGTGGTTGGAGCCAGTGTGTGTGGTGGTGGGAGCCAGTGTGTGTGGTGGTGGGAGCCAGTGTGTGTGGTGGTGGGAGCCAGTGTGTGTGGTGGTGGGAGCCAGTGTGTGTGGTGGTGGGAGCCAGTGTGTGTGGTGGTGGGAGCCAGTGTGTGTGGTGGTGGGAGCCAGTGTGTGGTGGTGGGAGCCAGTGTGTGGTGGTGGGAGCCAGTGTGTGTGTGGTGGTGGGAGCCAATGTGTGTGGTGGTGGGAGCCAATGTGTGTGGTGGTGGGAGCCAGTGTGTGGTGGTGGGAGCCAGTGTGTGTGTGGTGATGGGAGCCAATGTGTGTGGTGGTGGGAGCCAGTGTGTGGTGGTGGGAGCCAGTGTGTGGTGGTGGGAGCCAGTGTGTGGTGGTGGGAGCCAGTGTGTGGTGGTGGGAGCCAGTGTGTGGTGGTGGGAGCCAGTGTGTGGTGGTGGGAGCAAGTGTGTGGTGGTGGGAGCCAGTGTGTGGTGGTGGGAGCCAGTGTGTGGTGGTGGGAGCCAGTGTGTGGTGGTGGGAGCCAGTGTGTGGTGGTGGGAGCCAGTGTGTGGTGGTGGGAGCCAGTGTGTGGTGGTGGGAGCCAGTGTGTGGTGGTGGGAGCCAGTGTGTGGTGGTGGGAGCCAGTGTGTGGTGGTTGGAGCCAGTGTGTGGTGGTGGGAGCCAGTGTGTGGTGGTGGGAGCCAGTGTGTGGTGGTGGGAGCCAGTGTGTGGTGGTGGGAGCCAGTGTGTGGTGGTTGGAGCGAGTGTGTGGTGGTTGGAGCCAGTGTGTGGTGGTTGGAGCCAGTGTGTGGTGGTGGGAGCCAGTGTGTGGTGGTGGGAGCCAGTGTGTGGTGGTTGGAGCCAGTGTGTGGTGGTGGGAGCCAGTGTGTGGTGGTGGGAGCCAGTGTGTGGTGGTGGGAGCCAGTGTGTGGTGGTGGGAGCCAGTGTGTGGTGGTGGGAGCAACCGAACAAGAATAAAGAGCATGGTGAGGTCTCCAGTTGCTCTGGTGCCCAAGTAAACACTCCTAGTCATGGGGACGGAAGATACTCTCCTTAACACTGCTACCATGGCCAGATGACTGTACCCTTGTCACTAGACCTATAAAAGCGGGAAGTATGAAATGGCAATGAAGAAATGTTTACACTGGCTTTACCATGCACCTTGTAATGTCCCGTAACGGCATTTAACAACTAAAAACCAAACGGCTTTTAATGTTACGTCAGGTGAGCCATAAACGGAAACACTTATATGCCATTTGAAACTCTGGCAGGTGGAACATGGACGAGGAAAAATCCAGAGAACGGAGGTATGGGGAAAAATTTCTCACCGGGGATATAATATCAAAATAAAAACAGTAAATACATGGAATCAACGCGCAAGATATTTGAAAACATTTTTTTTTTTACATATGAAAATAAAAATGGAATATTATCTGAAGTAAGTTTTAATGTTTGGACATAAGTCAATAAATCTGGGCAGTGCATGATGCAGGCAGAAGCCAAATGTGTATTTATTTATAAAAAAAATATGAGGAATATTTAATTAGTCAGAAAATAACCTCCTCGACCTCGCATGAAAAATTTTAAGAAAAGATATCTGCCTTTTTAAAACGTAGGTTGTTACTTGAGTATGATAATTATTTATGTTATTACGAGACATTATGTGGATATGTAAATATGTAAAGAGTTTATGAGAAGCTTTATCTTAATTAACAAAAAATATATATATAAAACAAATTTAGAAGCGTTTTTTTTTGTTTTTCCACACAGACGTGAGAGGACGATCTACTAACTCGTTGATGATCCACAAGCGGATTACGATAACAAAAGTAATTGTAAATGAAACTGAAAAATAAGGGCTAGCACTGTCCAATAGCAATCCTAGCAATCTAATAACAATAAAATTACTGCTTTGCATGGATCAGAAGAGGCATTCTCATGTTTTCGCAAGGAGACAAAAAAATAAAAAAAAATAAAAAGAAAAAACACGAAAGAATGGAAAACCTCGGTGGACTACTGTACATATTATTCTGGATCCAACGATCCTGAAGAGTGCGAATATACCAGTAGATCTATAAATGTGGAATCACAGTGTACCTAAAATCACGTTGTTTACATGATATATAATAAATATTATCTAACTCTCTGGCTGAGCTCTTGGTTCACAACTAATGGACCTGGAGTATACCTGGAGAGGGTTTCGGGGGTCTGTGCCCCCGCGGCCTGGTCTGTGAGACCCAAGACGTGATGAATGAGCCAGACCTATTCACCAAGCAGTAAATTAATACCTAAAAGTCAGTGGACGTTTGTGTGAAGCCTTCTGAGAGAGGACATCAGGATCCCAATGGGAATAAGCTTCACTGGTTGGCTATCTTGCATAATTCTGGTGTATCAGCTGTATAGCCCTTGTGGCTTAGCGCTTCTTTTTGATTATAATAATAATAATCTGGCTTATCAGTTCTTCTGGGTTAATGCTCCTAAAGTCTTCTTCGTCTTCCAATTCTTATATAAACTCCCTTGTCAATTCTAACGAAATTCTGTCTTAATGCTTGACTCTGTTTTCCTGGTTAAAGTCTGGATGATAAGTCATTTCTGTGATACAAGAGGTTACATGCGGAGTAGAACATCACTGGTAAAACACGTTATCTGGGGAGGAGCGAGGCGTCCTCAAGTGTCTTCGCCACCTCCTACAACCTTTAGTGACTGGCGGTGCGGAAGACTACACCATTAGTGTTTTAACGCCCCAAAAGTGAAATAACCGTAAAAATTCCTGCCACAGTTGCAATCTGTGGCAAGGTGCCAATGCCCGTCTGCAGCAGTGAGCAGATGGTGCTCAGGTGGCATTGTTCCCATCACATGAGAAAGGGGGGGTGGCTCTGTTCCCGTCACCTGAGACGGGGAACTCCACTCGACCCTCCGCAAGAATAACACTGGGAACTCACTCCTCTATAGACGTTGTCTCGGGTTTTGTCTTTGGTCACGAATGTGAAAGTTGAGTGATGGTTCATGCCGCAGGTATAGGGCTAAGAGAATGAGAAAAGAGGAGACCAGAGAGAGAGAGAGAGAGAGAGAGAGAGAGAGAGAGAGAGAGAAGACGGACAGTGTGGTACGAGGATCAGATAACAGAGGAAAATGGGTGAGAGGTGCAGATTTACAGGGTTAGAGGATAGTGTAGAGAGGAAGGAGAGGAAAGGGTAGGTGAGAAAGTAAGGCTGGGAAAGGTGAGAGAGATGGGAGGGAAGGACCGAAGGGGTAAGTGAGAGATTAAAGGAAGGTGAGCGGGTAGGAATTTCATTATTAAACATGATGGGATACATCAGCAGTGTGCTGCTTGTATAATCTGTATTATAGTCATACAGTGGAAACTAAACCTAGCTATGTCTCATCTGTGGTATTCCATTATGCAGGATGGATGGTATACATTAAGTAAGGAAGTCTCTCATCTTGGGTAGGAGACTGCAGTAGGGCAATGATGACATCGTCAAGCTTTCCAATAATACTCCAGTAGCCCAGGGGAACAACCAGGAATTTTTGCATCCATATATGAGAGATCCTCAAAAAACATGAATATTAACTAGATTATTATTATTATAATCAAGGGGGAAGCGCTAAACCCGGAGGATTATACAGCGCCTTGGGGGGGGGGGGTATTGTGGAAGGTATTCAGGCTTAATTCGGGGAACTGGAGCACAGATCCAATTCCCTAAATCAAGAGCCCCTCATCAACATCAAGGAACCTTCCTTGAGGGGAATATTAACTAGAGACATTCATGTTTCACCGAAAACGAAGATAGTCAGAGTTTGTAGATAAAGTGCAAAATTAATTTGTTGTATTTCAGTTAAGTACAAACTCGCACGTTTGTGTATAACACAGTTAGCAGTGCCACTGATCGAGAGATTAAATTTTGCTGCTAAAGCGACAGGTTTATTGTTTGCCTCATATTCATTCTGCGGAGGTTAGTGCAAGAATATACGAGTTCACAGAGACCCACGACCTAGACTCCGTAAGTGTTGACACGAATACATCTATATTTGTATCTACAATATTTGCCTAATATGTCTGGAATTTTATTTCCATTACTAAGATACTCGGATATATATTACGTAGGTTACTACTTGTACACTGACTGAGTAATCCTTAATAAATGGACAATCAGTCGCATAACTGGAATTGACATGGAGTCGATTCCGAAAGTTACCGACCCCGTGGCCATTCCCATTTCAGACCTTCTGATTGCTGGCCTGCTCAGTCAAGCTGTTAGTACCCGCCGCCCATAATCCAACATATGCACCACAACCCGGCTGATTAGGATCTGTTTTGAGGACTCGGTCGGGTACTATCTTCAAGACAGCTAGGGGTTTCTTGGTAATCCCCTCCTCCCATACTCATAAAGGGAGGATGTTGAAGAGTCTTGGTCCCTTAACACTTATTGAGTTTTCTCTCAGTGTACTCATGGGTCCCCTGCTGTCCATTGGAGGTATCCTGCATCGTCTGCTCTTCCTCTCCTGTTTATAACAGTAATTTGGGTATGCAGGTTTGTGGCCAAATGCCTCCAGTATCTTCCAGGTGTAAGTTATGATGTATCTTTCTTGCCTACATTCTAAGGAGTACAGTCCTAAGAACTTCAAGCACTCCAACTAATTTAAGTACTGGATTAAGTTAATACGAACTGTTTAGGTTCTCTTAACATTTTCCAGCTCAGTAACGATTGCCTTGAAGAGAGCCGTCAGTAGACAGCAATATTCTAGTCTAAAGAGAACGAGTGACCTGAAGAGTGTTATTATTGGCTTTGTATCTCTTGTTCTGAAGATTATAGCTATCCAAGCCATCATTTTCCTCGCAGTTGCCTCCATTATTTTCCACTTGTAATTTACGATGTTTCTTTCTTGCCTACATTCTAAGAAGTACAGTTCTAAAGACTTCAAGCACTCCCAGTAATTTAAGTGTTGAATTGAGCTCCTTGACTGTGAGGTCTTCTGACATAACTCCCAGGTCACTGAGATTTGACTTACGTTCCACTGAGTGGCGTGAGCTCGTTTTGTACTCTGGTTTTGTTAAAACCTCCATTTTTACATACCATATTAACTAAAATTTGTTTTCACCCCTCCATGTCCTAAATATGTACTCAGTGGAACAGAGGAGAGAAATACATAATATACGTGGAAAGTACTGGAGGGCCTAGTCCCAAATCTTTACACTGCCATAACATCCTGAAGTGAGAGATATGAGAGAAAGTGAAAAATAAATCCACCGAAAAGCCCCGCCTTGGGCACAGTAAGAGTACATAGTATCAACAACTGTGTCTCCAAACTATTCAACATCTCAACAGATGTAAGAAACACTGCAGGGACAAGTGTAGAAGTTTTCAAGAGAAAACTGGACAAGTATCTTCTCCAGGTGCCAGATAAACTAGACTGTATTTTATATGTGGGTCAGTGGGCTGCCAGCTGCAACAGCCTGATTAGCCAAGTAAGCACAAGATGAGTGTGGCCTAGAAGTTAAACATTTTTCTACCCATCTTTATAGTTATTCCTTCTGTACGCATTTTTTGGCAAATTATCCAGTGGTCGCACTTGTCAAAGGCTTTTGTAAAGTCACTAAATTACATCTGCATTTTGCGTGTCTTAAAGTACATTCAAGGCTGTGTAAGTAGTCCAGTAATTACGAAAGGCAACAGCGACCTGTTTTGAACCCACGTTGACTTGATTGTGCAATTGCTGCGATTACATGTGATTTGTAATCTTGCTTCTTAAGACTGAAAAACCTTGATAGTGTGGGATGTTGGGGCTATTGGCCAACAGCCTTATATCATTGTTTACTACTACCTTTGTGGAATGGGATAATATCAGTGGTTTTAAATGACTGTGATATGGCTAGTGGCTAGGCTTCTCCATAGAATATTTCAGACACGAATTAAGGGTTTCCTGCAGTTTTAATGAGTATCATGTTCCGTAAGTCTGGGCCTGGGGCGGGTTGCCTGGGCATGCAATCAATGGCTTCTTGAAAGTCGAGTGGGGTCGGGGTTATATCAAAGAGAATGAATATCTCTGCAGCATTTTGGGGTCATCAATTTTTAGACCAATAAGTGGCTCACTGAACACTGACTCATACTGGGATTTAAGTATTTCACTCATTTCCTTGTTTTCTCTAGGTATATATCCCATCTTTAATCTAATGTCGAATACAAGATGTTTCTTGACATGGATTTTGAATACGAGAAGAAATATTTTAGATTTGGCTTTTAGTCAAAACCAAAATGCTTCTGGCTTTTAGACTCCCTCTGCCTCTACTGGACTTTGTATGAAGTATTCAATCTGAGCTCAACGTTTTCTAATTCTCTAGCCGGTGCTACTTTTCATTCTCCTGAGAGTTTGGTGCTTTTAATGAGCTCTGGTATACGACTTCGTCTGTAGAGGGTGCGCTTTTTTATCTTTTCAACCTGCACCTATTCCTCCTTCGTAACGGTATGAGTTTCGAATATACTTCTAATGCCATTGGGCTCATATACTCTCAACATTCTCGTTTGATTAGGTTATTGTTTATCATATTGTCTTTCCAGCATACTTCAGCAAGCTCACGATTTGTTAGCTCCCAGCTGATGTCCTTGTTAGTCAAATGTGCTGAATATACCCTCTTGGTTAAATATGTTTTACTGGTTATGAACGTGGATGTGAATGTCTGAACTTCTCTTAGTTTATGGTCCGAGTAGAGTTTATAACCAAATCTGTACTAGGACCGGGAGCTGTGAGTAGTAATGTTCTAGTTACGTGTATCTCTTTCACTGAGTCTGAAATCATGTCTGAGTCATCTGATTTAATTTGTATAATATGAATGTTGTTATTAATGGCTTCTCTTTCACATTACCTTCCCAAGGGAGTCTCCCCTTCATTTGTTGGCTCCCGATTCCTGAAACTGTTTTCCTTTGATATTTTATGTATATCAGATAGACTTAACAAGGGAAGACCTCTGTCCTGATGATTATTCAGTTCCCTCCTTAATATTTTCCTGAAGTCCGTCCAAAGTTCCATATCCATGTGCCAGATCCAAAAGCAGCCCTTTAGATCCACGTCATTTATGCAAAGTAGTGTTACTTTTGTACGTGAGACGCGGTATTTAGACATGCAAAAATCATATGTAATAATTCTTATTTTCTTCCTCAAGATTCCTATATGCCATTCTGTCAGTATCCAGTCAAGTTAGGATACCTTACAAAATCTAAAGGTCGCAGTAAAGCAATAAGAAAGAATTATAGACCGATAGCTCTAACGTCCAACATCATAAAAATCTTTAGGAGGGTTCTAAGAAACAAGATCGTCAACCATTTGGATTCCCAACATTTAAAGAGTAATAGTAAAGAGAGTTCAGTCAGAGACTACCATAGTGAAAAATTTCATTTAGGGTATCCTAGACTGGAGTCTTCCAGCAATAGTACATTTGGGGCTGCATTTGATAGGTTTTCAAGACAGTGCTCAGTTTTCAGAAGTTGGTCTTTGAACTGCTGGGAAGCCCCATCTGGTGGTTTATAAACATTTGCAATAACTAGTTTGATTTTTAATTTTAACCACCAAAGCTTCGATTACATCATTCAAGGTATTAAGTAGCTCAGTGCATATGAGCGACTTTTTAACCTCCAGACCAACTCCGGCTTGTTTGCTTTTCTGGTTGCATCAGAGTAGGCTGTACCCAGGAATCCATATTTCGTTGTCAAAGTTACATTTTGAGTGGGTTTCTCTAAGGGCAGCAAACAGTGTATCCGACTCAGTGAGATGACCACTAATTAACGGTATTTTGTTGTTGCTACTAGGTTTAAGATCCTGAATGTTTGCAAAAACCAATGATACTATGTAGTTTGTCGCTGAGCCTGGAGAGTATTTTTGTTGGATTAAATGTCTCTCGCTGTGTTGAGTCCACCAGGTATGTGGAGAAATTTTCTCCAGGAGTGGGGTATCAGCCCCTTTCAGCCCCTTTCAGCCCTGAGGGGCCCAGCCCTCTCAGAAGGGGCAAATATCTTGTTTACTGCTAAAGCGAGTAATTGATCACAGATGCAGTACGAGTATGCGACGTGGTCAAGCGACCGCCGCTCCTTGCAGTCCAGTGTTGCAGAGTGTATTTTAATAAAAGACAGTACATCTCTTACCTTAGCAGGACAATTAAGGTAAATCCTGCTCCCACTTTATTACCATAGTAAAGATAGTGTATATTGTTGTCTATGCTTAAGACAACAAGAATCAAACATTCTGCTTTGCTTCATCGAGGAAGTGGCAAGGAAGCAAAATGTATTAGGTCAGCTTTTCCTTTGTGCTGGGGGGAGTAACGGCGTGGGGTGCTGTGGCATCTTCAGATTACTTTTGACTCTACTGAGAGTGACACTGACGCCAGGATAACCAACAAAGAACGATCTGTGCATTAGTGTGAACAAAGTGTCTCATAAAACACAATAAACACTTAAGAGAAGTGTGATCAGCTTCTTTAGTGATAAGACTGTGAACAATAGAGACAAATCTTGTGGAACATAGTGTACCAGTGTGCGTATTCCTAGACTATGGAAGACGTGAACATCCAAGGACACTTCAGCTTCTATTAAGTCACCGATATCTGTCGAAGGTGTGAAGAACACCATAGCTCACGCTACAAGAGCAAGGTAGGTTACGAATTTTTTGTAGTACGGGGGACTGCACAGTTCTTGAGTCGCAAGGAATTTGTAATCAACCTATAGTCGGCAGTTAGGTGCGGACTTTTGAGTTCACACAAGTAAGTTTGTCAGCCATCAGTGAATGAAATATGCTGACATAACACCCCCTAGGGGTAATTTATTGTTTACAAATTATAACTCATTTCAGCCCGTTGATGAGTGCCTTCGACAGCATCTCAAGACCTTGTCTGCAGGGGCGGCTGTGCAGGCGATGAGCTGTCTTTCTAAGTTAAGTTTCCCTATATTTAAACTTAGCTGGTAATGCCATTTCTCAACATTTTGGTCCTTCGAACCGGATAAAGGCCACACTGTGGTCCAAATATGTTGTACTACAGTGTACAAATAACCTACGAGCCAAGGTCCTTCGAAAAAAGCTGTAAAACTAGTCTTTTACAATATAAATCAGTATAAATGAGTCCCTCCAGACTCAATCACAGAGAATGGGCAGCCAAAAGAAAACGGGCGCTCACCCAGCATTCACCCAAAAAAAAACGGGAGCTGGGTGACTCTCCCAACAAGAAAACGGGGGATGGCACCCGGCATCTACTGCTCCACCTCTCAGAAACGCTGACTACAGCAACAATACACAACTACAGCAACAACCCAACTGATGTTCGGTTTGTCTGAGTGTATATACACATAGTGTTTATAATGTTTATAAACAGAAATTAAGAGACAAGATTGTGTTAAAGTTTGTTTCTTATAGATATACCTGTTATATTAAAGGAACTTATATATATAGTGTAAGCTTTCAAATGCATATTAACAGTGAAATTTATATATGTGTAAGTAATATTCACGTGTGATTTACAGTTATACAGTGACATTTATAGTGTATAGTGAATGAAGTGTATAACATCGTTATTTACGATTAATCATCGTGGTCAGGCTGACACAGCAAACTCAGGCCATAAACACCAGCCATATGTACTCTGTACTTTTCATGGTCATTGACCCTGAGGTTAAGCTTAGTGGGTCAGTAGTGTCTGACTCGATTATTGCTGACTTAAGCACAACAAAAACTCAGCTGTTTATAGCAGTACAGTGTTTTTAAACACTCTAAGTGTGATGCTAGAATTTTCAGTATACCATTAAATTGGCTTGTTTGAAAACTCAGTTTCAGTCTTTACAGACTAAGATTACACAATTAGAAAATCTAATTTCAGTCTGTATAGGATTAACTCAAGATACAAACATAGATTTTGATGATCTTGAGGTCAAATTTGAATTACTTACACAACGTCTGAAAATAATTAATTCAGACTATACACAATATGAAAATAAATTTCTTGAATCAGACCCATCTGAGGATGAAATTAAAAATGTTTTGGATACATTTAGTAATCAACAATTAAGGTGGACAGGAGTACAGGCTATCTGCCACAAAGCTCTGTCACAGAGACCTACTGTAACTAGTGGTCAAACACCTGTTACACCTGTAACAACAAGTGTCCCATTACCAAGCTTACCTACATTGTCATTACCTATTTTCCAAGGTCATAATTATGAAGAATTCATTAGTGGTTTTCAATCCATAGTAAATTCACGAACTGACATAGATGAGATTGCTAAGTTCAATTATCTTAAATGTCTTGTGAAGGGAGATCCCTATGAACTGATTAAGTCATTTCCGGTGGTTAAAGGCAATTATCAAATAGCCTTACGTGTCTTACCAGACAATTACTTTGATGATGACAAGGCCAGAGTTAGACATGCAGTCTTAATATCAAGCTTGAAGCCACCCAAACATTGTTTTTCAGACTTACAGGCATTTAGAATCACATTAGACAATAGTCTCAGATCTCTAGGTGCTAAATATGACCTAAGGCAATGTGATTGGTTTATCAGTGGTATTGTACAAGATAAGTTGTCACCACAAACTATTGAACGATTAAATATTATGTTTCTATGTGGACAATCTTCAAGGTAGTGTGAATAAAGAGGAGGATTTGAAATCCTTATACAGAGAAGCTAACAAGGAGATGAAAGAAGCAAATATGCCTCTAAGGATGTGGAATACAAATTCAAAGCAATTAAGGGAACTTATCAAAGAAGATTCCCCTAAAGCTGAAATTCCTGATTGCAACAATATGCTGGGACTTAATTGGAACACACAGGAAGATACTTTGAGTCTCAAAAGGATAAACAATAAATCATGCAGTACACTCACTAAACGTAGTTTACTGTCAGAGGTATCACAATGTTTTGATCCTCTAGGACTCGTCTCACCAATTACCATAAAGGGTAAAATACTTATGCAAGATGCATGGAAGCTCAAAATTAGATGGGATGAGAAATTGCCTCTAGAAATGAGTCAAGCATGGGATGAAATATCCAAGGAGTTTAAGCAACTTCATCAAATTAAATTTCCCAGACAAATAGGTCAAGAGGGAAACAAGTACACATTACATGTGTTCTGTGATGCGTCAACCAGAGGTTATGGCGCTGTAGCTTACATGAGTAATGCTGAAGGAAGTACACTAATTACTTCAAAGGCCAGGGTAGCACCCTTGAAGGTCAGAACAGTACCACAATTGGAACTGACAGCACTCTATGTAGGTACAAAATTAGCTGTCTATCTCAACAAAGTACTTGATCATCTCACTATTGAAAAAACCGTGATCTGGAGTGATAATGAAGCAGTTCTCCAATGGTTAAGAAATAATAAGAGTAAGTTGGTCTATGTACAGAATAGAGTAGCAGAAATAAAAGAGATGCAAAGAGATTATCTCTTTCTCCACGTCTCTACCCAAGAGAATCCAGCTGACATGTTGTCACCTGGTGTCCCACTCAAGAAATTTGTGGATAATAAATTATGGCTCCACGGACCGAACTGGCTCTCTAATGAAAATAACTGGCCTCAGCAAAAGGCTCACATTATGCCAGAAGAAACAGTCCGCTTGAACACAGCAGAAATAAGTTATGTAAATACTGCAGACACAGCAGAAATAGTCATTGATAGATCTAAATACTCATCTTTGGGTAAACTATATTAAAGGAATAAAACCTGATTATGAATGTCTTGAACCCATTAAATACTGGGTGAAACTAATACAGAAAGATGTTTTCTCTACAGAATATAAATTTCTAGAAACACAAGATAAATCTCCAAAGCAACCTGTTATGATTAATTCTTTAGGACTTTATCTCGACTCAGAAAAGATTATAAGATGTCGAGGAAGAATTCATAATTCTTCACTACCTAAAGAAGCCATACATCCAATATTGATCCCCAAGAATCATTGGCTAACAAAACTGATTGTGCAAAACGCCCACAGTAACGTGTTACATGGTGGGGTAGCTGACACACTTTGTCATATACGACAATCCTACTGGATACCTCAAGGTAGACAAAGTGTGAAAAAACAAATAAAGGACTGTATTACTTGTCGTCACTATGATATGCGAGTATGTCAGTATCCAGGTCCACCTCCATATCCCTCTGAAAGAGTTTGTCATATCACTCCATTTGAGGTGACAGGTGTAGATTACACTGGACCAATACTTTTAACCAAAACAGTTGACAAAGTTCCTATCAAGGTGTACATCTGTTTGCTCACTTGTGCTACAACTAGAGCCGTACATCAGAAGTAGCCACTGACATGTCTGCTGAAACCTTTATCAAATTATTCAGAAGGTTTGCAGCCAGAAGGGCATGTCCCAGACTGATGATTTCAGATAATGCAACGAACTTTGTTGCTGGTGCTGCTTATATAAGCAAGATCTTTGATCAACCAGAAGTACAACAGATGCTGAATCAACGCAGTTTTCGTTGGAGATACATTCCTCCTAAATCTCCATGGCACGGCGGATTTTATGAAAGAATGATCGGCATTGTAAAACGTTGTTTAAGGAAGACTCTTCATCGTCAGAGAATCGACTTAGAAGAATTCCGTACAGTTGTGACTGAAATAGAAAATAGAGTCAACAACAAACCTCTAACTTATGCTACCGATGATCTGGACAATTTAGAATTGTTAAGTCCATCTCATTTACTCCATGGCAGAAGGCTCGAACCTGTTCCTCCCATGAATGATAAAGAAATCATAGAGGATCCTACTTATTTCGAACCTGAGCAACTCAGACGTAAATTCAAACACCTTAATAAAGTGATTGAATGTTGGGAGAAAATTTGGCGAGAAGACTATCTCACCTCATTGAGAGAACACTTCTATGGAGCTGGTGTTCCTGAAAATCATAAGTCCTTAAGACCTGGTGACATAGTGATTATTGACAATGATGGTCCGAGGTCCCAATGGCCACTTGGAAAAATTGTGACCATATATCCTGATGCAAATGGAATCATCAGGACAGTTGATGTTTTAAGCAAAGGTGTAGTGAATAAGCAGACAATAAATAAACTAGTGCCGTTAGAATTACAGTGTTGAAAACAAAATTAGTGATTCTCCAGAAACCACACAGACTAAAGCTGTTCAGAAAAGACAAGCAGCAGTTGTGGCGAGTGAGAAAATTAAATTAATGTTAAGTGATGAATAGTTCACCTGCAGCGAACCTCCGCCGCCCCCCCAGTGTGGAGAAATTTTCTCCAGGAGGGGGGTATCAGCCCCCTTCAGCCCCTTTCAGCCCCTTTCAGCCCTGAGGGGCCCAGCCCTCTCAGTAGGGGCAAATATATTGTTTACTGCTAAAGTGAATAATTGATCACAGATGCAGTACGAGTATGCAACGTGGTCAAGCGACCACCGCTCCTTGCAGTCCAGTGTTGCAGAGTGTATTTTAATAAGAGACAGTACATCTCTTACCTTAGCAGGACAATTAAGGTAAATCCTGCTCCCACTTTATTACCATAGTAAAGATAGTGTATATTGTTGTCTATGCTTAAGACAGCAAGAATCAAACATTCTGCTTTGCTTCATCGAGGAAGTGGCAAGGAAGCAAAAAGTACTAGGTCAGCTTTTCCTTTGTGCTGGGGGGAGTAACAGCGTGGGGTGCTGTGGCATCTTCAGATTACTTTTGACTCTACTGAGAGTGACACTGACGCCAGAATAACCAACAAAGAACGATCTGTGCGTTAGTGTGAACAAAGTGTCTCATAAAACACAATAAACACTTAAGAGAAGTGTGATCAGCTTCTTTAGTGATAAGATTGTGAACAATAAAGACAAATCTTGTGGAACATAGTGTACCAGTGTGCATATTCCTAGACTATGGAAGACGTGGACATCCAAGGACACTTCAGCTTCTATCAAGTCACCGATACCTGTCAAAGGTGTGAAGAACACCATAGCTCACGCTACAAGAGCAAGGTAGGCTATGAATTTCTTGTAGTATGGGGGACTGCACAGTTCTTGAGTCGCAAGGAATTTGTAATCAACCTATAGTCGGCAGTTAGGTGCGGACTTTTGAGTTCACACAAGTAAGTTTGTCAGCCATCAGTGAATGAAATATGCTGACATAACACCCCCTAGGGGTAATTTGTTGTTTACAAATTATAACTCATTTCAGCCGTTGAGGAATGACTTCGACAGCATCTCAAGACCTCGTCTGCAGGGGCGGCTGTGCAGGCAATGAGCTGTCTTTCTAAGTTAAGTTTCCCTATATTTAAACTTAGCTGGTAATGCCATTTCTCAACAAGGTAGTCTTCAGGCAGGATGAACGTCTGACAGCTGCTCCTCACCCTAGGCACATGTTGAACGTATTTCTCTAGTAAGCACATTGCGTTAACCAATGCTCCACTCTTCTTGGTCACCCAGTACTGTACTATTTTGTTGTTTTATATACAGGCGGTGGTGTTGGTTGGTGGGTGGGGGTGTTGGCGGGCGTGGAGGACAGGTGGTCCACTGGGACGGGGTTTAGAGCAGTCATTGGCTTAAACAGAAGGGAGGGAGGGGGAGAGGGGCCTTTACCATTGACCGAGGAAGGTGTATACACGTTTGGGGGCAAAAGACGGTACTACCTCCTCTTTCCACAAATAAAAACACCCAAGATATGACTCTTCACAAACTAGGCTACTTCTCCACTTCTAGCATTTCTCTCACTGTTTAATATCACTATTTATCCCCCTTAATTTTTTATCAATTAAACTTCCTGCATATAAACTAGGGAAATATCACCATGGTTGGTGGCTTTTAGAATCCTTCATTAATCACTCTATTCTATTATTTTAAATATATTCACCTCACTATGAGCACTCAGTTACCTCACATTTGATTACCACTATTGGTATTTTCACTGCAGATCCGATATTTCAACTTCAGGTTCACTTGACTACTGTGATATCTGGCAGAAGCTCACTTGTGAGTTTATCCACCAGGTGCCACTTTGTATCTTAACCTATATAACAACAACAACAACAGCAACAACAATGTTTATTTCTGCAAGTACATTATGCACCTTATACAGAACTAGGCGACATCAGTGAAAAGCTATATAGAAATCCCCTGCTTATGCAGAGCATTTCGAGCTAATTAAGTTAATTTTATTTCCAGGATTCGATCCACACCAGTCGGCTAACATCCAGGTACCTATTTATTGCTGGGTGAACATGGACAGTGTTTCCACCCGCACCAAGGATCGAGCCACAGACTTCAGTGTGTGAGCTGAGTGCTAAGGGACACATATTATACCACGTTTTTGTTAATGCACGGTGCTGGAGATCGGTTGCAAGATTGCTGTTGTACTTAATGAAATCACAGTCAAAATCCTCACTATATATCGATACCTCAGTCACTATATGACGATGATTCAGTCAGCGAGTGTATGTGTATACAGTACCTGGCGCTAATATGTATCTCTAATCTTTTCTGTTGCTAAATTCGATTTTCTGTGTAGTTTCATTAGTTGGGTATATCGTTCAGGCAAATAAAATAAAATTCACTAACGAATCTTTCTCACTGCATACTGGTAAACAGCCGCTCACTATACAACGATGTCCCAAGCACTTAGTGAGGAAACAGGCCTATGGCCAGTGTTTCCCCTCTGGAGACCTACGATATAGTAGTTCAATTTTCTCACAATTTTCAGCGCTTCATTAGTTTTGCCTCACTGCTTGGAATTCTGTACAGAAAGTATTGATCTTACTGACTTTCTCTCTCTGTTCTACATTCACTCTTTGTCACAAACAATTACCTTCTGCGGAGATATGGAAGTTCCCCGGTAACGGCTGTTGTGGAAACACATTGCTTAACTTGGCATTGAACTACACTAAACACTACATTCTTTTGTTCTTCTGAAGTCACAATGATATTCCCTTGAAGTGTTTTTTTAGAAATATGTAGATGTATTTTACGGACTAGCATATTTTCAGCTTTCTATCTCCCCAAAGTCCGACAGAAAATCGCTAATTATCTGGAGCTCACACGACGCGGCTCCAAAGAAGGACCCACTGCACCAGCGGCCATAGGTAACCAGTAGCCATGAGACTGACCACACACTTGCATTTAGTGTATCATCACCAGTATCATCAACGTAATTATTATTACATTACCATTCATATTCTCAGACGTTTCCTCTCGTTCTCTCTCTCTCTCTCTCCCACTCTTACATCCGCTCTACCTATATATGCCACATAGATCAATTTTTCCTATAAAATCTACAGTCTTGCGTGTCGAACTTAATTAGTGGGTAACCCATCTGTTCCAGAGATCTTATATCATTAACATGACCGTTAATAGCCTCAAGCTATTGTTGTTTTCTTTGCCTTTTATAGTTGCTGAGTGTGACATCGTTGTATGATATAAGAGATCATGCAGTAACTAGTCTCTTGTTATTTTAATTAATATGTATTGATATGACTCGTGCATCTGTAGAAAATAAGAAGATGACAGGTGAAATCTTGGAGCTTGACAAGAGGTAAAGAAGGATACGAAATTAGAGAGAGAGAGAGAGAGAGAGAGAGAGAGAGAGAGAGAGAGAGAGAGAGAGAGAGAGAGAGAGAGAGAGAGAGAGAGAGGTAAGATAGGAAAGAACTGAGGGAGAGAGTTGAGGGGGAGAATGAGAAGGGTAGAAAGGAAAGAGGTAAGTGAGGAGGGGAAAAATTCGTGAGTACATAGAAATATAGATTTTATAGTAAAAAAAATTAATTTGGTTGTGCACCCATCAAGTGAGTGAAAGTACAACCATAAAGACAGTAGTAGGCAGTGTCACTTTGCCAGTGAGTGAACGGTGACACAACACCTGCTGGTGTTATAATGGTGATACAACACCTGCTAGTGCTGCTACGGTAGTATTGACACAACACTTAGTGCTACTGTGGCAGTATTGACACAACACCTGCTAGTGTTGTTATGGTAGTGCTGACACAACTGCTAGTGCTACTATGGTAGTGTTGACACAACACCTGCTAGTGTTGCTATGGTAGTGTTGACACAACACCTGCTAGTGTTGCTATGGTAGTGCTGACACCACACCTGCTAGTGTTGCTATGGTAGTGCTGACACAACACTTGCTAGTGTTGCTATGGTAGTGTTGACACAACACTTGCTAGTGTTGCTATGGTAGTGTTGGCACAACACCTGCTAGTGTTGCTATTGTAGCGATGACACAACTACTAGTGTTGCTATGGTATTGTTGACACAACACCTGCTAGTGTTGCTATGGTAGTGTTGACACAACTGCTAGTGTTGCTATGGTAGTGTTGACACAACACCTGTTAGTGTTGCTATGGTAGTGTTGACACAACTGCTAGTGCTACTGTGGTAGTATTGACACAACACCTGCTAGTGCTGCTATGATAGTGTTGACACAACTGCTAGTGTTGCAATGGTAGTGTTGACAACTGCTAGTGCTACTATGGTAGTATTGACACAACACCTGCTAGTGTTGCTATGTTAGTGTTGACACAACTGTTAGTGTTGCTATGGTAGTGATGACACAACTGCTAGTGCTACTATGGTAGTATTGACACAGCACCTGCTAGTGCTGCTATGATAGTGTTGACACAACACCTGCTAGTGTTGCTATGTTAGTGTTGACACAACTGTTAGTGTTGCTATGGTAGTGATGACACAACTGCTAGTGCTACTATGGTAGTATTGACACAGCACCTACTAGTGCTGCTATGATAGTGTTGACACAACACCTGCTAGTGCTGCTATGATAGTGTTGACACAACACTTGCTAGTGCTGTTATGGTAGTGTTGACACAACTGCTAGTGCTGCAATGGTAGTGTTGACACAACACCTGCTAGTGTTGCTACGGTAGTGTTGACACACCTGCTAGTGTTGCTATGGTAGTATTGACACAACACCTGCTGGTGTTGCTATGGTAGTGTTGACACAACACCTGCTGGTGTTGCTATGGTAGTGTTGACACAACACCTGCTAGTGTTACTATTCTAGTTTGACAACACCTGCTAGTGCTGCTATTTAAAAGTTAAAATCTGCGGTCACTGGACATAAGTCTTCCGGATTATACATTGTCTGATATGGTATTAACATTTTAAGGCTGAGGGTGACAGCTAGCTTAGTAAGCTAGGGGGAAGAAAGCCTTTGTCAACTGACCGGAAGTGCTGCTGAGTGGGCTGTTATATGGCCATGAACTGAGTTAGCAGAAATTTTCGCATCTCTCCTGACCCCCCCCCCCCCAAAAAAAAAAAAAAAAAAAAAAAAATTGACACTTAACGAATCCCTGATAGAGAGGACGTTAGATATAACTCAAGAAGTAAATGTTGTCCCACCGTTTAAGAATCCCATCGGATAAAAGTCGCATTCGGGAAAAGAATCCACTAGATAATATTCCACATTGGATAAAAGCCTCATTTGCCTAGTCCTCCTGGATATATATCCACCAGGTAAAAGAAGCATTTCGTGTATACGCCATTGAAAATGCGTAATTTAAATAAAAAAATCTCAAATAGATTCCCGTTGTTTACAACAATCATCGATTAAAAGATATCACTATAAGAAATTACCACCGGCGATAACCCACCGTGATAAAACCTCGGATAGTAATAATCCTCCCACTGATTAACAGTGTTGATATTATTAATATTATTATTATTATTATTATTATTATTATTATTGCTGCAATTATTTGTATAATAGAAAAGTTCTGATTTCATAAGAGTCCTGACGACGTTCCCTGGGGGTCACCCCCTCTCTAGGCCTGCTGCCAGAGTAGGCCTCCCAGTTTATAGCCTGTTCAGCCAGGTAGTCGGTGCTAGTCACGTGCACTCCAGCATTAGCACCACAGGATAGCTGGATAGCTGATCAACAACTGACTTGAGGAAATTATTAAATTCCCTCCTGACAACAGCCAGAGAGCTGTTAGCATTTTTCCCTACGCGTAAAGAGTGGGTACTGAAAAGTCTTGGTCCCTTTACGCTTATTGGGTTGTCTGCTTTTCAATGGAATATTTTGCACTGACTGCCAAGCCTTTTTATTTCTAAGGAAGAGATTTCTCTGCACAGGCTTTAAACTAATGGCTCCAGGATTTTCCAAGTGTAAACTATGATGTATCTTTCTCGCCTACATTCAAGGGAGTACAGTTGGAGGGACTTCACGCGCGCCCAGTTATTTACATGGTTGACTGAATTTTTACTGGCAGTAAAGATGGAGAGTAATCTGCTCTCAAGGGACCTTCCTGGTGAGAGAGCACATCAGAGCTTGCACGGCAGAGTGCCTGCAGATATTTATTAGACATAATTAAAAAAATAATTTGAGGCGTAAAACCAGGTTTGATCGAAGGAGAGGGAGGGTAGCTCCAGTACCTTGGATCATGAGCGCTTCACTAGCGTTATGATATTCTCTCTTTCCTTGAAGAGACGAGTCGTCGTAAAACTTCTCTCTCAAGGAGTGTCTTCATCAAGACGTTTTCATGACATGACAAAGATTTCATTGAGCGAAACGTTGTCCCAGAAGAAGTTTCCCTATCCTGAGAGTCCTTAAGTAAGACCCGGGCCGGACACACGCCGGCGAAGCAAACAGGAAGTGTCCTGTGTATCTTCGTCTTAGAGCAACACAAACCAAAACTGTGGATAACTCTCTTACATTTAGCTAACTAATGCAGCGGTCAGCAGCGCACTACACACATTATCAGCAGAAGAGTTAGCACAGAGAATAATTTACGTGGAGAGTTGACCAATTAAGTTTAAAGTCATCGTAACTATTGCTAAACAGTATTGCTACAAGAATAACATCAGAACATTTTCCAAGGGGCTATTGTGAGTTGGACTTTTCTCGATAGAGTTGCCAGAGGAACAACATCACAATATTTTCCGAAAGGCTATTGTTAGTAAGGCTTCTCCCAAGAGATATAATACCAGTGAGAATGTTATCCGAGGAACTATTGTTAGAGGCTTTTTTTGATCCTGTTAGCATTGTGGTGACGGAGGAGGAGCTACGGAGGGGGTTAATGCTCTGCTTCTGAGGCTTCAGGAACATTTTTTACTAGGACGGAGGACATGTCTTGGGAACGCTGACAAGGATGAAAGAAAGTGTTTTGAAGTGTCGATAACATCTGTTTACTGTCTTTCCTGCAGGTGTTCACTGTCTTTCGTGCAGGTGTCGGCTGCTTCTTGCAGGTATTCACTGTTTCGTGCTAGAGGTGAGCGTGTCTTGTGCAAGTGTTGACTATCTTGTGCAAGTGTTGACTGTCTAGTGCAGGTGTTGATTACTTCGTGCAGGTGTTTACTGCTTCGTACTGGTG
>NC_091297.1:32697994-32746824 GCF_038502225.1 Cherax quadricarinatus | reverse complement strand
TTATTTTTATTCTAAGTTTGCCTTTTTTTCTATCCCTCATTGTCTGTAGTGTTATGTTCCTGCCTGGCGTCAAGGTATATGTGAATATGATTGCATCACTGGGTCCTTTTAAGTTGAAGATGGTCTGGAAGTTCGCCGAGCTGCTTGGGGGTGAGGATATGAAGTAAAGATGATAGGAGAGATTATAGGGAGAAGAGGAGTGAGAGTCACCTTTGGATAGATAAATGGATTAGGGTATGTGTGGTTTTATAAATGGGATTGGACACACGTGGTTGGACACCTAGAGGAGAACATGGAGGGTTGGATGCACTAGGTAGGAGAGCAGGAAGAAGGTAATACTTGTGGGTGGTAGTGAGCAAGTGTGAGACAGTGTGGTGGGGAAAAGCGATGTTGGAAGCATTTATTGTCGATGTGGACAAGAGTGGCGGAGAGGGAGAGTAATGAGACCTATTGGTGTGCTCCTGAGTGAATAAAGTTGGGGAGAGAATGGTTAAAACTCCATGCTGGGGGATGTGAGGCGTAGAGACCGTGTGTGTGCAGCTAGGAGGGGGAGGCTGGTTATGTAAATTGAGACGTGGAGGCTGTTTACGTGGAGTGAAACGTGGAGGCTGTATGTGGAGGGGAGGCTGTTCATGTGGAGAGAGAAGAGAATTTGTTAAGAGGAACGAGGATGGGGAAGGAATGCCCTTGTGTAGTTTATATCAAGCGTGTTGATGGTTTCTCGGTTCCTTTCTCGCGGACAAGACAATCTCTTTCTTCTATCCCTCTTTTCCCAAACACACTTTGATCTGATGCTTCTCTTCCCAGTTGCAGTTCTAATTGTGTGTACACTCTCAAAACTGAAGGTCTGGTGTGCATACTGTCGAAACTGATGGATCTTCTTGGATGACATACCTCAGCACCTGATCCCTGACCCATATTGCTGCTATGTGTATAAGACTTTTTTTTCCCCGTCAGAACACGTCCCAGTTCTTGAATAAGCAAGAATATATTTCATCAACACAAAATATTTCTGTTTTCACCTCTCTCGTTTTATCAGCGTTTTGCTCTGTCTCACGTTCTTCCCTCTGTCTCACGTTCTTCCCTCTGTCTCACGTTCTTCCCAGTCGAAAACCGCGACAGATGTGTCCCTCGGGCTTCCACTCTCACACTCCCTAACTCCTACAACTCCTGTCTCCTCTGATTCTTTCTTTCACGTCTCCAACCATGTCCCAAGACATTCTATGATGCTCATGTCAGTCGTCCATCCCTTTTGCCTTAATTTTAGCACTCTCAATGTATTGTCTAACCACCTCTACCTTTGTCCATCAACCGATTATTCTTTCTCATCCTGTGTATTGGCTCAGAGATTTTTCTTTATTCTCTTGTTATTCTTGTATATCTTTTGCATCTTACTTTTATTTTTATAGCAGTTCTCTCTGTCTCTCTCTGTTTTCTATTTCTTCTTTTGATTTCCTTTCCTTCTTTTCAATAAAAATTTCCTGTTACTTTCTTTCATAGTTATATTTTTGCAGTCAACTTATATCATACATCCTGTGCCATTTCTCCTGTACCAGCATTCGTTAACCGATTCATATACTTTTTTTTCGCTTAATGCTGCCTTTGTCATCCAATACTTCTCCTTTCTCTTCTATCCTTTCCTCCCCTTTCCAATCACTCTTTTCGTTTCCTTACACTATCTATCCCTACACCCTAACCAGTGCCTTGAAAAAATCAACTTTCTGGTAGCTGAAATATGTTTAAGGCATATTCCCCTAAGAAAAAAGAAGAGAAGAAGTAATCTGGAAAGAGACGCTCCCTCTACAGGAGAAGGCGAAGAATCACTGAGCTCCTCAAGAACGCCAGATTATCTGAAGCACGAAAGCGCTAACCAGGGAAGTGGAAAATATTGAGCTTAAGTTAAAGAACACATACAGGATCCAGGAGAGACAAGAGGAGCTAAAAACGATTAGTGAAATCGAAAGAAATTCAAAATATTTCTTCTCATATGCCTAAACAAGGCATAAACCACTTCTAGTATAAGGCCCCAGCTCAGACAAGACGGATCCTACACAGATGACAACAAATATATGAGTGAGATACTGAAATCTCAATATGACTGTGCTCGGCGAGCCACAAATCAGCCTAAAGATAGGTAATCCATACAATTTTTTCATGAATGAGTCTCAAAACCCTGCCAATGCATGCCAAATTGCTGACATAACCCTAACTCCATTAGACTTTGAGAAAGCCATCGACAACATGCTCATGCACTCAGCACCAGGCCCAGACTCGTGGAACTCTGTGTTCATTAAGAACTGCAAGAAACCCTCTCACGGACCTTAAGTATGCTATGGAAAAGGAGCATAGACACAGGTGAGATTCCACAGTCACTAAAAACAACGGATATAGTCCCACTCCATAAAGGTGGCAGCAAAGCAGTAGCTAAGAACGATAGACCAATAGCTTTAACATTCCACATCATAAAAATTTTTGAAAGAGTTCTAAGAAGCAGGATTGCAAACCACTTGGACTCCTAAAAATTGCACAATCCAGGGCAACATGGTTTCAGAGCAGGTCGCTCCTGCCTCTCGCAACTACAGAATACAGATGTAGTATACACTGATTTTGCAAAAAGCCTTTGACAAGTGCGATCATGGTGTAACAGCACACAAAATGCGTGCTAAAGGGATAACCGGCAAAGTAGGCAGATGGATCTTCAACTTTCTAACCAATCGAACACAAAGAGTAGTGGTAAACAGAATTAAATCGGAAGCTGCCATAGTGATGAGCTCTGTTCCACAAGGCACAGTACTTGCCCCTATCCTGTTCCTCATCCTCATATTAGACGTAGACAGAGATGTAAACTATAGCACCTTATCATCCTTTGCAGACGATATTAGGATCTGCATGAGACTGTCATCCATCGAGGACACGGTAAATATCCAAAAAGATATAAACCAAGGTTTCCAATTGGCAACGGAGAGCAATATGATGTTCAATGAAGACTAATTCCAACTTCTCCGTTATGGAAAATTGGAGGAAATATTATAGCTAGAACTGAGTATACTACAAACTCTAATTACACAATATAGCGGAAAAGTAATGTAGATGACCAGGGAGTGGTAATGTCCGAGGACCTCACCTTCAAGGACCACAACAATGCCACTATCACATCTGCGAGGAAACTGATAGGATGAATAATGAAAATATTCAAGACAAGAGATGCCAAGCCACTGTTGATCTTTTTAAATCACTTGTTCTCTCTAGGCTGGAATACTGCAGTACATTAACATCCCCATTCAAGGTAGGTGAAATTGCAGATTTAGAGAATGTACAGAAAACCTTTACTGCACATACAAGTTCCATCAAACACCTTAACTACTGGGAACGCTTGGAAGCACTTGACTTGTAGTCACTGGTGCGCAGGCGAGAGAGATACATCATAATCTACACCTGGAAGATCCTGGAGGGACTGGTCCCTCATCTGCACACAGAAATCACTCCCTTCCAAAGCAAAAGACTTGGCAGGCGATGCAACATACCCCCAGTGAAAAGTAGAGGCTCCATTGGTACACAAAGAAAAAACACAATAAGTATCCGGGGCTCAAGGCTGTTCAACAGCCTCCCACCAGCCATAAGAGGAATTACCAATAGGCCCCTGGTTGTCTTCAAGAGGGAGCTGGACAGATACCTAAAGTCTGTGCTAGATCAGCCAGGCTGTGGTTCGTACGTTGGACTACGTGCGGCCAGCAATAACAACCACGTTGATCAGGCCTTGATCCACCAGAAGACCTGGTCATGGACCGGGCCGCGGGGACGTTGATCCCCGGAATGCCTTCCAGGTAGACTCCAGGTATTTCCTCCCTTCTTTTCTCCTCCCCTCTAGTAAATCTCTCCACCTTCTTCCATCCACATCTTCTCTCATGGTTTCAAACTATCTTTAACTCTCTACGAGTGTCTTCTTCAATAACTGTAGCTCTACTTGCCGTGTCTGTCTTAATTATCAACTCACCCACCTACCTTGACACACGAGAGGAATAATGTCTTCAGGACTTGCTGCTCTAATTCTTAGCTTCATACTGTGATAATGTCCCCAGGACTTGCTGCTCTAATTCTTAGCTTCATACTGTGATCCTATCTTTTTCATTTCCATCATTACATATAATAATGATATACAATACCGGCAAGAATATAAGACACCTACTCAACAGTTAGGCATTTTTATTCTGAATCGTCCCGCTTACACAGTAGGCATCATCAGGCGAATACAGAGGGGGAAAATATGGAGACCGCACGTAACGATGATGTAATCAGTCTATCAACCTTGAAGTAGTAGTTTGAGGTGGTCAGTCCCTCAGTCTGGAGATGTGTTCAGCTTCAAAGTTTTGAACAACGTGAAGCTGAAGCATGAAAATGGAGCCTTATATAGCATCCATGACGAGGCGCGAAGGAAGGAGATGACGTCACTGGAAGCAGAGCCCCCACCAGTAGGATTAAGAACGTAGGATCCGAAGAACACTTTAGCAAGCCCATGCTAGGCAGGTACGATCTTTAGATCCATCTCTTCTAATTCATAATTAATGGATGGGCTAAAAAACAAGGTTCCATTTTCATGCTTCAACTTCACGTTGTTCAAGACTATGAATCTAAACACATCTCCAGGCTGAGGGAGTAACCACCGCAAACTATTTTAAAGGTTGATGGATTGATCTCAGCATCCTTACCTATCCACTGCTTCTGCTGCCTCAATATTTCTTATCTCTGCTTTCAACGAATGAGACACAACTGTGTATCTTTATTGTGCAGACATTTCGCCAAACAGTGACTTTATCAATACAATACAGGGACAAAAACAGAAGACTGAAGAGGATGAAGATGAGGCAGTTAGTCCCTCAGCCTTGCAGCAAGTGTCCAGTACCGTAGTCTTGATGAATCTGAAGTACAGGAGGAGGAAGTTGGTTTATATTGTGGAGTCAGATGAGGTCCACTGGGGAATCCCACTGGTAGGTAGAACTCCCCAGTGGAAGTAGATCATGCCCAAGAGTTGGGCCAGTGGTAGTAAGTAGTTGTGGAGATGTTCTTTGTACCAATATTCCATGATGTTGCGGTGTCTCGCAAGTGTCATAACAACAATGGTACATAACACAGACAAGTTGAGGACTTAGACACATGCTCAACAACCGGGTTGACGACACGTCTACATAATGAAGATGTCCAGTTGTTGCATATGTGTTTAATTCTTCAACTTATACTGAATTATATACCAGGGATGTTATAGTTACTTTGTATTTGAGTGACAAAGTCTACTGCGTCAGAGCAGCGTCCCGGGATAAGGTTGCCTAACTATTTTACATTTGTCTTACTTATCTGCTCCGTTCAATATCATATCTTACACCTTGTTTTAATCATCCAAATGTAGTGATTACCGATGCTAGGTGAGTGTGTGTGTTTACTCACCTAACTGTGGTTGCAGGGGTCAAGTCATAGCTCCTGATCTCGCCTCTTCACTGGTCGCCACTAGGTCCACTCTCTCCCTGTTCAATGAGCTTTATTATACCTCTTCTTAAAGCTATGTATGGTACCTGCCTCCACTACGTCACTTTCCACACACACACAGACACACACAGTTAATGTGAAGTTAATGAGGAGAATTAAATTTGATGAGGACCAGGCAGGACTTCAAAGAGACCTGGACAGACTGGACACCTGGTCCAGCAAATGGCTTCTCGAATTTAATCCTGCCAAATGCAAAGTCATGAAGATAGGGGAAGGGCACAGAAGACCACGGACAGAGTATAGGCTAGGTGGCCAAAGACTGCAAACCTCACTCAAGGAGAAAGATCTTGGGGTGAGTATAACACCGAGCATATCTCCGGAAGCACACATCAATCAGATAACTGCTGCAGCATATGGGCGCCTGGCAAACCTGAGAACAGCATTCCGATACCTTAGTAAGGAATCATTCAAGGCACTGTACACCGTGTATGTCAGGCCCATACTGGAGTATGCAGCACCTGTTTGGAACCCGCACTTGATAAAGCACGTCAAGAAACTAGAGAAAGTACAAAGGTTTGCGACAAGGTTAGTTCCAGAGCTAAGGGGAATGTCCTATGAAGAAAGATTAAGGGAAATCGGCCTGACGACACTGGAGGACAGGAGGGTCAGGGGAGACATGATAACGACATATAAAATACTGCGTGGAATAGACAAGGTGGACAAAGACAGGATGTTCCAGGGAGGGGACACAGAAACAAGAGGCCACAATTGGAAGTTGAAGACACAAATGAGTCAGAGAGATAGTAGGAAGTATTTCTTCAGTCATAGAGTTGTAAGGCAGTGGAATAGCCTAGAAAATGACGTAGTGGAGGCAGGAACCATACACAGTTTTAAGACGAGGTTTGATAAAGCTCATGGAGCGGGGAGAGAGAGGGCCTAGTAGCAACCGGTGAAGAGGCGGGGCCAGGAGCTAGGACTCGACCCCTGCAACCACAAATAGGTGAGTACAAATAGGTGAGTACACACAGACACACACACACACACATACACACACACACACACACACACACACACACACACACACACACACACACACACACACACACACACACACGTACACACAGACACACACACACACACACACACACACACAAACTACACGCACACACCATTCCACTTCCTGACAACTTAATGTGTATGTATTTATGAATGTGTATGTGTGTGTGTATGTGTGTATGTGTGTGTGCGTGTGTGTGTGTGTGTGTGTGTGTGTGTGTGTGTGTGTGTGTGTGTGTGTGTGTGTATATACTCACCTATTTCTACTCACCTATTTGTGTCGAGTCATAGCTCCTGGCCCCGCCTCTTCACTGATTGCTACTAGGTCCCCTCTCCCAGCTCCATGAGCTTTATCAAGCCTCGTCTTAATTAAAACTTTGTATGGTTCCTGCCTCCACCACGTCACTTTCTAGGCTATTCCACTGCCTGACAACTCTGTGACTGAAGAAATACTTCCAAACATCCCTTTGACTCATAGGAGTCTTCAACTTCCAATTGCGATCCCTTGTTTCTGTGTCCCATCTCTGGAACTTTCTGTCTTTGTTCACCTTGTCAATTCCTCGCAGTATTTTGCTGTATGTCCTTATCATGTCTCCCCTGACCCTCCTGTCCTCCAGTTTCGTCAGGTAGATTTCCCTTAACTTTTCTTCGTAGGATAAACCCCTTAACTCTGGGACTAGTTTTGTTGCAAACCTTTGTATTTTCTCCAATTTCTTAACATGAATGACCAGGTGCGGATTCCAAACTGGTGCTGCATGCTCCAATATGGGCCTGACGTATATAGTGTACAGAGTCTTGAACGATTCCTTACTGAGGTATCGGAACGCTCTTTTTAGGTTTGCCAGACGCCCGTATGCTGCAGCAGTTATCTGATAGATGTGCGCCTCAGGAGATGTGCTTGGTATTATACTCACCCCAAGATCTTTTTTCCTTGAGTGAGGTTTGCAGCGTTTGGCCACCGTTCTTCATGACTTTGCATTTGGCGGGGTTAAATTCAAGGAGCCAATTGCTGGACGAGGCTTGTAGCCTGTCCAGGTCTCTTCTTAGTCCTGCCTGATCCTCGACCGATTTAATTCTCCTCATTAACTTCACATCGTCTGCAAACATGGGCACTTCCGAGTATATCCCTTCCATCATGTCATTCACATAAACCAGAAACAGCACTGGTCCTAGGAATGACTCCTGTGGAACCCGGCTCGTCACAGGCGCTCACTCTGACACCTGATCCTCTGGCTTTTCCATTAGCCTCTTGTGTGGAACTGTGTCGAAGGACTCTTGCAGTCCAAGAAAATGCAGTCTATCCACTCCTCTCTCTCGTGTCTTACTTCTGTTGCCTTGTCGTAAAATTCCAGTAGGTTTGTGACACAGTTTTTCTTCCCTGAAACTGTGCTGGTTTTCATTTATAAGCTTGTGTCTTTCCAGGTGCTCCACCACTCTCCTCTTGATGATCGTTTTCATGACTTTGCATACTATACACGTCAGAGACACAGATCTGTACTTTATTGCCTCGTGCCTGTCTCCTTTCTTAAAAATTGGGACTACGTTTCCCATCTTCCATACCTCAGGTAGTTGCCCAGTTTCAGTGGATGTTTTGAAGATTTTTGCTAGTGGCACACACCGTATCTCTGCTCCCTCTCTAAGGACCCGCGGAGAGATGTTGTCTGGTCCCACCGCCTTTGAGGTATCAAGTTCACATAGCTACTTCACCTCCTCCTCGGTGGTGTGTATTTCATCCAGCACTTGTTGGTGTACCTCCCTATTCTGAATTCCTGGAGTCCTTCCTGTCTCCACTGTCTCTAACATACCTCTTGGTCGTTTCTTGTGAATTCCCCACCTTCCTTCCTCAGCCTGATTACCTGGTCCTTGACTGTTTCCTCCTGATGTGGCTATACAACATCTTCGGGTCAAACTTGACTTTCGATGCTATGTCATTTTCATATTGTCGCTGAGCCTCCCTTGTTATCTGTGCAATTTGTTTCTGGCTCTTCGGCTAATCTCTTTCTTTTCCTGGGTCTTCTGTGCTTTTTCCATTCTCTAGTGCACATATTTTTTGCCTCCCTACACCTTTGGGTGATCCAAGGACTCGTTCTGGTCCTCCCATTATTTCTGTTTCCCTTGGTAACAAACCACTCCTCTGCCTCCTTACATTTTGTTGTTACATAGTCCATCACTTCCTTTACTGGCTTTCCTGCTAATTCTCTCTCTCACTGAAAGTCTTGCAGGAAGTTCTCGTGTGTGTGTGTGTGTGTGTGTGTGTGTGTGTGTGTGTGTGTGTGTGTGTGCTCACCTAGTTGTACTCGCCTAGTTGAGGTTGCAGGAGTCGAGTCCCAGCTCCTGGCCCCGCCTCTTCACTGGTCACTAATAGATCACTCTCCCTGAACCATGAGCTTTATCATACCTCTGCTTAATTAAAGCTATGCATGGATCCTGCCTTCACTACATCGCTTCCCAAACTATTCCACTTCCTGACTACTCTGTGGCTGAAGAAATACTTCCTAACATCCCTGTGACTCATCTGTGTCTTCAACTTCCAACTGTGTGCCCTTGTTTCTGTGTCCCATCTCTGGAACATCCTGTGTTTGTCCACCTTGTCAATTCCTCTCAGTATTTTGTATGTCGTTATCATGTCCCCCTATTTCTCCTGTCCTCCAGTGTTGTCAAGTCGATTTCCCTTAACCTCTCCTCGTAGGACATACCCCTTAGCTCTGGACTAGTCTTGCTGCAAACCTTTGCACTTTGTTTAGTGTCTTTGTGTGTGTGTGTGTGTGTGTGTGTGTGTGTGTGTGTGTGTGTGTGTGTGTGTGTGTGTGTGTTGTGCGGTGTGTGTGCGGTGTGTGTGCGGTGTGTGTGCGGTGTGTGTGCGGTGTGTGTGTGGTGTGTGTGTGGTGTGTGTGTGGTGTGTGGTGTGTGTGTGTGTGTGTGTGTGTGTGTGTGTGTGTGTGTGTGTGTGTGTGTGTGTGTGTGTGTGTGTGTATATATATATACTCACCTAATTACTCACCTAATTGTGGTTGCAAGGGGTCGAGACTCAGCTCCTGGCTCCGCCTCTTTACCGAGTGTGTGTGTGTGTGTGTATGCTCACCTAATTGTGGTTGCAGGGGTCGATTCATAGCTCCTGGCCTCGCCTCTTCACTGGTCGCTAATAGGTCCACTCTCTCCCTGCTCCATGAGCTTTATCATACCTCTTCTTAAAGCTATGTATGGTACCTGCCTCCACTACGTCACTTATCCAACTTTTCCATTTCCTGACAACTCTATGACTGAAGAAATACTCCCTAACATTCCTGTGACACATCTGAGTCCTCAACTTCGAATTGTGACGTCTTATTGCTCTGTCCCATCTCTGGAACATCCTGTCTCTGTCCACCTTGTCGATTCCCCTCAGTATTTTATATGTAGCCCACATGCTGCAGCACTTATTTGGTTGATGTGTGCCTCAGATGTTTTCGGTAATATACACACTTATCATCCTTTTCTTTGAGTGAGGTTTGTAGTCTTTAGCCCCCTTGATCTTACTCTGCGGTCTTCTTTAGCCTTTCCCGATCTTCATGACTGCACTTTGTGGGGTTGAACTCTTGGAGCCAGCTGATGGACCTGGCCTGCAGCCTGTCCAGATCCCTCTGTAGTCGTGCCTTATCCTCCTCCGATTGAATTATCCTCATTAACTTCACATCGTCTGCAAACAGGGACACTTCTGAGTCTATTCCTTACATCATGTCATTTACATATACCAGAAACAGCACTGGTCCTAGGACTGACCCCTGTGTAAGTAAGTTTATTCAGGTATACACAAATACAGTTACATAGAATTATCATACATAGCAGCATATGTGTAGAGAACCTAGGATAACCCAAAAAAGTCAGACAGAGTGACTTATTTCCATTGGCTCGTCACAGGAGCCCACTCGCTGTTGTCTTTCCGTCAGGTCTTCTCTGAATCATTGTGGTGCTTTCCCTGTTATACCTGCTTGGTCCTCCAGCTTTTGCACTAGTGTCTCGTGTGAATCTGTGTCAAAAGTCTTCTTACAGTCCAAGAAAACGAAATCTACCCACCCCTCTCTCTCTCTCTCTCTCTCTCTCTCTCTCTCTCTCTCTCTTGTTTTGCTGCCGTCATCTTGTCATAGAACGCTAGCAGGTTCTTGACACAGGATTTCTGGTCTCTGAATTCACGCTAGTTGTCGTTTATAAGCTGATTCCTTTCTAGGTAGTCCACCACTCTTCTCCTGATAAACTTCTCCATGACTTTGCATACATGTCAGTGACAATGGTCTGTCGTTTAATGCTGCATATATGTTCCTTATTTTTTTTTTTTAAATTGCTCTCTTGCATTCCTCAGGTAGTCGCCCTGTTTCAATAGATGTGTTGAAGATTGTTGCTAGTCTTACACAGAGCGCTTCTGCTCCCTCTCTCAGGACCTAAGGAGAGATGTTGCCCGGCCCCATTGCCTTTGAGAGATCTAGTTCACTTAGCGGCCTCTTCACATCCTCCTCGGTTATATGTATCGTGTCCAGCACTTGTTGGTGTATCCTACCTCTCTGTCTTTCGGGAGTCCTTTCTGTCTAAACCGTGAATACTTCTTTGAATCTCATTTTGAGATACTCACAAACTTCAAGGTCGTTTCTTGGAAACTCCCCTCCTTTCCTCAGGCTGATTACCTGGTCTTTGACTGTTGTTTTCTTCCTGGTGTGACTGCACAACAGCTTCGGGTCAGACTTGGCAATCGCTACTATGTCATTTTCGAATTGTCGTTGGGCCTCCCTCGTTACTTGTGCATATTCAATTCTTGCTCATCAACTACTGTCCTTGTTCTCCTGGATTCTTTGCCTTCTATACTTCAATTCTTTAGCGCACTTGGTTTTAGCCTCTCTGCACCTTTCGGTGAACCAAGGGCTCGTCCTGGCCTTCTTATTATGTCTGTTGCCCTTGGGTACAAACCTCCCCTCCGTTTCCTTCATATTGTTGTCACATATTCCATTATCTCATTTATTGTTTTCCTTGCCAGTTCTCTGTCTCACTGGACCTCGTGCAGGAAATTCATCATGCTTGTGTAGTCCCCTTTCCTGTAGTTTGGCTTCATTCTTCCTGTCTCTCTCTCCACTTGTAACTCTATGTATTCGAAGCTTAGAACCACGTGATCACTAGCTTCGAGAGACCTTTCATATGTGATGTCTTCAATATTTTCTCTGCTGAAGGTGAATACTTGGCCCAGTCTTGCTGGTTCATCCTTTCCTCTCTTTCTGGTAGTGTTCCTAACTTGTTGATGCATGAGGTTTTTCCAGTACCACCTCCAACATCTTAGACCTCCTCGTTTCTGGGCCCCCATGTGGTTCCACTTTTTCCCAGTCGATTTGTGACTGAAATCACCCACAACCAGTAACTTTGCCTTACCCACATGGGTTCTTCTGGCCAGTTTAGCCAGTGTATCAACCATGTCTCTGTTACTCTCATAATATTCTGTATGTGTTTACGTATTTATTTATAAATAACACGCCATGGGGGCATTTCCAATGGCTGTCCCCAGTTCCTCCCCTGGCACACGCCTCGACACGCAGATCATCTGTACTGTGTTGTCCTTCACCTTGCCGCCCCTGTCTTCGCCAAACACAGGTGAGTCTGCGATAATTAATCAGTACACCATGGTACACCGGTTACCATGGTTTTGTTTGCCGTAGATCCGAGGTAACGACTGCAAGGCATGATGAAGTTAGCAGCATCATTACGAGGAGCCTCGCAACAGCTGCATGCCCAGCAATAGGGGAGTCACCCGAATTATGCAGAAAGGATGAAAACCAAAAGCGTTCAGTTGGAATTACCCTTCAAGAATGGACAGACGGCAAGCAGGTGTGGGACTACACATGTATATACACAATGGCTGATATCTCTCTCCAATACAAGTGGGAGGAAGGAGGGGCAGCTGCCAGATTCAGGGAGTTCCAGAAAGCTAGAAAATATGGTGAACCTGGCCATCATTATATGTTTGTTCCCATAGGTTATCCCTCTACATCACAACTCGCATACTATCCCTCTACATCACAAAAACTCACATACTATCCCTCTACTTCACAACTCACATACTATCCCACTACATCACAACTAACATACTATCCTTCTACATCACAACTCACATACTATCCCTCTACATCACAACTAACATACTATCCCACTACATCACAACTAACATACTATCCCTCTACATCACAACTCACATACTATCCCTCTACATCACAACTCACTATCCCTCTACATCACAACTCACATACTATCCCTCTACATCACAACTCACATACTATCTCTCTACATCACAACTCACATACTATCCCTCTACATCACAACTCACATACTATCCCTCTACATCACAACTCACATACTATCCCTCTACATCACAACTCACATACTATCCCTCTACATCACAACTCACATACTATCCCTCTACATCACAACTCACTATCCCTCTACATCACAACTAACATACTATCCCACTACATCACAACTCGCATACTATCTCTCTACATCACAACTCACATACTATCCCTCTACATCACAACTCACATACTATCCCCCTACATCACAACTCACATACTATCCCTCTACATCACAACTCACATACTATCCCTCTACATCACAACTCACATACTATCTCTCTACATCACAACTCACATACTATCCCTCTACATCACAACTCACATACTATCCCTCTACATCACAACTCACATACTATCCCTCTACATCACAACTCACATACTATCCCTCTACATCACAACTCACATACTATCCCTCTACATCACAACTCACTATCCCTCTACATCACAACTAACATACTATCCCACTACATCACAACTCGCATACTATCTCTCTACATCACAACTCACATACTATCCCTCTACATCACAACTCACATACTATCCCCCTACATCACAACTCACATACTATCCCTCTACATCACAACTCACTATCCCTCTTCATCACAACTCGCATACTATCCTTCTGCATCACAACTCATATACTATCCCTCTACATCACAACTCACATACTATCCCTCTACATCACAACTCACATACTATCCCTCTACATCACAACTAACATACTATCCTTCTGCATCACAACTCATATACTATCCCTCTACATCACAACTCACATACTATCCCTCTACATCACAACTAACATACTATCCCTCTACATCACAACTAACATACTATCCCCTACATCACAACTAACATACTATCCCTCTACATCACAACTCACATACTATCCCTCTACATCACAACTAACATACTATCCCTCTACATCACAACTAACATACTATCCCCTACATCACAACTAACATACTATCCCTCTACATCACAACTCACATACTATCCCTCTACATCACAGCTCACTATCCCACTACATCACAACTCACATACTATCCCTCTACATCACAACTCGCTATCCCACTACATCATAACTCACATACTATCCCTCTACATCACAGCTCACTATCCCACTACATCACAACTCACATACTATCCCTCTACATCACAACTCGCTATCCCACTACATCATAACTCACATACTATCCCTCTACATCACTACTCGCTATCCCACTACATCATAACTCACATACTATCCCTCTACATCACAACTCACTATCCCACTACATCACAACTCACATACTATCCCTCTACATCACAACTCACTATCCCACTACATCATCACTCACATACTATCCCTCTACATCACAACTCGCTATCCCACTACATCATAACTCACATACTATCCCTCTACATCACAACTCACTATCCCACTACATCACAACTCACATACTATCCCTCTACACCACAACTCACATACTATCCCACTACATCACAACTCACATACTATCCCTCTACATCACAACTCACATACTATCCTTCTACATCACAACTCACATACTATCCCTCTACATCACAACTCACATACTATCCCTCTACATCACAACTCACATACTATCCCTCTACATCACAACTCACTATCCCACTACATCACAACTCACATACTATCCTTCTACATCACAACTCACATACTATCCCTCTACATCACAACTCACATACTATCCCTCTACATCACAACTCACATACTATCCCTCTACATCACAACTCACATACTATCCTTCTACATCACAACTCACATACTATCCCTCTACATCACAACTCACATACTATCCCTCTACATCACAACTCACATACTATCCTTCTACATATCTCACATACTATCCCTCTACATCATAACTCACATACTATCCCTCTACATCATAACTCACTATCCTTCTACATCATAACTCACATACTATCCCTCTACATCACAACTCACATACTATCCTTCTACATCACAACTCACATACTATCCCTCTACATCATAACTCACATACTATCCCTCTACATCACAACTCACAAACTATCCCTCTACATCATAACTCACATACTATCCCTCTACATCATAACTCACATACTATCCCTCTACATCATAACTCACATACTATCCCTCTACATCATAACTCACATACTATCCCTCTACATCATAACTCACATACTATCCCTCTACATCACAACTCACATACTATCCCTCTACATCATAACTCATGTACTATCCCTCTACATCACAACTCACATACTATCCTTCTACATCATAACTCACATACTATCCTTCTACATAATAACTCACATACTATCCCTCTACACCATAACTCACATACTATCCCTTTACATCACAACTAACATACTATCCCTCTACATCACAACTCACTATCCCACTACATCACAACTCACATACTATCCCTCTACATCACAACTCACATACTATCCCTCTACATCACAACTCACATACTATCCTTCTACATAATAACTCACATACTATCCCTCTACACCATAACTCACATACTATCCCTTTACATCACAACTAACATACTATCCCTCTACATCACAACTCGCTATCCCACTACATCATAACTCACATACTATCCCTCTACATCACAACTCACTATCCCACTACATCACAACTCACATACTATCCCTCTACATCACAACTCACATACTATCCCTCTACATCACAACTCACATACTATCCTTCTACATAATAACTCACATACTATCCCTCTACACCATAACTCACATACTATCCCTTTACATCACAACTAACATACTATCCCTCTACATCACAACTCGCTATCCCACTACATCATAACTCACATACTATCCCTCTACATCACAACTCACTATCCCTCTACATCACAACTCACATACTATCCCTCTACATCACAACTCACATACTATCCCTCTACATCACAACTCACATACTATCCCTCTACATCACAACTCACATACTATCCCTCTACATCACAACTCACATACTATCCCTCTACATCGTAACTCACATACTATCCCTCTACATCACAACTCACATACTATCCCTCTACATCACAGCTCACTATCCCACTACATCATAACTCACATACTATCCCTCTACATCACAACTCACTATCCCACTACATCATAACTCACATACTATCCCTCTACATCACAACTCACTATCCCACTACATCACAACTCACTATCCCACTACATCATAACTCACATACTATCCCTCTACATCACAACTCACTATCCCACTACATCATAACTCACATACTATCCCTCTACATCACAACTCACTATCCCACTACATCACAACTCACTATCCCACTACATCATAACTCACATACTATCCCTCTACATCACAACTCACTATCCCACTACATCACAACTCACATACTATCCCACTACATCACAACTCACATACTATCCCTCTATATCACAACTCGCATACTATCCCTCTACATCACAACTCACATACTATCCTTCTACATCATAATTCACATACTATCCCTCTACATCACAACTCACATACTATCCCCCTACATCACAACTCACATACTATCCCTCTACATCACAACTCACATACTATCCCTCTACATCACAACTCACATACTATCCCTCTACATCACAACTCACATACTATCCCTCTACATCACAACTCACATACTATCCCTCGACATCACAACTCACCTACTATCCCTCGACATCACAACTCACATACTATCCCTCGACATCACAACTCACATACTATCCCTCGACATCACAACTCACATACTATCCCTCGACATCACAACTCACCTACTATCCCTCGACATCACAACTCACATACTATCCCTCTACATCACAACTCACATACTATCCCTCGACATCACAACTCACCTACTATCCCTCGACATCACAACTCACATACTATCCCTCGACATCACAACTCACATACTATCCCTCTACATCACAACTCACATACTATCCCTCGACATCACAACTCACATACTATCCCTCTTCATCACAACTCACATACTATCCCTCTACATCACAACTCACATACTATCCCTCTACATCACAACTCACATACTATCCCTCTACATCACAACTCACCTACTATCCCTCGACATCACAACTCACATACTATCCCTCGACATCACAACTCACATACTATCCCTCGACATCACAACTCACATACTATCCCTCGACATCACAACTCACATACTATCCCTCGACATCACAACTCACATACTATCCCTCGACATCACAACTCACCTACTATCCCTCGACATCACAACTCACATACTATCCCTCTACATCACAACTCACATACTATCCCTCGACATCACAACTCACCTACTATCCCTCGACATCACAACTCACATACTATCCCTCTACATCACAACTCACATACTATCCCTCGACATCACAACTCACATACTATCCCTCGACATCACAACTCACCTACTATCCCTCGACATCACAACTCACATACTATCCCTCGACATCACAACTCACATACTATCCCTCGACATCACAACTCACATACTATCCCTCGACATCACAACTCACATACTATCCCTCGACATCACAACTCACATACTATCCCTCTACATCACAACTCACATACTATCCCTCTTCATCACAACTCACATACTATCCCTCTACATCACAACTCACATACTATCCCTCTACATCACAACTCACATACTATCCCTCTACATCACAACTCACATACTATCCCTCGACATCACAACTCACATACTATCCCTCGACATCACAACTCACATACTATCCCTCTACATCACAACTCACATACTATCCCTCGACATCACAACTCACATACTATCCCTCGACATCACAACTCACATACTATCCCTCTACATCACAACTCACATACTATCCCTCTACATCACAACTCACATACTATCCCTCTACATCACAACTCACATACTATCCCTCTACATCACAACTCACATACTATCCCTCTACATCACAACTCACCTACTATCCCTCTACATCACAACTCACCTACTATCCCTCTACATCACAACTCACATACTATCCCTCTACATCACAACTCACATACTATCCCTCTACATCACAACTCACATACTATCCCTCTACATCACAACTCACATACTATCCCTCTACATCACAACTCACATACTATCCCTCTACATCACAACTCACATACTATCCCTCTACATCACAACTCACATACTATCCCTCTTCATCACAACTCACATACTATCCTTCTACATCACAACTCACATACTATCCCTCTACATCACAACTCACATACTATCCCTCTACATCACAACTCACATACTATCCCTCTACATCACAACTCACATACTATCCCTCTACATCACAACTCACATACTATCCCTCTTCATCACAACTCACATACTATCCTTCTACATCACAACTCACATACTATCCCTCTACATCACAACTCACATACTATCCTTCTACATCACAACTCACATACTATCCTTCTACATCACAACTCACATACTATCCTTCTACATCACAACTCACATACTATCCTTCTACATCACAACTCACATACTATCCCTCTTCATCACAACTCACATACTATCCTTCTACATCACAACTCACATACTATCCTTCTACATCACAACTCACATACTATCCTTCTACATCACAACTCACATACTATCCTTCTACATCACAACTCACATACTATCCCTCTTCATCACAACTCGCTATCCCACTACATCACAACTCACATACTATCCCTCTACATCACAACTCACATACTATCCCTCTTCATCACAACTCGCTATCCCACTACATCACAACTCACATACTATCCCTCTACATCACAACTCACATACTATCCCTCTACATCACAACTCACATACTATCCCTCTACATCACAACTCACATACTATCCCTCTACATCACAACTCACATACTATCCCTCTACATCACAACTCACATACTATCCCTCTTCATCACAACTCACATACTATCCTTCTACATCACAACTCACATACTATCCCTCTACATCACAACTCACATACTATCCCTCTACATCACAACTCACATACTATCCCTCTACATCACAACTCACATACTATCCCTCTACATCACAACTCACATACTATCCCTCTACATCACAACTCACATACTATCCCTCTACATCACAACTCACATACTATCCCTCTACATCACAACTCACATACTATCCCTCTACATCACAACTCACATACTATCCCTCTTCGTCACAACTCGCTATCCCTTTACATCACAACTCACATACTATCCCTCTACATTACAACTCACATACTATCCCTCTACATCACAACTCACATACTATCCCTCTACATCACACAGCACGTGCATTATCAAAGCATTAAAATATCTTTTGTTTTCTGATACATCTATTTCTTCGTCAATCACAATTGAAAATTTGTATTTTCTCTCCTTTCCTCGTAGCATAAAATCTGCTTCACCTTGCATTCCGTCCTTCTTGCCTAGCAATCCCTCTCTCTCGCCTAGTAACCCGTCCCTCTCGCCTAGCAACCCGTCCCTCTCGTCTAGCAACCCGTCCCTCTCGGCTGGCAACCTATCCCTCACACCTTTTACTTTTCATTCTTTCTTAGGAACCTGTCCTCTTCTCTTGGGAACTTGTTCTCCTCTCCTAGCAACCGGTCTCACTCACCTGTCCCTCAAGTTTAGCAATCCGTCCTTCTAGACAGTCTAGCAGCCTCTCTCTCTCCCGTGGTACCTGCCATACAGAGGTGGCCCCACTACCTGCACTCAGTGTGCAGGCGTGGCCTAAGGTCAGGGGTCAACCAGCGGCAAGGTCAGTGGCAGATGTAGTATGAACATCATGCATGTTAACATCCAGACACAAGAGGATACAGAGGCAGCTTGGGAATGTTCACTTACATAACTTAATGTTAAATATGTTTACTAGCGTTATGCAGCGTTTATCTGTGGACAATAGCGTTTACACACACACACACACACACACACACACACACACACACACACACACACACACACACACACACACACACAACTTGGTGAGTACACAAGAAGGAGACAAGAGAGAGAGAGAGCTCGGTGGGTAGACAGCATTTTCTTGGAGAAACTGGTACAAAAGCTACAGGAGCAAGCCGGTGTAGCAGGAAAAGCACTGCAATGGACCAAGGAATACCTGACAGGAAAGAAACAGCTAGTGATGGTATGTGACGAGGTGTCAGAGTGGGCGCATGTGATGAGTTGGGTTCCACTAGCATCAGGCCTAGGGCCTGTGCTCTTTCTGGTATACGTGAATGACATGACGGAAGGGGTAAATTCAGAGGTGTTCCTGTTTGCAGACCACGTGAGGCTAATGAGAGAATTCAAACGGACGAAGACCAGGTACGACGACGAAGAGATCTGGACAGGTTGCAATCCAGGTCCAACAAATGGTTCCGGGAGTTTAACCCCACCAAGAGCATAGTCATGAAGATTGGGAAAGGAGAAAGAAAATCGGAGATGGAGTACATACTCGGGGATCAAAGATTGCAGACCTCACTCAAGGAAAAGGATCTTGGGGATGAGCATCACACCGAACTCATGCCCTGAGGCGCACATCAACCAAATAACAGTTGCAGCATATTGGCGCTTGACAAACCTAAGAATACTGTTTCGACATCTAGGTAAGAAGGCATTCACGACACTGTACACCCTGTACGTCAGGCCCATATTGGAGTGTGCAGCACCAGTATGGAACCCACACCTGGTCAAACATGTCAAAATTAGAGAAAGTTCAAAGGTTTGCAACAAGATTGGTATCAGAGCAAAGAAGAGGTTAACTGAACTCAACCTGCCGACACTGAAAGAAAGGAGGGATAGGGAAGCCATGATAACGACGTAAAATTGACAAGGTGGACAGGGACAGAATGTTACAGAGAGGGGACACAGCAACAAGGGGCCACAACTGAAAGATGAAAACTCAGATGAGCCACAGGGATGTTAGGAAGTATTTCTTCAACATTAGAGTGGTCAGGAAGAGGAACAATCTGGAGAGTCATGTAGTGGAGGCAGGATCCATACATAGCTTTAAGGAGAGGTACGGCAAGGCTCTTAAAGTAGGGAGAGAGTGGACCTAGTACCGACCAGCGAAAAGGCGGAACCAGGAGCTATGACTCGACCCGACCCCAGCAATCACAAATTGTTGAGTACACACACACACACACACACACACACATACACACACACACACACACACACACACACATGCAATTAGGGATGTATCGGATATCCACATCCGCATAACAGCGCAATTTCTCAAATCCGCATCCGCATCCATATTTTTTCTAGATGATATATCCGCATCAGCACCCGCATCTGCAATCACGATTAAATATATATCCGCATTTTCATCCGCATCTGCGCCAAACAAAGAGGTTTGTGTGCTCTCTGTGAATCTGAGCCAGGATGCCCTCTCTTGAGCAACTTTACCAGCAGCTGAAATAAGAGCTTAGGGTTGCTAAGCTGGAGATACGGCGATTAACGGAGAACAAGAGGATTCATAGTAATCCTCCTGTTGAAAGTCCCCAGGTTAAGAGGGAAACTTGGTCAGTGGCCGGGCAACATGGAACCAAGCTGAGGATCAAGAAGACTGTTGGAGAGGCAGAAACAACGACAAACCAGAAAACTATTATGGAAACTTCAAACCCATTTTCGGTGCTCCCTGACGAATGTGGGTGTTCTACTGGGAATGCCACAACGAGCACCAAGGAAGCATTGGCAGACATGAGTGAGACATCCCTAGAAACCCCAACGATGACCATCGAGAACGTCTTAACGAATTCCACAAGTGAAGGTGTAGTGCTACCTAACGAATGTGAGTCGACTACTGGGAACATCACGACGAATGTCGCCAAGGAAGGTAAAAACATTGTTGTTGAGGATAGCCAGATTAGGTACATGGATAGGGCATTCTGCTTGAAGGATAGGAGTAGGAGGCAGAGAGTGTGTTTTCCTCGGACTGGGATGAAGGATATTGTTAGCCGTCTGGATGACATTATGAGAGGTAATGGGAGCAATCCTATCATCTGTCTCAATGCTGGAGGCCATGATGTTGGCAGACATAGGAGTAAGGACCTGATTAGCAGGTATAGGTCAGCAATAGAAATAATTAGGAGGAAGGGTGGAAACCCTGTTATATGTGGTATTTTGCCAAGGAGAGGAGCTGGAAATAAATGGCTAACAATATCCTTCAACCCAGCCCCAGGAAAACACACACTCTGCCTCCTACTCCTATCCTTCAAGCAGAATGCCCTATCCATGTACCTAATCTTGCTATACTCAACAACAACAATGTTTTTACCTTCCTTGGCGACGTCCCTCGTGATGTTCCCAGCAGTCGACTCACATACGTTAGGTATCACTACACCTTCACTTGTGGAATTCAAGACGTTCTCGATGGTCTTCGTTGGGGTTTCTAGGGATGTCTCACTCACGTCTGCCAATGCTTCCTTGGTGCTCTTTGTGGCATTCCCAGTAGAACACCCACATTCGTCAGGTAGCACCGAAAATGGGTTGGAAGTTTCCACAGTAGTCTTCTGGTTTCTCGTTGTTTCTGCCTCTCCAACAGTCTTCTTGATCCTCAGCTTGGTTCCATGTTTCCCGGCCACTGACTAAGTTCCCCTCTTAACCTGGGACTCACAACAGGAGGATTACTACGAATCCTCTTGTTCTCCTCCGTTAATCGCCGTATCTCCAGCTTAGAAACCCTAAGCTCTTCTTTCAGCTGCTGGTAAAGTTGCTCAAGAGTGGGCATCCTGGTTCAGATTCACAGAGAGCACACAAACAGGTCTTCACAGAGCTAAGTGAACGTCACCACTGATTCCAAATCCTCCTGGAGTTTATTGCTATCCTCCTCAGAATGAATTATATGGCCTATCTTTGTATCATCAGCAAATTTACTCACTTCTCTCGTAATCCCTTCACCAAGGTCATTAATGTAAATTATGAACAAGAGAGGGTCTAAAACTGATCCTTGTGGAACGCCATTAGTGACTAATCCCCATTCAGATTTCACCCCATTAATGGTAACTCTCTGCTTTCTATTGGTAAGACATGCCTCTATCCATGCTAGAACTTTACCTCCTATACCATGAGCTGCCACTTTTCTTAAGAGTCTCTTGTGAGGTATTCTATCGAAGGCTTTACTAAAATCCAAATAAACAACATCATATTCCTTATCACTGTCAACTGCCTCAAATGTTCTATTGAAGAACGTCAGTAAGTTTGTCAGGCAGGAACGACCTCTCGTGAATCCATGCTGAGATTCATTAATCAAATTATGCTCTTCAAGGTGACTTCTAATAATATCAGCTATAATTGATTCTAATAACTTGCCCACTATAGATGTCAGGCTTATTGGACGGTAATTTGAAGGAGTGGACTTATCCCATGATCTGAATATAGGAACCACATTAGCCATCTTCCACAACTATGGCATAACACCGGTAAGGATGGGCGCATTAAACACAGTCGTTAATGGCTGACTAAGCTCCATCTTGCATTCCTTAAGTACCCTGGAAAACAACTCGTCGGGTCCCAGGGACTTACCTTGCTTCAGTTTATATATTTGTTTAATAACCATGTCCCTCGTGACAGTAATATTAGTTAATTTAAATTCATCAGGAACTAAATTATTAATTTCTGGAATCTCATTAATGTCTTCCTGTGTAAAAACTGACAAAAAATAGTCATTAAATAAGGAACACATTTCCAGTTCGTTATCCGTCAGCTGTCCATTCCCAATTTTCAGAGGTCCTACTTTTTCCTTCACCTTCGTCCTATACACTTGAAAGAACCCCTTTGGATTAGTCTTTGATTCATTAGCAACTCTAATTTCATAGTCACGTTTAGCCTTTCTAATCCCCTTTTTCACTTCTCTTTCAAGCTGAACATATTGGTCAGTAAGGTTAACCTCTCCTCTTCTGATGCGCCTATAATTCCCCTTTTCTCCCCTAATAGGTGCTTTAGCCTCCTGTTAATCCATTTGGGATCGCTATTATTAGACCTAATTTCTCTCTGGGGAATGTATATACTCTGGGCACGGTGTACATTATTAAGAAAAAATCATAAATGCAGATCCCTTCATAATCATAAGTATGATCATCGTCAAAAAAATCATTAGCTAGATAACCCCAATCGAGATTTGACAGGTGTTCCCCAAGTCCATTATAATCGGCAGAACGAAAATCAAGGATTTTTACCGTATTATCATTATTCTTGTATTCCCAGTTAATGCTAAAAGTGATGGATTTGTGATCACTTGTGCCAAGCTCTTCAGTGATCTCCAGATTATTTTCGAGTGTTTCCTTATTTGACAAGACTAGGTCTAGCAAATTATTACCCCTGGTAGGCTCTGTTACACACTACTTCAGAAAACAGTCTTGAACTGTTTCCATAAAGTCACTGGACTCTAGAATACCGGTCAAAGAATTCCAGTCAAGTTGACTAAAGTTAAAATCCCCTACTATCACTATGTTATTGTGTCTAGAAGCCCTGACAATTTAGTCCCGAAGAAGTCTCCCTCTATCGTGATCCAAGCCTGGAGGTCGGTGTATTACACATAGAATTAGTTTTTCTTGACCTACAAACTCTACCCAAACAGATTCTGTTACTGTTCCATCTATTTTGATACCTGTTTTTATGCAACACTTAATATTTTCTCTAACATATAATGCAACTCCTCCTCCCTTCCCATCACATCTATCCACATGGAACAACTTAAACCCTTGAATATTACACTCAGCAATCATAACCACTCTTTAAATCATACCAGGCTTCAGTTAATGCAATGACATCAAAGTTCCCAGCACATGCTACCAAACGTAGTTCATTAATCTTATTTCTTGCATTTCGACTGTTAGCATAAAATACCATCATATGCTTTTTCTTCTGCACATTTTTCCTATTCATCTTTGTTTTTACACAATTTCTGAAATTATCATTACCCAGAGTTACTCCATGACAGTTACTATTAAGATTCTTAATATCAGAGCATAAGTCAATATATCCATACTCATTATTTATTATTTCTAAACCCATACCTCTAACTAATCCTAGTTTAAAGTTCTAACAACCCCCTCAACTGAGCTAGCAAGAAAACCGACACCTGCCCTGGATAAGTGAACCCCATCCCTGGCATACATGTCATTTCGGACATAGAAGTTGTCCCAGTTGTCAATGAATGGTATTGCATTATCCTTACAGTGTTTATCCAGCCAACAATTAATACCAATTGCTCTGGACAACCATTCATTACCAACACCCTTTCTTGGCAAAATGCCACATATAACAGGGCGCCCCCTTCTTCCTAATTATATCTGTTGTTGTCCTGAACTTCAAACTAAATCTTCACTTCTACGCTTGCCTACATCATTGCCTCCAGCACTGAGGCAGATAATAGGATTGATCCCATTATCGTTCATGATGTTGTCAAGGCGGCTAACAATATCCTCCACCCCAGCCCCAGGAAAGCAAACCATCTGTCTCCAACTCCTGTCCTTCATGCAGAACGCCCTATCCATGTACCTAACGTGGCTATTCCCAACAACAATATTCTTACTTTCCGTGGTGTCGTTCGTCGTGACGTTTCCAGTAATCGACTCACATTCGTCGTGTAGCACGGAGAATGCATTAGATGTTTCCACAACAGTTTCCACAGCAGTCTCTTTCTACCTTTCCATTCGTCTTCTTGATCGTCAACTTCGTTCCATGCTGTCCAGCCACTGACCCCGTTTCCCTTCTTGACCTAAAGACTCAGAGCAGGAGGATTGCTACGAATCCTCTTGTTTTCCTCAGTCAATCGCCGTATTTTCATCTTCGCTACCCTCAATTCTTCCTTAAGCTGCTGGTAAAGTTGCTCGATGGTGGGCATCTTGGTTCAATCCAAGGAGTGTACACTAACGTCCTCACTGAGCTAAGTGCACGTCACCACTGAAGCTAAGTACACGTCACCACTGAAGCTAAGTACACGTCACCACTGAGCTAAGTACACGTCACCACTGGGAGAGCTTCCTACCAAAATGGAGGAGGAGAAGAAATGGGAGTCTCATGTCGAAACTGCAGTAGTAGTCCTAGAAGATGAGGTTAGCAGGCTGAAGCGAGGTACAGGGGTATTGACCAGAGACGACACAATATTATATATATATATATATATATATATATATATATATATATATATATATATATATATATATACATACATACATACATATATATATATATATATATATATATATATATATATATATATATATATATGTATGTATATATATATATATATATATATATATATATATATATATATATATATATATATATATATATATATATGCAATAAGATCACAGTAAACAGGTGATTTCAAAATATGCAAAACAACCACTCTGAAAGAATAGAGAAATTCCAAGCGCTTTCGTGACTACTCACATTATAATGTGAGTAGTCACGAAAGCGCTTGGAATTTCTCTATTCTTTCAGAGTGGTTGTTTTGCATATATATATATATAATATATATATATATATATATATATATAATATATATATGTATGTATATATATATATAATATATATATGTATGTATATATATATATAATATATATATGTATGTATATATATATATAATATATATATGTATGTATATATATATATAATATATATATGTATGTATATATATATATAATATATATGTATGTATATAATATATATATATATATGTATATATATATATATATATATATATATATATATATATATATATATATATATATATATATATGTCGTGCCGAATAGGCAGAACTTGCGATCTTGGCTTAAATAGCAACTCTCATCTTGCCATATACGACAAGTGAAAATTTGTGTATGCAATAATTTCGCCAAAATCATTCTTAACCTAACGAAAAAAATATATTTCACTGTGTTTGTTTAGTATTAAATTATCGTAAACAAATCTAAAAATATTTAGTTGGGTTAGGCTAAAATAAATTGTTCTTGTTATAATAAGGTTAGGTAAGTTTTCTAAGATTCTTCTGGTGCAAAATTAAAAAAATTTACATTAACATTAATGAAAAAAATATATCTTTAAACGTATAGGAGAAAATTTTAGAAAGGACTTAATTTTAAATGAGTTCTTGCTAATTGACCAGTTTTACATATTCGGCACGACATATATATATCCTAGGTAGTAGGTTGGTAGACAGCAACCGCCCAGGGAGGTACTACCGTCCTGCCAAGTGAGTGTACAACGAAAACCTGTAATTGTTTTACATGATGGTAGGATTGCTGGTGTCTTTTGTCTGTCTCATAAACATGCAGGATTTCAGGTATGTCTTGTTACTTCTACTTACACTTAGGTCACACTACACATACATGTACAAGCATATATATACACACCCCTCTAGGTATTCTTCTATTTTCTTTCTAGTTCTTGTTCTTCTTTATTTCCTCTTATCTCCATGGGAAAGTGGAACAGAATTCTTCCTCCGTAAGCCATGCGTTTTGTAAGAGGCGACTAAAATGCCGGGAGCAAGGGGCTAGTAACCCCTTCTCCCGTGCCGAATATGTAAAACTGATCAATTAGCAAGAACTCATTTAAAATTAAGTCCTTTCTAAAATTTTCTCTTATACGTTTAAAAATATATTTTTTTCATTAATGTTGATGTAAAAATTTATAATTATGCACCAAAAGGAACTTAAAAAACTTACCTAACCTTATTATAACAAGAACAATTTATTTTAGCCTAACCCAACTAAATATATTTTAGATTTGTTTACAATAATTTAATACTAAACAAACACAGTGAAATATATATTTTTTCGTTAGGTTCAGAATGATTTTGGCGAAATTATTGCATACACAAATTTTCACTTGTCCTATATGGCAAGATGAGCTTTGCTATTTAAGCCAAGATCGCAAGTTCTGCCTATTCGGCACGACATTATATATATATATATATATATATATATATATATATATATATATATATATATATATATATATATATATATATATATATATATATATATATATATAATATTGTGTCGTGTCTGGTCAATACCCCTGTACCTCGCTTCAGCCTGCTTATCTCATCTTCTGGGACTACTACTGGTCAATTAGCAAGAACTCATTTAAAGATCTTTTTTCATTTATTCTTCTGTACCAAAAGAACCTTAGGAAACTTACCTAACCTTATTACAAGAAAGCGCAATTTAATTTAGCCCAGTCAAAGCAAATATATTTTTATAAGTTTACAATAACTAATAATAAATAAACACAATGAAACATTTTTTCTAGTTAGATTCAGAATGATTTATGCGAAATTATTGCATTCACAAATTTTCGCTTGCCCTATACGGCAAGAAGTGCGTGTCAATATGGAACCCGCATCAGGCAAAGCACATAAAAAAGCTTGCAAGGAAATTAATCCTAGAGCTGAGGGGTACGAATTACGAGCTAATCCTGGAGACATTAAATGACAGAAGGACCAGAGGTGACTTGATTACCAAGAACAAAATACTAAGTGAAATTAACAAAGTGAACAAAGAGAGTTTGAGAGACGCGTCTCTGAGGCCATGATTGATGCTGACTGGGATGGCGGAGGCTGCAAGAAGCATTCTGCTAACAGGCTTCACTCTCCCCCGTAACTGTCTTGACCAGCAAAACTATAGTGAATATCTGTCTGGCACACTAGGTCACAGCTTGAAGATAAAAGCACAGATGGGTCAAAGAGATTTTAGAAAATAAGTGTTTAGCCTTAAGAGTGGTCAGGAAGTGGAACAACCAAGACAGTGACATGTTAGAGCAGAATCTATACATAGCTTTAATGGTAACAGTTACACAACCAGGAGAAAATGAAACTAGTATCGGCCACAGATTCTCGGGGCCAGGAACTGAGACTCGACCCCTACAACAACAATTATGTGAGTACAATTAGGTCAGTGTATACACACCCAGAACCTTACTCACTCTCTTTCTCCCTCCCTTTCTCTCTCTCTCTCTCTCTCTCTCTCTCTCTCTCTCTCTCTCTCTCTCTCTCTCTCTCACCTCCGTCTCCGACCTCCATAAGTATTAAACTTGACCTACGCTACAATTTTTTTAAACGCGATCAGCAAACAGTGACCCCAGAAACTTTTGAGCTCTGAACATAAATGATCTGACCAGAAGTAGAGAGACTTCAGACATCAGTGGCCTGACCTATTCCGAACAGCTTTGAAGAGAGATATCAATGTTACCTGAATAGAACTGTCGTTACCTGGTATATTAATGGCCAGGAGTTGCTGCGACCGCAGACATCAATGACCTAAGCTAAGCAAAACTTTGTTTTGGGCAGAGACACCAGTGACCTGACCTGGCCAAAACTGCTTGACCAGAGACATCAATGACATGGCCTGGTCAACAGTGACCTGACCTCGCCATGAATGCAACGACCTCAGTCATCAATGAGTTTTTAACCACTTGGACGTCACTAGGAAAAACGTAATGTAATCATCATTAACGTCACCTGATGAGCCTGAAGTCAACCTATTACCCTGAAAGTAAATTGATCCCCTTCAATGTCATCTGATCACTCTTAACATCACTTGATCATCTTCAATTGCATCTGATCTACATAAGAGTCACGTGATCACAGTCAACGCCACCTGGTCATAATGAACGTCACTCCAGCGCCATGATCGTCACATAACAAAATACTCCACCTGGAGGCTGAACTGAGCTCTGGATAAGTTAATTAAACACGAATAGCTATTATTTTTATCTGAGAGCATTTTCCGATTTAATGAGAAATTTTTCCAAACACAAAACTGTGTGTGTGTGTGTGTGTGTGTGTGTGTGTGATGGAGAGAGAGAGAGAGAGAGAGAGAGAGAGAGAGAGAGAGAGAGAGAGAGAGAGAGAGAGAGAATTACCTGTTTTTAATTAAATATTTGTACAACAGGAGCGGACATGTATGTGTGATGTACCGTCTTCAGTAAATGTTCAGCGTATAGTTTTGTTCAAATTTACAACAATTGAAGCCCTTACTGCTTCCTCTTTTGCATCATTTAGTCAACTTTTCTGTTTGTGAAGGAAAGTTCTCTACTTCTCGGCTCCTATTTTTTCTTGTAATTAACAACTGCGGCGTCTTGTAGGCACTAAGAAATCTTTACCTATCCATTCATTTTCTTTCATGGCTTTATTTGCGGTTATGTCTCCTTTCCTGCTGTCAGCTAATGTTGACGTGTTTAATATACCTGGAGAGGGTTTCGGGGGTCAACGCCCCCGGTGTTGGTGGATCAGAGCCTGATCAACCAAGTTGTTACTGTTGGTCGCACGCAACCCGACGTACGAACCACAGCCCGGCTGGTCAGTTACTGACTTTAGGTGTCTGTCCAGCGCCTTCTTGAGGACAGCCAAGGGTCTATTGTTAATCCCTCTTATATATGGTGGGGCACAGTTGAACAGCCTTGGGCTCCTGACACTTACTGTGTTGTCTCTTATCGTGATACTGGCACCCCTGCTATTCATTAGGAGAATGTTGCATCGGCTGCCGAGTCTTGTACTAATCCCTCTAGAATATAATCATGTATCTCTCCCGCCTGCGTTCTGGGAAGAACAGGGTGAGGAACTTCAAGTGTTCCCAGTAATTGACGTGTTTTATCGCAGTTATGTGTGCCGTGAAGGTTCTCTGTACAATTCTTGGTCAGCAATTTCACCTGTCTTGAAAGGTGCTGTTAGTGAGCAGCAATATTCCAGCCTAGATAGAACAAGTGACCTGAAAGTGTCATCATGGGCTTCGCAGCCCAAGTTTTGAAAGTTCTCATTATCCATCTTGTCACTTTTCTGGCAGATGCGATTGATACGATGTTGTGGTCGTTGAAGGCGAGATCCTCTGAAATGATCACTCCCAGGTCATTTACATTAGTTTCATGCTCTATTGTGTGGTTGGAATATGTTTTATCCGATATAATTTTAATTTCCTCACGTTTTCCATATCGCAGTAATTAAAATTTCTCATCATTAAACTTATTTTTTTTTTTGCGGCCCATTTAATTAAAAATTTGGTTGATGTCCGCCTGTAGTCTTTCGGTGTCTTCAATGGAGGACTGTCATGGAAATTTGGGTATCATCAGCAAAGGAAGACACGGTGCTGTGGTTTACATCCCTGTCTGTGTCAGATATAAGGATGAAGAACAGGATGGGAGTACTGTGCCTTGTAGAACAGAGCATTTCACTATAGCCGCCTCAGACTTGACTCTGTTTACTACTCTTTGTTTTCTAATAGGAAATTATAGATCCATCTACCAACTTTTTCTGTTATTCCTTTATCACTCATTTTGTGCGCTGTTACACCATGGTCACACTTGTCAAAGGCTTTTACAAAGTTTGTGTTTACTACCTCTGCATTTTGTTTGTCTTCTTGAGCATCCAGGACCTTGTCATAGTAGTCCAGTAGTTGGGACAGACAGGAGCGACCTGCTCTAAACCTATGTTGCCCTGGGTTGTGTAACTGACTAGTATCTAGATGGGTGGCGATCTTGCTTCTTAGAACCCTTCCAAAAATTTTTATGATATAGGACGTCAGCACTATCGGTCTGTAGTTCTTTGCTATTGCTATTTATGGAGTGGGTCCATGTCTGTTGTTTTTAGCAGCTGTGGAAAGCCCTATGTCCATGTTTCCCCTCCATAGGGTGTTAAAAGCACATGATACTGGCTTCTTGCAATTCTTGATGAACACGGAGTTCCATGAGTCTGGGCCTGGGGCAGAGTGCATGGGCATGTCATTTATCGCCTTTTCGAAGTCATTTGGCGTTATGGTAATATCAGATAGGTTTGCGTCTGCCAAATTCTACGGCTCTCTCATAAAAAATTCATTTAGGTCTTCGACTCTCAGTCTGGTTAGCGGCTCGCTAAAACCCGAATCATACTGGGACATGAGTAGCTCACTCATTACTTTGCTGTAATCTGTGTAGGGCCCATCTCGTTTAAGTATGGCCCCAATACTGGATGTTGTTCCGGATATTGATTTGGAATAAAAAAGAAGAAATATTTTGGGTTTCTTTCAATTTCATTTATGGATTTTAGTTCTTCCCGCGTTTATTGACCCCTGTAAGATTCCTTTAGCTTTAGTTCGATGTTTGCTATTTCTCTGACCAGTGTCTCCGTACGTATTACAGATATATTGGTCTCTTTTAGCCGCTCTGTTATTCTTTGCCTTCGCCTGTATAGGGAGCGCCTTTCTCTTTTAGTTTACATCTCCTCTTCCTTAAAGGAATATGCCTTGAGCATACCTCGAGTGCCACAGAGTTAATTTCTTCTAGACATAGGTTTGGCTCAGTGGTGCGTAGTGCTTTCAGCCATTTCTCATTACTCATATTTTCTAAACTCTGGCAGCGATTTCTTGGCCTTTTTTTCTGGATCTTTCCTAAGTTATTCATATGCTCTTCTGGGTGTGGGCACCACATAAATCACTGTTTACCCTAACAGGAAGCCAACATGAATTATAAAAAGCTTATCTCTAGCATTGTTCTATCCATATATTTAAACGTTGTTTCATAATCCGCCAGAGTCGCATATGAGTATTTCAGTTTCGTTTATATGGTAATCCGGTGATATTTTTTAGTTAACAATAACGTTTACGTTACCTCTCTCTCTCTCTCTCTCTCTCTCTCTCTCTCTCTCTCTCTCTCTCTTTCTCTCTCTCTACTACCTTCAACATTTTGTCAAATAGTTTATATTCTTCACGTGGCTTGATTGCGCTAGCTCCCATTTCCATTACATAGCATTTATCTGTTGTATATTCCATCCATCACTCGACTTGCTCCATTTATCCATGTTATCCAGTTGAGATTTACCGTCATTTCTATTGCATATTGGATCTAAAATATTTGTATCATCCACAAAGATAATCACACAATTTATTTATTCCTTTGGGCAAATCATTTACACAAAAATATTAGTGTTGCAAGTACTAAACCTTGTGGCACCCCACATGTTATGTCTCCCCTCGATGACTTTTTCATCTGTTGACTGAATTTTCACCTCAAGCAAAAAGTCTTTCGTTCATTTGTAATAACTTTCCTTCTATTCTTTCCATATTTTGCAATTTCCAATTAAGTCTTTCATGGGGAACTCATATAAAAGTTTTCAAGTCAAGATTAGTACATTCTGCTCATCCGTTTCATTCTAGAATGGTTCCCTTGACATTGTCATAATTGCTCAATATATTACTTATACATAAATTTTCGGACCTTAAACCGAATTAATAACCAGATGACAGATTTTGTTCCCGAAGTATTAAATCAACTTTTCAATAGCGGCTATTTTTCAATAAAGTGTCCACCTTCCCTTTCACTTTTTTTTAACACTGTCATAATGTCTGCCATATTTTATTTACCTGCCAGTTTACCTTCTTATAGTGATATCTAAATTAGATATCCCTGAAAGGGAACCTTTATGTAGTTGCTAAAATAATTTTTTATATATTTTTAATATTCTTTCAATTATAACTCGAGAATGCCTCGTCGGATAGGCTTCAATTTTTCAAAGCTTGTGAACGGAAGAGAAAAATTATGACCAAAGTTGAACTCATTCCCAGCATCCATGGCTTCGATAACTTCCAAAATCCTCAGTGGCGCAGCTTCAGACATTCATAAAAAGTCGTTTCCTAATTCTACAACGACAGAGAGTGGCGTTCAAGTATGATGGTAAAGACTTGACCATTTTGTGTGCAAATTAGAGTAAATATTTTATGCATGTTAAATTACATTATGTCAATTTCAGTTTACGTCTTCTGAACGGCTTCCATATTTAATGGCTGATGCATCTTATGACCGGGATAGTCCCTATTAAGTATATTTGTATGCAGGAAAATTTGTCATTATAGTAAAATAGCAAAAAACCTGGAATGGTTGGAAACTGCGCCATAACTGGAGAATAACTCTTCTCATCGGCTTCAAATTTTCACCAGTGTACTTAACTGATGTCGTGGGTGACGTTAGTCTCAGTTTAACGATTATATTGAAGTAAATGAGATATTCATTTATATTTAAAATCTAGAGGATGTTTCTTCTGATCGGCCTTGAATGTTGTTGATGATGTATTCAGTAAGAAGATAATATTTCGTAAGTTAATTCTGAGAGGAGAAAATTTAAAATTTTGCTGTATTTTTAGAGAAAACTTGGAATCGTTGGAATTAGATCAATTACTGAAGAATGCCTTTTCTGATAGGCTTCAAACCTTTACTCCTGGTGGGCTTGATTAAAACAAATCGTGGCACTCATTTTCAGCTGTGTAAAAACTTGAATTTACCTTATTTTTAAATATAGTCATATAAAAACGAGGGAAAGCCTCTTCTAACCGGCGTCAAACCCCAAACGCTGCTCTATCTTAATTTGAAATTACTTTTTGTATTAATGTGGAGTTGTATAGGTGCCAATTTTTCCATAATGGATTGTGGAGAATTTTAAATAGAAAAGAAATTAGGAAAGAAAATTGAACAAAACGAAGATAGAGTTTTCCTATTATCGTAACATTCTAAAAAAAAATGTTTCTATTCCTGTCGATCGTTTCCGTTTATTCTCAAATGCCTTACCCGAGACTCTGCAGGCTCGGCTGTCCTATGGACATTGTTACATACATCGTTCCCTTATTTTGCTTCCGTGTGATAAGTGGAGAAAGTTCCTTCACTCTGTACAGTCTTAGAATTTTAACTCTCATGTATCTTTTTTATAAGAAGGTTGGTGTATGTAAGGGAGTGTTTAAGAGCCAATTTGCCTATATTAATCTCGAAATGGAAAGATATTTTTTCACATCATTTCATTATTCTGCCTCACTGCTAATGAGGGGCTCTTGATCCAAGGAACTAAGCCTATTTAGCCCTTGCTTGGATCGAATCTGAATTTCTCCCACTCCATGGCTATTGTATTATCCCTACGGGTTTAGTGCACAATATAACAATTGAGAGGCATCAGTCTTTGATGGCTGATGCATCGTATGACGTGGATCAAGCGTTTCATAGATACAAGCTGTGTAGGTGCAAATTTTGTTGTATTCTGTGCAGAAAATAGAAATGTATCTCCTGGTCAGCTTTAAACTTTGAAGGCTGATGTGTTGTCCTCAAAAGACGGTACCTCTTAATGAAAGTTAAGACACATGTGCAACATCCGGATATCTTTATTGTAGACGTTTCGCCATCCAGTGGCTTTATCAATACAGATTCTAGGACAATTAGGAGACAGTAGAACTATATACAAAAGATGAGGTAACCAGACCCTCAGCCTTGGAATTGGTGTTGAGAGCACCGTGATTGTAGTGATTCTGGAGCAAAGGCAAGGAGATTGGCGTTTACATAGGCGTCAGTGGATAAGGACGTGTAGCAGACGAGGGCATAGTCACTGGCAGGCGGGATTCCCCAGTGGAAGTAGGTCCTACCCAAAGGGATGGGTTAGTTGTAGCAGCCGTGAAGAAAGTCTTGTAGATGTCTTCTGAACCAAGATTCCATGATGTTGCAGTGTCTGACAAGTTGTGCAAGACAGGTATACAATACATGTTGCACATGTGTCTTAACTCTCATCTGGTCAGTATAGTATACCTTTCTTGCACGGTACCTCTTAATGTTAGGTAGTGTAAGGTTCAATATGCCAATTTTATTAATCAAATAAGTTTCTGTTATATATTCAGAGAATATATAAAAAATAAGTCACAGTGTTTGCTGTTATTGTGTTATACTAAGTTAAATCAACATCATGTATTCTTTTGTGTCTACAACATCTGTGTCATCATCACCATTGTTAAAAAAATAGTATGTTATATTCACGAAGTTTAAATGAAAGATAATTATTTATTGACTTACTTAATGTAGTTACGTACTTAAAAGCTTGGTAGTTTTACTTAGAGAAATGTTGCACTGATTATTTCCTCTGTAGGTCAATTTACCTTTTAGTGAAAAGCTAAAAAAAAATGTAATTCTTTTTTCCTGGGATTATTTTTGTGTCGCGTCTGATTAACCTGAACCCTTCATCGCTGATAACTTGATAATGCAGCCTCTGAACAGACTAATAAACCTTCTTAATGGAAGGTTTAAATTAGATTTGGGCTATGTCCTAATTTATCATTGTTATTGAAGAATTTAGATATTACTTCCTGTATGACGATTTGTGAATGCCTCTCTTCATATTTAACCATTACAAACTTATGCAGCATTTTGCACTGTTCCAACCACGTACACTGAGGCACAGGCGTCTGGGTTATGGAATACGGGGATACCTTTCTCGGATCATTGAGGTACAGGAGACTGGGGTTATGGTATACTGGTGTAACTTTCTCGGATCACTGAGGTATAGGAGACTGTCGTTATGGTATCCTGGGCTACCTTTTTTTTTACACAAATCAATTTTACAGGCTAAGAGCTGTTATCCTACCTCAGCTCATTTCAAAACCCAGCACTATCTAATGTACTTCAACCCCTTAGGATGTTGCCCACAACAGTCCACTAGCACCTAGGTACCTAATTACTGCTAGGTGAACAGGGACAGCAGGTGTAAGGAAACATGCTCAGCGTTTTCACCCGCCAGGGTACCAACCACGGACACCCAAGTGTGTGAGCTGAGCCAGCTACTAACCCAGCCACAGGATTAATGAGGCAGAGAAGACTGGGATGACTCACGAAATCGTAATGACACGATTGCAAACAAACCATACCACGGGCGGGGTTTGAATCCGCGATCAGAGTCTCAAAACTCCAGACCGTCGCGTTAGCCACTGGGCCAGCTAGCTACAATAAGATTTATCCAACTAGGTATATTTATACACCATAGGAAGGTTAGCATAGGCACCACTGTGACGACAAATGCAAGTTTTTACAGACGAATCTCCAGCTAGCTCTCTGATCGTCGGTTCTAACCCCGCCTGTAGTATGGTTTGTTTGTAATCGTGTCATTACGATTTCGTGAGTCATGTTGACGGCTTTGAGGGGACTTGAGCTAGAGTTCGTCATGGCCACGCTAGCGGGAGAATCGTCTGTGAAAACTTGCATTTGTGGTCACAGTGGTGCCTGTGCTAACCTTCCTATGGTATATAAATATACCTAGATGGATGAATCTTCACAGCAGACCTAGAGACTGTTGACTGGCCTACAGAATTCTCCAATGCCAATGGTATTGACGATTGGACAGACATTTTTCTTAACAAAATACTTAGACTATACAACAAACATTGTCCTATAAAAGCGAAACAGATCACGAATAAACGGCTTGGTTGCCCATGGCTAACCAGCAGCATTCTGAAATCCATTGATAAGAAACACCAATATGAAAAGCAATATAGACAGGGCTTAATACACAAAGATATCCTTAAACAATATTCAACAGTTCTCACCAAATTAATAAAGAAAGCCAAACAACTGTACTACTCCAGCAGATTCACTGACACAAGAGGAGATATAAAAAAGACCTGGAAAATACTTTCCCAGATTCTGGGGACCCACAAACTGAAAAAAATATTGTTCTAACTAAACCTCATAAAACACCATTACATCCCACTGATACAGCTAACAAGATAAACGACTTCTTCTCAAACATAGGATCTAATCTCGCCAGTAAAATCCCACGTACCAATGCCCGTGCCAGGGACTACCTAGATGGGAATTTCCCACATTCTCTCTATCTTGTACCAACTGAGCCCACAGAAGCCACCGCGATCATAAAGTCACTTAAAAATAACTCGGGGAATCTGTCTCACGTCCCACCATTATTGTACAAGCGAGCGGCCCATGTCCTTTCGCATGCTATTACATTACTTTTTAACAAGTCACTAGAAACTAGCACTTTACCGACACTTGAACTGAATTGTGGCTAACTGGCCCAGTGGCTAACGCGACGGTCTGGAGTTTTGAAAAACTCTGATCGTGGGTTCTAACCCCTCCCGTGGTATGGTTTGAGACTGGGATTATGGTATACTGGGATACCTTTCTCGGATAGCGCGAAAACCGAACTCTACAGTGTTATCCCATCTGGTCATATTGTATTTTCTTGTCAGTATTCAGTGGTAATTTCTTCACTTCTTCTTCAGTTATTTCAATATCCTCTATTTTTGTTACCTGTATGCAATTAAAATTTGCTGCAGTTAAAATATCTTCTCGTAACACTCGGAATCTTTCTCTCTCACACCTGACACATTTCTTCTTTTACTCTAGTAATTTTATCGTCTTTCTTTAGCATCTATATTTCGTCTTTAACAATCAATTGATTTTTTTTACATACTTGAATAGACGATCTGGCTTTATCTTGTTCTTCTCTTATGTTCCTTTTCAAAGCTTCTTTCTCCTTCTCTCCTTGCATTTGTTTGTTTATTTCTGGTTTACTTGAATATCGGATAAGTTTCCTGACCGGCCAGTTTCCAATAGTTTCCATTTCCTTCCATTACTTCATTCTTTATTATATCGTCTTATATTCCTTTTTACAATGAGTCGTTGAATTAAACTTTCATGTTACAGAACTCAATGTACAAATCATTTGCGTTATCCTCATGTAATATTTTGCTCTTAGTATCTCAAAAATCTTTTTTCTTTAAATGTAATATTTTCTTTTATTTTAAATCTAATTTCTTTTTCATCTCTGAAGTAATTATTAAAAACTTATTTTATTTCCGGCTGAACTTGATCACTCTTTCCAAGTTTATTTCGTTCCAGTAAACACCAGGTCTAACTTCGAAGGTACGTTTCCTTCTCTCGCATTTTCCACTTTATTTATATGCTGATATAAAAAATATATTTTTTTAAGGAAATTAATTGATCATTCATTTACAGCTCCAGCATCATAATCTGTCCATTTACAATAACATAATCACCATTTACAATAGCTTTTTTTCACAGTCACTATCACCACTGTATTTTTCCCCAGATATTATTAAAGGTTCTTTGTATACTTTCGCTACCTAGAGTTTCTCATTTTAATTTTGTACCATTATCACTAAAAAATCCCAATTTTGTATTTTTAATTTCCATTTCGGTAAGTAGCAATCCTCCTCTTTTCTTCCCTACTTGGTTTCATCTCTACACTAAGTAATTCCCCATAAACAACCTCACTTAAAACAAGTTTTTTCCAATTTATTTTCAGTTAGATTAGACCAGTTTTCTCTCATTTATAATATCATTCAGCCCAAGTCTATGTTTGGATTTCTCCTTCTGTTAGTATGGAAAATTTTCAGAAATGTTTTTTTTTTTTTTTTGTTTTTTTTTGTATTTCTTCCAGAAGCCATTTGAAAGGTCGGCACTTTTCTTTTCACCTAACCACTTAGCAGTGTTTATAAGATTTCTTATTTTCACCATACCTTCATTGTTTAATCTGTGTATCTTTACTGCTTTCCAGTTTTATGTCTTCAGCCTTCTTTAACATTTCTTCCGTTTTCTTAATCTGTGCTGAGTAGTCACAATACCGTGGCTGGAACCATTCACCAACAGCCCGCATTTAGGAGAGAAACCTTACACTACTACTACATTACTATGACTACTGCTACAGCTGCTACCTATACGACTACGGCTACAGCTGCTACCTATACTACTACTGCTTCTACTGCTGCTTCTATTACCGCTGCTACCTTTACTACTATTACTGTTTCTACTACTTCAACTATTGCTTCTACTACTACTACTATTACTGCTACTACGGCTGCTACCTTTACTCCTACTCCTACAACTACAGTTGCTAATTCTAAGACCGCCCCACCACGACTACTAGTACTGTCACTACTACTATTACTACTTCTATTAGAACTACTGCTACGACTAATACTACTATTATCACTCCCCTTTTCCCCTACCCCTAACGTATTGTCTTCTGGCCTTCTCTACTTTTCTCGCTCCAGTTGTGACTCAACAACGATTCATTACTGACCGATACGTCGTCATAACGTTCCTCTCCGAAGTACTTTTTTGAAGAGGAAGTGGAGGGGAGGGGAGGGGAGGGGAGGGGAGGGGAGGGGGGAGGGGGGAGGAAGGGGAAGAGAGCAAACTGTGTAAATATGATTTTCAGGGATCTGTCCTTATCTTTTTCATATTTTCCAGTTCGTTTAATTTTCCCACTATTATGCTCTTGAATGCTTAACTCCGCTCACTATTTTGTTACCTCTTTTATGTAATTCTTCTTTCTCTTTCTTGATTTTCTCTCATCTTCGTCACAGACATAAGCGATGACCGTTATTTCTGTGTTTATACTTTTTCCTCAATAACCCGGGTTTATTTGCAATTTCGTTTATTTGCCTTTTTTTTTTTGCTAATATTAGTTCCAGCAATAAATTCCCTGGACAATATCTGTTGTTTTATCTCGGTGTTTTCTCAGTGACTGCGATATAACTTATAGCTTTATAATGTTCCTCTCCTCAGAGGTTTGGTTTACATTCCCAGATATATCCTGTACCTAGTTTTCCAGTTATATCATTTTGTTTATTAATTTCTGCAAAATTACAGTATCTTCCGTTTTTGTTTTGTACTATTCCAAGCCTTTTATCTCCTCAACGTCATCTTTCTTTCAGCAAGTTTCTGATCCATCTACTCTGTTGTAGTTATTGTATCAACTTGCTCTTTAAGCGTTACCTGCACTTCCTACACTAAAATATTCATTACTTCTATTTTGTTTTTCAAAGTGTTTTCTTACCTGCCAGTCGTTTCCTGCCTAACATGATTTTGCTGCAGTTTAGTCATTCTTTCTATCAGTTCATTAGTTTTCATTTGTTGTTGATGTGTCGCCCTCCAATATGTTATAAAGAATGGGCTATTTTACTCATACTCTTCACTATTGAATTATAATATGTCTATAGTTCGCTTTCCCCAATTATTTTCCATACTGAGTTTTACCTTCTATATTATGAGACACCTATCGTACGTATTGTTGTACTCCCTTCACTATAAACAGTTGTCCCTATTTTTCTAAGCTGTGGGTGTGTGTGTGTGTGTGTGTGTGTAATATACTATCACACACATACACACACACACACACACACACACACACACACACACACACACACACACACACACACACACACACACACACACAAAAGTCAGTAAATATCACGACCTCTCCAGTATCATGAAAGAGAGTCACTGTGCAGAAGGAGAATTTGTTGGGACAACGTTTCGCTCTGAACAGAAATTTGTCAAGTCATAAACACAGAGCGAAACGTTGTTTAAAAAAAAACGAACTTTTATTGCAATGTGTCTTTTCTGTACTCATGTTGACAGTAGGACACTGAGATTCATTAAAAAATGGTATTGCTTGTCATCAGACTCGTCATACTCGTCATACTCGTCATCAGACTCATCACACCAGTGAAGTGTTGATCAACCTCTTTTCTTGCATACTCATACTGGTGGGTACATATTGGAGGGTACATGTTGGCAAGTACTAATATACGAGTAAATACAGATAAGCATAGACAGGTGAGTGAATGTTGGTCAGCACATATAGGAGAGTGCATCTGGGTGAATATATCTAGGCGATTTAATAGTAGGTATCTGCGAGTACAACCAACTCACCACAACACGGTTATCCGGCTGTTAACCAATATTCAAATAGAGATCGGTGCGTTTAACTAAAGCTGACACGTTTTCCACCAGGCACTGAGCTGGCCTGAGCGAGGCTATCCCTGGCCAGGTTGATGCTCTCATCACTGGTTACTGACAACCACATACTCTTTTACACTCGCGCACTCACACTCAGAGACAGAGAAGCACACATATGATATATGTGATATATATCATATGTCTTTGTTATCTCAGTACTCATATTCCCTCTAACTTTCTTCCTCTTTCCCTCTCTCTCTCTGCCCCATAACTTGAGCCAGTGTGTGTGAGGTAAAACTCATCTCGTCTTGGGAGAAGTCGTTTGTGGCTTTTAGTCAGGATAAGTTACATGAAGTTGAATTACTTTGGTGGAATTTTGTCCTTTGGTGAGATAACTCAAAATGTTTTTGTACCTTGCAGGAAAAGACACTCTAGGAATCCCAGTGTTGTGCTTCATACCTTGCAGGAAAATACACTCTGGAGTCCCAGTGTTGTGTTTCATAATTTATAAAGAACGGCACTTTGGGGTCCCAGTGTATTATTTCATTCCTTGCAAGGAAAGACATTCTGGAGTCTAATGTTTTGGTTCCATTTCTTCTTCCGTTTCTTGATGTCCAATTTATCAAACAAGTCCAACACTTCAGATTTACAGTCTAAAAAATTCTGCCAACAAGAACGACATGACATACTTCTTATCACATCATGACAAGAAAGATAGTGAGCTTGGAGAGGATTCTCTCTGAAAGCCTAAATGATATGAAGCCCAGAATATTTCGAAAAGGAATCTGACACTATTAATAACATCTTCGCCTCGCTACACTTTCCCTCACATTTCATCTGGGACTACTGACACGGGACCCACACAAAAAAAAAAACTTTCCACGCTCGAAGACAATGAAGACTGCGAGAGACATGTCGTTTTTTCCACAAGTAACTCCGCTGATATCGTCACACAGATGTTTAAGAAAAGTTGAACTAATGTTATAGTCATACCATCTAAAATCATCAGAGATTACTAGAGCAGGACGCAACAGCCAGAACATCATTTACACCGGAATATGTAATATTTCCTATGGTGGTTTTAACAAATAGTTCGTTGACTTCGCTCAGAATTAAGTACAATATTTCATTAACACCAACATGCATAAAAGCCTCGCAATACCAACAACACATGTTTGGTTCACTGGGATAAACATTCACAACTTATGGTGTGGCACAATATTAGCCTCGTCACTCAAGAAAGGGACAGGACTAGATGTCTACTGTAAATTTGTTTTATAATTCTCCAACAAACCTAACTTAGAAACTCACCTTACCAATCTTAACCTAACATAATTTTATTTACGTTAATTTTTCAGTATGTATCTTAGGTCACTTTAAATATATTTAATGTAACCTAAAATTATTATATATATATATATATATATATATATATATATATATATATATATATATATATATATATATAATGTATATAGGTAGTAGGTTGGTAGACACCAGCCGCCCAGGGAGGTACTACCGTTCTGCTAAGTGAGTGTAAAACAGAGGCCTGTAAAAGTTTTACATGATAGGATTGCTGGTGTCTTTCCTCTCTCTTATAAACATTTCAGGTACGTCGTCCTACTTCTACTTTCACTTAGGTTACACTACACATGCATGTACAAGCGTATATTCACACACCTCTCTGAGTTTTCTTCTATTTTCTTACTAGTTCTTGTTCTTGTTTATTTCCTCTTATCTCCATGGGGAAGTGGAACAGAATTCTTCCTCCGTAAGTCATGGGTGTTGTAAGAGGCGAGTAAAATGCCGGGAGCAAGGGGCTAGTAACCCCTTCTCCTGTATATATTATTATATTTATTAAGATATATTTATTATTATTTATTAATATAATATATATATATATATATATATATATATATATATATATATATATATATATATATATATATATATATATATATATATATATATATGTCGTGCCGAATATGTAAAACTGGTCAATTAGCAAGTGTCATTTAAAATTAAGCCCTTTCTGAAATTTTCTCGGAAACGTTTAAAGATTTATTTTTTTCATTAATGTTAATGTAAAAAAATTAATTTTGCACCAGAAGAATCTTAGAAAACTTACCTAACCTTATTATAACAAGAGCAATTTATTTTAGCATAACCCAACTAAATATATTTTAAATACGTTTACACTAATTTAGTACTAAACAAACAAAATAAAACAGTTTTTTTTTGTTAGGTTCAGAATGATTTTGGCGAAATTATTGCATGCACAAATTTTAGCTTGTCCTATATGGCAAGATGAGCGTTGCTATTTAAGCCAAGATAGCAAGTTCTGCCTATTCGGCACGACATTATATATATATATATATATATATATATATATATATATATATATATATAGGTAGTAGGTTGGTAGACAGCAACCACCCAGGGAAGTACTACCGTCCTGCCAGATGACTGTGAAACAAAAACCTGTAACTGTTTTGCATGATGGTAGGATTGCTGGTTTCTTTTTCTGTCTCATAAACACGCTAAGATAACAGGGATATCTTGCTACTCCTACTTACACTTTGGTCACACTTCATAGACACGCACATGCATATATATATATACATACATCTAGGTTTTTCTCCTTTTTCTAAATAGCTCTTGTTCTTTTTTATTTCTTCTATTGTCCATGGGGAAGTGGAAAAGAATCTTTCCTCCGTAAGCCATGCGTGTCGTATGAGGCGACTAAAATGCCGGGAGCAATGGGCTAGTAACCCCTTCTCCTGTATACAATTACTAAAAAAGAGAAGAAGAAAAACTTTATAAAACTGGGTTGCTTAAATGTGCGTGGATGTAGTGCGGATGACAAGAAACAGATGATTGCTGATGTTATGAATGAAAAGAAGTTGGATGTCCTGGCCCTAAGCGAAACAAAGCTGAAGGGGGTAGGAGAGTTTCAGTGGGGGGAAATAAATGGGATTAAATCTGGAGTATCTGAGAGAGTTAGAGCAAAGGAAGGGGTAGCAGTAATGTTAAATGATCAGTTATGGAAGGAGAAAAGAGAATATGAATGTGTAAATTCAAGAATTATGTGGATTAAAGTAAAGGTTGGATGCGAGAAGTGGGTCACAATAAGCGTGTATGCACCTGGAGAAGAGAGGAATGCAGAGGAGAGAGAGAGATTTTGGGAGATGTTAAGTGAATGTATAGGAGCCTTTGAACCAAGTGAGAGAGTAATTGTGGTAGGGGACTTGAATGCTAAAGTAGGAGAAACTTTTAGAGAGGGTGTGGTAGGTAAGTTTGGGGTGCCAGGTGTAAATGATAATGGGAGCCCTTTGATTGAACTTTGTATAGAAAGGGGTTTAGTTATAGGTAATACATATTTTAAGAAAAAGAGGATAAATAAGTATACACGATATGATGTAGGGCGAAATGACAGTAGTTTGTTGGATTATGTATTGGTAGATAAAAGACTGTTGAGTAGACTTCAGGATGTACATGTTTATAGAGGGGCCACAGATATATCAGATCACTTTCTAGTTGTAGCTACACTGAGAGTAAAAGGTAGATGGGATACAAGGAGAATAGAAGCATCAGGGAAGAGAGAGGTAAAGGTTTATAAACTAAAAGAGGAGGCAGTTAGGGTAAGATATAAACAGCTATTGGAGGATAGATGGGCTAATGAGAGCATAGGCAATGGGGTCGAAGAGGTATGGGGTAGGTTTAAAAATGTAGTGTTAGAGTGTTCAGCAGAAGTTTGTGGTTACAGGAAAGTGGGTGCAGGAGGGAAGAGGAGCGATTGGTGGAATGATGATGTAAAGAGAGTAGTAAGGGAGAAAAAGTTAGCATATGAGAAGTTTTTACAAAGTAGAAGTGATGCAAGGAGGGAAGAGTATATGGAGAAAAAGAGAGAAGTTAAGAGAGTGGTGAAGCAATGTAAAAAGAGAGCAAATGAGAGAGTGGGTGAGATGTTATCAACAAATTTTGTTGAAAATAAGAAAAAGTTTTGGAGTGAGATTAACAAGTTAAGAAAGCCTAGAGAACAAATGGATTTGTCAGTTAAAAATAGGAGAGGAGAGTTATTAAATGGAGAGTTAGAGGTATTGGGAAGATGGAAGGAATATTTTGAGGAATTGTTAAATGTTGATGAAGATAGGGAAGCTGTGATTTCGTGTATAGGGCAAGGAGGAATAACATCTTGTAGGAGTGAGGAAGAGCCAGTTGTGAGTGTGGGGGAAGTTCGTGAGGCAGTAGGTAAAATGAAAGGGGGTAAGGCAGCCGGGATTGATGGGATAAAGATAGAAATGTTAAAAGCAGGTGGGGATATAGTTTTGGAGTGGTTGGTGCAATTATTTAATAAATGTATGGAAGAGGGTAAGGTACCTAGGGATTGGCAGAGAGCATGCATAGTTCCTTTGTATAAAGGCAAAGGGGATAAAAGAGAGTGCAAAAATTATAGGGGGATAAGTCTGTTGAGTGTACCTGGTAAAGTGTATGGTAGAGTTATAATTGAAAGAATTAAGAGTAAGACGGAGAATAGGATAGCAGATGAACAAGGAGGCTTTAGGAAAGGTAGGGGGTGTGTGGACCAGGTGTTTACAGTGAAACATATAAGTGAACAGTATTTAGATAAGGCTAAAGAGGTCTTTGTGGCATTTATGGATTTGGAAAAGGCGTATGACAGGGTGGATAGGGGGGCAATGTGGCAGATGTTGCAAGTGTATGGTGTAGGAGGTAGGTTACTGAAAGCAGTGAAGAGTTTTTACGAGGATAGTGAGGCTCAAGTTAGAGTATGTAGGAAAGAGGGAAATTTTTTCCCAGTAAAAGTAGGCCTTAGACAAGGATGTGTGATGTCACCGTGGTTGTTTAATATATTTATAGATGGGGTTGTAAGAGAAGTAAATGCGAGGGTCTTGGCAAGAGGCGTGGAGTTAAAAGATAAAGAATCACACACAAAGTGGGAGTTGTCACAGCTGCTCTTTGCTGATGACACTGTGCTCTTGGGAGATTCTGAAGAGAAGTTGCAGAGATTGGTGGATGAATTTGGTAGGGTGTGCAAAAGAAGAAAATTAAAGGTGAATACAGGAAAGAGTAAGGTTATGAGGATAACAAAAAGATTAGGTGATGAAAGATTGAATATCAGATTGGAGGGAGAGAGTATGGAGGAGGTGAACGTATTCAGATATTTGGGAGTGGACGTGTCAGCGGATGGGTCTATGAAAGATGAGGTGAATCATAGAATTGATGAGGGAAAAAGAGTGAGTGGTGCACTTAGGAGTCTGTGGAGACAAAGAACTTTGTCCTTGGAGGCAAAGAGGGGAATGTATGAGAGTATAGTTTTACCAACGCTCTTATATGGGTGTGAAGCGTGGGTGATGAATGTTGCAGCGAGGAGAAGGCTGGAGGCAGTGGAGATGTCATGTCTGAGGGCAATGTGTGGTGTGAATATAATGCAGAGAATTCGTAGTTTGGAAGTTAGGAGGAGGTGCGGGATTACCAAAACTGTTGTCCAGAGGGCTGAGGAAGGGTTGTTGAGGTGGTTCGGACATGTAGAGAGAATGGAGCGAAACAGAATGACTTCAAGAGTGTATCAGTCTGTAGTGGAAGGAAGGCGGGGTAGGGGTCGGCCTAGGAAGGGTTGGAGGGAGGGGGTAAAGGAGGTTTTGTGTGCGAGGGGCTTGGACTTCCAGCAGGCATGCGTGAGCGTGTTTGATAGGAGTGAATGGAGACAAATGGTTTTTAATACTTGACGTGCTGTTGGAGTGTGAGCAAAGTAACATTTATGAAGGGATTCAGGGAAACCGGCAGGCCGGACTTGAGTCCTGGAGATGGGAAGTACAGTGCCTGCACTCTGAAGGAGGGGTGTTAATGTTGCAGTTTAAAAACTGTAGTGTAAAGCACCCTTCTGGCAAGACAGTGATGGAGTGAATGATGGTGAAAGTTTTTCTTTTTCGGGCCACCCTGCCTTGGTGGGAATCGGCCGGTGTGATAATAAAAAAAAAAAAAATATATATATATATATATATATATATACACACATATATATATATAAATGTCGTGCCGAATATGTAAAACTGGTCAATTGGCAAGAACTCATTTAAAATTAAGCCCTTTCTAAAATTTTCTTTTATACGTTTAAGGATATATTTTTTTCATTAATGTTGATGTAAAAATTTATAATTTTGCACCAAAAGGAACTTAGAAAACTTACCTAACCTTATTATAACAAGCGGAATTTATTTTAGCCTAACCCAGCTAAACATATCTTAGATTTGTTTACAGTAATTTAATACTAAACAAACAGTGAAATATATTTTTTTCGTTAGGTTCAGAATGACTTTGGCGAAATTATTGCATAAAAAAATTTTCACTTGTCCTATATGGCAAGATGAGCGTTGCTATTTAAGCCAAGATCGCAAGTTCTGCCTATTCGGCACGACATATATATTATTTATATATATATATATATATATATATATATATATATATATATATATATATATATATATATATATATATATATATATATATATATGTGTGTGGGGGCTTGCATTTCCAGCAAACGTGCGTGAGCGTATTATACAGGAGTGAATGGAGACGAATGGTTTTTGGGACTTGATGAGTTGCTGGAGTGTGAGCAGGGTAATATCTTGACAAGGGATTCAGGGAAACCGGTTACCTGGATTCGAGACCAAGAAATAGTAAGTACAATGTCTACACTTTCAAAGAGGGGCTTGAAATATTGACAGTTTGGAGAGGCTATGTAAACTGTCGTATCTGGGTGCCTTTGCTAAGACAGTGATTATATAGAAGTGATAGTGAAAGTGTTGACTAATAACGAAAGCTTTCTTTTTTTTTTTGGGGGGGGGTCACCCTTCCTTGGTGGAAAGTTCAGATTCAGGAAGGACATAAGAAAGCACAGGTTTGGTAATAGAGTTGTGGATGAATGTAACAAACTCCCGTATACTGTCGAGAAGCTAAGACCATGTGTGGTTTTAAAAATAGGTTGGATAAATACATGAGTGTGTCTGGGTGGGTGTGAGATGGACCTGACTAGGTGGTCACTGTTCTACGCCGAGGGGTGGCATGGACCTGCATCGCATGGGTCAGTACGCCTGTTGCAGTGTTCCTTCTTTCTTATGTTCTCATATATATATATATATATATATATATATATATATATACATATATAAAGATATATATATATATATGATATAAATTATATATATACAAGATATAAATTACATATATATAATATATATTATATATATGTATATATATATATATAACATATAATATATATATATACATAATATATATATATATATATATATATATATATATATATATATATATATATATATATA
>NC_091297.1:32680494-32692994 GCF_038502225.1 Cherax quadricarinatus | reverse complement strand
GTGCGGGATTACCAAAACTGTTGTCCAGAGGGCTGAGGAAGGGTTGTTGAGGTGGTTCGGACATGTGGAGAGAATGGAGTGAAACAGAATAACTTCAAGAGTGTCAGTCTGTAGTGGAAGGAAGGCGGGGTAGGGGTCGGCCTAGGAAAGGTTGGAGGGAGGGGGTAAAGGAGGTTTTGTGTGCGAGGGGCTTGGACTTCCAGCAGGCATGCGTGGCAATATAAACACAAATGCAGTATAATGTGATCCTTTATTGACTACGTTTCGCCCACACAGTGGGCTTTTTCAAGTCACAAACAGAACTACCTGGGGTGGAAGGAACGCGAGTATTTATAGTCCGGCTGAGGTCAGGTGAAGAATGCTGCATCTGATGATGTACCGAGTTGGGTTGTAGAGTCTAAAAACTTGGGTAGCTTGGAAAGGAGACTGGACAAGTTTGTGAGCAGACCTTCTACAGTGTTCTTATGTGGGATAGCTATCCCATATATATATATATATATGGAAAGAGGGCTGAGGAAGGGTTGTTGAGGTGGTTCGGACATGTAGAGAGAATGGAGCGAAACAGAATGACTTCAAGAGTGTATCAGTCTGTAGTGGAAGGAAGGCGGGGTAGGGGTCGGCCTAGGAAGGGTTGGAGGGAGGGGGTAAAGGAGGTTTTGTGTGCGAGGGGCTTGGACTTCCAGCAGGCATGCGTGAGCGTGTTTGATAGGAGTGAATGGAGACAAATGGTTTTTAATACTTGACGTGCTGTTGGAGTGTGAGCAAAGTAACATTTATGAAGGGATTCAGGGAAACCGGCAGGCCGGACTTGAGTCCTGGAGATGGGAAGTACAGTGCCTGCACTCTGAAGGATGGGTGTTAATGTTGCAGTTTAAAAACTGTAGTGTAAAGCACCCTTCTGGCAAGACAGTGATGGAGTGAATGATGGTGAAAGTTTTTCTTTTTCGGGCCACCCTGCCTTGGTGGGAATCGGCCGGTGTGATAATAAAAAAAAAAAAATAATAAATATATATATATATATATATATATATATATATATATATATGTAATATAAGTAGTGTCGGTTTCTCCTGTATGGCTTCCTCCTCTCAGTGGCTTCCTCTGAGTGGCTCCCTTTTCACACCTATATGCTAATGACGTTTTTCACACCTATATGCTAATGACCTTGACCTCGCCCTCGAGACCACCTCACCCTCGAGACCACCTCACCCTCGAGACCACCTCACCCTCAACCCCCCACCCTCGCGACCCCCACCCACGACCCCCACCCGCGCCCCCGCGCCCCCGCGCCCCCCCCTTCACCCGCCCCGCCCTCGCGCCCCCACCTGCCCCCGCCCTCGCGCCGACCCACCCGCCTGTCGCGCCCTCGCGCCCGCCCGCGCCCCTCGCGCCCATCCATCGCGCCCGCCCACGCCTTCTGCTGCGCCTTCTGCAGCGTCGTCCGGATCGCCCCCGCTCCCCGAATTTTTTTTTCCGATATTTTTCGATTTTTTTTTTAATTTCATTTTATTGTGCTCTCCACTTCCTCGAATCAAGTTTTTTGTATTGCCCCTCCCACTTTCACCCCCACCCCAAAATATTCCTGCTCTACTTCCTTGGATCAAGGTTTTCTCGATAATACCAAGACTCCATCTCCTCGGATCAAGTTTTTCTCGATAATACCAAGTCTCCATCTCCTCGGATCAAGGTTTTCTCGATAATACCAAGTCTCCATCTCCTTGGATCAAGTTTTTCTCGAAATCAAAGACTCCATCTCCTCGGATCAAGTTTTTGGATTTCCCCCTCTCAGGATAAGCATTCAAATGAACTCCTCCTATGGGGCATGGGGTTCTCTCTTACTACAGGTCTAAACAAGTGTGACGTCACCCTCACCTGTCTTTACTCGGCGGTCAGTGACGTCACGTGATGACCTCGCGCACACAGGCTGAATCTTGTCGACTTCCCCCTATGTCAATGACGTCACGTGATGACCCCACACACAGGCTGAATCTTATCGACTTCCCCCCCTACACATTTCATATACAACATAGGGAAAACATTTTCACTCTTAACCCAGGATAATCCAAATAATTTCACATTTTTTTCGTTAATACCCACAACGATCCACAATTTCTTTACAAAATACAACACAAGTCTAGACATTTTTCTCGTTTTAACTATTTCATCTCAGGTCACTCCCCACGAAGTAACCTTCTCTCTCTCCTCCTCCCCACCCTCCCGAACCCTCACACTCCAACCAACACCTCACAATTTTCACTCATAACCCCCAATTTTTCTCGTTTTAACTATTTCATCAGAAAGTCACCACAACACTTATAACCACTTTTCGATAAATTCACTAGTCACAATTTTACATATTACGAAGTTAATACGCACACACACCTCACTTTACTTCGAACACCTTCAAAACACTCTCATAAATCATTTGAATACTCACAAAAATACCTTTGAACATTTCCAAACAACACTGAAACACTTCGAAAATATCATTTTGATTACTCCCAAATAAGATTTGAAAGCTCTAATTTATCTGCACTTACACATTTCATTAAATTACAACTCATCCCCCCAAACTCCTCCCTCAGTCTCCAGACTTCACAACATTATCACAAAATCTAACTCAAACACTTTACTTTGAACATCACCAAAAAAAACACCATCAATTACCTTTAAATACTCCAAAAACATCATTCGAACACCCCAAATCACCTCTGAATACTCCCAGAACACCTTCATAAGTACTCTTGCACATCATTTGAACACCTTTAAAAACACCTTTGAATAACCTCAAAACACCATATGAGTACTCCCAAATACACCACTGAATACTACTAAAACACCACTGAATACACTCAAAACACCACCAAAATCACCATAAACTAAGATCAACACCCACATCCCACAACACCCACAACCCACAACACCCACATCCCACATCACCCACAACCCACATCACCAACAACCCACAATTTTTTCTCGTTTTAACTAATTTCATCACAGTCACAACAACAACAACCCACAACTTATAATCACTTTTCAACAACTCTAGTTCGACAACACCCACATCCCACAACACCCACAACCCACAACACCCACACCCACAATTTTTTCTCGTTTTAACTAATTTCATCAGAAAAAGTCACAACAACAACCCACTTATAACATCTTTTTCGGTATCTCTAGTTCGACAACAACAACACCCACAACACCCACATCCCACATCACCCACAACCCACATCACCCACACCCCACAACACCCACAACCCACAATTTTTTTTCTCGTTTTATCTAATTTCATCAGAAAAAGTCACAACAACCAACTTACAATCACTTTTCAGCATCTCTAGTTCGACAACACCCACAAACCCACAACACCCACAACCCACAACACCCACATTCCACAACACCCACATTCCACAACACCCACAACCCACAATTTTTTCTCGTTTTAACTAATTTCATCAGAAAAAGGCACAACAACCCACAACTTATAACCACTTTTTCGGTATCTCTAGATCGACAACAACACCCACATCCCACAACACCCACAACCCACAACACCCACACCCCACAATTTTTCGTTTTAACTAATTTCATCAGAAAAAGTCACAACAACCAACTTACAATCACTTTTCAGCATCTCTAGTTCGACAACAACACCCACAACCAACAACACCCCACAACCCACAATTTTTTTTCACGTTTTAACTAATTTCATCAGAAAAAGTCACAAAAACAACCCACTTATATCATCTTTTTTTTGGTATCTCTAGTTCGACTACATTACCCACATCCCTCATCAATTACCAATTTATTCACAATTTCTTTCCCCTTCTTTTTACTGAATCTTAAATGTAATACACATTCCTCTTTACATTACTAAAATTCTAATAAAATCCTCTCCATACCCATCTCCTTGTATCCACATAAATTGATATTATACTCGCATCAACTAATCTCACTACCCAACTATTGCGACATGTTTCAACACCCTCCATTCTTTTCCAATATATCATAACTTTTCAATTCTATAATTTCTTTTTAAAATATTCACACATTACCTTTATTTTCAGTAAAATCTCCCCATATTTCATTAAATTTCTAATACAACCCTCCCCATACCCCTCTCCATCTCACCCGCATTTCTTCACATCCACTCACCCATCTCCCAACACACCTCTTCTGAACACACACAAAAATCACATTTCACATCCACAAATGCATCTGATCACCCATCTCAAATCCACTAAAATCACTGTAACCAAGATATTCACAAAACTCTATGACCACCTAACACACACACACACACACACACACACACACACTTCACTTTACTTTGAACACATTCAAAACACTCTCATACATCATTTGAGACCACCTTTTCTCAATATCTCTCATCCACAACCTTTATCATCTCACTACAGAATAACCCCAAGATTACTTCGAACACTCTCATAAATCATTTGATTACTCACATAAACACCTTTGAACATTTCCAAACATCACTGAAGCACTTCCAAAATATCATTTTGATTACTCCCAAATAAGATTTATCATCTCTAATTTATCTACACTTACACATTTCATTAACTGAAATTACAACACATCCACCATACTACTTCCTCAGTCTCCAGACTTTACAACATTAACACAAAAACTAACTCAGACACTTATGACATGAGACATTTTACCAAAACTAACACAAACACATATCTGTTATATCTCCAATATCTAAGATCACCACAATCAAGACGTTTGCCAAATTCTATAACCCCACCACTAAGATCACACTTTTTTTTGTACACATTCTCTTAAAACATCATCATAACGAAGATCACTAAAACTATCTATACTTTTACTAAGATCATATAATATTTTGTCTTCTCTAACTCACCCACCAATTCACATTCTCATTCACACTTACACATTTCATTAACCGAAATTACATCTCATCCACCAAACTCCTCCCTCATTCTCCAGACTTTACAACATTAGCACAAAAAAAAAAAAACTAACTCATACACTTATGAGACATTACCATATCTAACACACTGACTAACTTTGAACCAACTCTGAACACCACTGATCATCTTCAAAAAATACTCTGCACATCATTTGAACGCCTTCAAAAAACACCATCAAACACCTCCGAATACTCCCAAAACACTACTGATTACTACCAAATCACCACTGAATACTACCAAATCACCATCAAAATCACCAGAAACTAAGTTTAACATCACCATCTAACATCCTTTTTATAGAAATCCCCTCTAATCACTATAACCAAGAACTCCCTCCCCATTTGGCGCATAAAAAAAAGCATGAACACAAACCTAATACGCAAACACTTAGTTCATGATCACCATCAACTGAAAACATATCTTGTACACACACATAATCTAAGACAACCACCAACTACAATCACCCATGTTCCCTTACCTCAAAAATCACTAATATCACAGAAAACACTCATTTTTATAAACATTTCACAAAAAAAAATCATATTTGACAATATCTAAGCGCACTCACCTCACTACCACCAACACACGATGTCACACCTCACAGGACCGACGAGCTCACCTCCAGTGACGTCACACTCCCATTGTGTTACTTGGTGGTTGGTAACATCACACCCAACCCATCTTGTTTCAACCTGTTGTACCCTACATTATCTAAGAACACTATATCCAAGACGATTACCAGATTTTATAACCCCACCACCAAGATCACAGAAAACACACATTTTTATAATTATTCACACAAAAATCACGATCACCAATTCCATATCATGTTTACCGTCATCTATCAACACTCATCACCAAGATCACCAAAAATCTAAGATCATGCATCTCAAAACTACTATGATCACCGAAAATACTTATTTTTTAAACATTCGCACAAAAATAAGACATACACAAAAATACCACAACACTTCCACCAACATCTATAACATAACATGAGCACTATAACATATCACTATCACAAAAAAATATTACACAGACACCCACATCTTATACATTTCAATCACAAATTTAAGACATGAGACATACACACCAAATCTAAGACATTCACCTCCAACTAAGACATACACATCTTAACTAAGACATACACCAAAAACCTATACTTGACATATTGCGGTATGAATATTCATACCGCATTTATGTTGCATATCACATTTCCTCATCCACATCATCCCTAAAACATCCTTCCTTATTCATTCCGTATATCTCCTAGAGTTGTTTTAACCCCGACGGCCCATCATGACATTAGGAGCCAGAGTGTAGTAGGTGGTGTTGGAGTGGTGATGGTTGCTCTGGTTCCTACGTCGTGATGGGCCGTCGGGGTTAAAACAACTCTAGGAGATATACGGAATGAATAAGGAAGGATGTTTTAGGGATGATGTGGATGAGGAAATGTGATATGCAACATAAATGCGGTATGAATATTCATACCGCAATATGTCAAGAATAGGTTTTTGGTGTATGTCTTACTTAAGATGTGTATGTCTTAGTTGGAGGTGAATGTCTTAGATTTGGTGTGTATGTCTCATGTCTTAAATTTGTGATTGAAATATATAAGATGTGGGTGTCTGTGTATTATTTTTTTGTGATAGTGATATGTTATAGTGCTCATGTTATGTTATTGATGTTGGTGGATGTGTTGTGGTATTTTTGTGTATGTCTTATTTTTGTGCGAATGTTTAAAAAATAAGTGTTTTCAGTCATCATAGTAGTTTTGAGATGCATGATCTTAGATTTTTGGTGATCTTGGTGATGAGTGTTGATAGATGACCGTAAACATGATATGGAATTGGTGATCGTGATTTTTGTGTGAATAATTATAAAAATATGTGTTTTCTGTGATCTTGGTGGTGGGGTTATAAAATCTGGTAATCGTCTTGGATATAGTGTTCTTAGATAATGTAGGGTACAACAGGTTGAAACAAGGTGGGTTGGGTGTGATGTTACCAACCACCAAGTAACACAATGGGAGTGTGACGTCACTGGAGGTGAGCTCGTCGGTCCTGTGAGGTGTGACATCGTGTGTTGGTGGTAGTGAGGTGAGTGCGCTTAGATATTGTCAAATATGATTTTTTTGTGTGAAATGTTTATAAAAATGAGTGTTTTCTGTGACATTAGTGATTTTTGAGGTAAGTGAACATGGGTGATTGTAGTTGGTGGTTGTCTTAGATTATGTGTGTGTACAAGATATGTTTTCAGTTGATGGTGATCATGTACTAAGTGTTTGCGTATTAGGTTTGTGTTCATGCTTTTTTTTTATGCGCCAAATGGGGAAGGAGTTCTTGGTTATAGTGATTTGAGGGGATTTCTATAAAAAGGATGTTAGATGGTGATGTTAAACTTAGTTTCTGGTGATTTTGATGGTGATTTGGTAGTATTCAGTGGTGATTTGGTAGTAATCAGTAGTGTTTTGGGAGTATTCGGAGGTGTTTGATGGTGTTTTTTGAAGGCGTTCAAATGATGTGTAGAGTATTTTTTGAAGATGATCAGTGGTGTTCAGAGTTGGTTCAAAGTTAGTCAGTGTGTTAGATATGGTAATGTCTCATAAGTGTATGAGTTAGTTTTTTTTTTTTGTGCTAATGTTGTAAAGTCTGGAGAAAGAGGGAGGAGTTTGGTGGATGAGATGTAATTTCGGTTAAGGAAATGTGTAAGTGTGAATGAGAATGTGAATTGGTGGGTGAGTTAGAAAGACAAAATGTTATGTGATCTTAGTAAAAGTATAGATAGTTTTAGTGATCTTCGTTATGATGATGTTTTAAGAGAATGTGTACAAAAAAAAATGTGTGATCTTAGTGGTGGGGTTATAGAATTTGGCAAACGTCTTGATTGTGGTGATCTTAGATATTGGAGATATAACAGATATGTCTTTGTGTTAGTTTTGGTAAAATGTCTCATGTCATAAGTGTCTGAGTTAGTTTTTGTGTTAATGTTGTAAAGTCTGGAGAGTGAGGAAGTAGTATGGTGGATGTGTTGTAATTTCAGTTAATGAAATGTGTAAGTGTAGATAAATTAGAGATGATAAATCTTATTTGGGAGTAATCAAAATGATATTTTGGAAGTGCTTCAGTGATGTTTGGAAATGTTCAAAGGTGTTTATGTGAGTAATCAAATGATTTATGAGAGTGTTCGAAGTAATCTTGGGGTTATTCTGTAGTGAGATGATAAAGGTTGTGGATGAGAGATATTGAGAAAAGGTGGTCTCAAATGATGCATGAGAGTGTTTTGAAGGTGTTCAAAGTGAGGTGTGTGTGTGTGTGTGTGTGTGTGTGTGTGTGTGTGTGTGTGTGTGTGTACTCACCTATTTGTACTCACCTATTTGTGGTTGCAGGGGTCGAGTCCTAGCTCCTGGCCCCGCCTCTTCACCGGTTGCTACTAGGCCCTCTCTCTCCCCGCTCCATGAGCTTTATCAAACCTCGTCTTAAAACTGTATATGGTTCCTGCCTCCACTACGTCATTTTCTAGGCTATTCCACTGCCTTACAACTCTATGACTGAAGAAATACTTCCTACTATCTCTCTGACTCATTTGTGTCTTCAACTTCCAATTGTGGCCTCTTGTTTCTGTGTCCCCTCCCTGGAACATCCTGTCCTTGTCCACCTTGTCTATTCCACGCAGTATTTTATATGTCGTTATCATGTCTCCCCTGACCCTCCTGTCCTCCAGTGTCGTCAGGCCGATTTCCCTTAATCTTTCTTCATAGGACATTCCCCTTAGCTCTGGAACTAACCTTGTTGCAAACCTTTGTACTTTCTCTAGTTTCTTGACGTGCTTTATCAAGTGCGGGTTCCAAACAGGTGCTGCATACTCCAGTATGGGCCTGACATACACGGTGTACAGTGTCTTGAATGATTCCTTACTAAGGTGTCGGAATGCTGTTCTCAGGTTTGCCAGGCGCCCATATGCTGCAGCAGTTATCTGGTTGATGTGTGCTTCCGGAGACATGCTCGGTGTTATACTCACCCCAAGATCTTTCTCCTTGAGTGAGGTTTGCAGTCTTTGGCCACCTAGCCTATACTCTGTCTGTGGTCTTCTGTGCCCTTCCCCTATCTTCATGACTTTGCATTTGGCAGGATTAAATTCGAGAAGCCATTTGCTGGACCAGGTGTCCAGTCTGTCCAGGTCTCTTTGAAGTCCTGCCTGGTCCTCATCAGATTTAATTCTCCTCATTAACTTCACATCATCTGCAAACAGGGACACTTCTGAGTCTAACCCTTCCGTCATGTCGTTCACATATACCAAAAATAGCACTGGTCCTAGGACCGACCCCTGTGGGACCCCGCTCGTCACAGGTGCCCACTGTGATACATCATTACGTACCATGACTCGTTGTTGCCTCCCTGTCAGGTATTCTGTGTGTGTGTGTGTGTGTGTGTGTGTGTGTGTGTGTGTGTGTGTGTGTGTGTGTGTGTGTGTGTGTGTGTATGTGTGTGTTTGTGTGTGTGTTAGGTGGTCATAGAGTTTTGTGAATATCTTGGTTACAGTGATTTTAGTGGATTTGAGATGGGTGATGAGATGCATTTGTGGATGTGAAATGTGATTTTTGTGTGTGTTCAGAAGAGGTGTGTTGGGAGATGGGTGAGTGGATGTGAAGAAATGCGGGTGAGATGGAGAGGGGTATGGGGAGGGTTGTATTAGAAATTTAATGAAATATGGGGAGATTTTACTGAAAATAAAGGTAATGTGTGAATATTTTAAAAAGAAATTATAGAATTGAAAAGTTATGATATATTGGAAAAGAATGGAGGGTGTTGAAACATTCGTAATAGTTGGGTAGTGAGATTAGTTGATGCGAGTATAATATCAATTTATGTGGATACAAGGAGATGGGTATGGAGAGGATTTTATTAGAATTTTAGTAATGTAAAGAGGAATGTGTATTACATTTAAGATGCAGTAAAAAGAAGGGGAAAAATGTGAATAAATTGGTAACTGATGAGGGATGTGGGTAATGTAGTCGAACTAGAGATACCAAAAAAAAGATGATTTAAGTGGGTTGTTTTTGTGACTTTTTCTGATGAAATTAGTTAAAACGTGAAAAAAAATTGTGGGTTGTGGGGTGTTGTTGGTTGTGGGTGTTGTTGTCGAACTAGTGATGTCTAAAAAGTGGTTATAAGTTGTGGGTTGTTGTGCCTTTTTTTTCTGATGAAATTAGTTAAAACGAGAAAAAATTGTGGGTTGTGGGTGTTGTGGGATGTGGGTGTTGTGGATTGTGGGCGTTGTTGTCGAACTAGAGATACCGAAAAAGTGGTTATAAGTTGTGGGTTGTTGTGCCTTTTTCTTCTGATGAAATTAGTTAAAACGAGAAAAAATTGTGGGTTGTGGGTGTTGTGGGATGTGGGTGTTGTGGGTTGTGGGTGTTGTGGGTTTGTGGGTGTTGTTGTCGAACTAGAGATGCTGAAAAGTGATTGTAAGTTGGTTGTTGTGACTTTTTCTGGTGAAATTAGTTAAAACGAAAAATTGTGGGGTGTGGGTGTTGTGGGTTGTGGGTGTTGTGGGATGTGGGTGTTGTCGATCTAGAGATACCGAAAAAGTGGTTATAAGTTGTGGGTTGTTGTGCCTTTTTCTGATGAAATTAGTTAAAACGAGAAAAAATTGTGGGTTGTGGGTGTTGTGGGATGTGGGTGTTGTGGGTTGTGGGTGTTGTGGGTTTGTGGGTGTTGTGGGGTGTGGGTGATGTGGGTTGTGGGCGATGTGGGATGTGGGTGTTGTGGGTATTGTTGTTGTCGAACTAGAGATATCGAAAAAGATGTTATAAGTGGGTTGTTGTTGTGACTTTTTCTGATGAAATTAGTTAAAACGAGAAAAAATTGTGGGGTGTGGGTGTTGTGGGTTGTGGATGTTGTGGGTGTTGTGGGTGTTGTGGGTGTTGTGGGATGTGGGTGTTGTTGTCGAACTAGAGATGCTGAAAAGTGATTGTAAGTTAGTTGTTGTGACTTTTTCTGATGAAATTAGTTAAAACGAGAAAAAATTGTGGGTGTGGGTGTTGTGGGTTGTGGGTGATGTGGGTTGTGGGTGATGTGGGATGTGGGTGTTGTGGGTGTTGTTGTTGTCGAACTAGAGATACCTAAAAAGATGTTATAAGTGGGTTGTTGTTGTGAATTTTTCTGATGAAATTAGTTAAAACGAGAAAAAATTGTGGGTGTGGGTGTTGTGGGTTGTGGGTGTTGTGGGTGTTGTGGGATGTGGGTGTTGTTGTCGAACTAGAGTTGTTGAAAAGTGATTATAAGTTGTGGGTTGTTGTTGTTGTGACTTTGTGATGAAATTAGTTAAAACGAGAAAAAATTGTGGGTTGTTGGTGATGTGGGTTGTGGGTGATGTGGGATGTGGGTGTTGTGGGTGTTGTGGGATGTGGGTGTTGATCTTAGTTTATGGTGATTTTGGTGGTGTTTTGAGTGTATTCAGTGGTGTTTTAGTAGTATTCAGTGGTGTATTTGGGAGTACTCAAATGGTGTTTTGAGGTTATTCAAAGGTGTGATTATAAGTTGTGGGTTGTTGTTGTTGTGACTTTCTGATGAAATTAGTTAAAACGAGAAAAAAAATATAGGGTGTGGGTGATGTGGGTTGTGTGTGTTGTGGGTGTTGTGGGGTGTGGGTAATGTGGGTTGTGGGTGTTGTGGGATGTAGGTGTTGGGAGTGTTGTTGTCGAAATAGAGATACCGAAAAAGATGTTATAAGTGGGTTGTTGCTGTGACTTTTTCTGATGAAATTAGTTAAAACGAGAAAAAATTGTGACGTGTGGGTGTTGTGGGTTGTGGGTGTTGTGGGTTGTGGGTGTTGTTGTCGAACTAGAGTTGTTGAAAAGTGATTATAAGTGTGTTGTTGTAGTGACTTTCTGATGAAATTAGTTAAAACGAGAAAAAATTGTGGGGTGTGGGTGATGTGGGTTGTGGGTGATGTGGGATGTGGGTGTTGTGGGTTGTGGGTGTTGTGGGATGTGGGTGTTGATCTTAGTTTATGGTGTTTTTGGTGGTGTTTTGAGTGTATTCAGTGGTGTTTTAGTAGTATTCAGTGGTGTATTTGGGAGTACTCATATGGTGTTTTGAGGTTATTCAAAGGTGTTTTTAAAGGTGTTCAAATGATGTGCAAGAGTACTTATGAAGGTGTTCTGGGAGTATTCAGAGGTGATTTGGGGGTGTTCGAATGATGTTTTTGGAGTATTTAAAGGTAAGTGATGGTGTTTTTTTTTGGTGATGTTCAAAGTAAAGTGTTTGAGTTAGTTTTTGTGATAATGTTGTGAAGTTTGGAGACTGAGGGAGGAGTTTGGGGGGATGAGCTGTAATTTAATGAAATGTGTAAGTGCAGATAAATTACAGATGATAAATCTTATTTGGGAGTAATCAAAATGATATTTTGGAAGTGTTTCAGTGTTGTTTGGAAATATTCAAAGGTATTTTTGTGAGTATTCAAATGATTTATGAGAGTGTTTTGAAGGTGTTCGAAGTAAAGTGAGGTGTGTGTGCGTATTAACTTCGTAAT
>NC_091297.1:32630494-32657994 GCF_038502225.1 Cherax quadricarinatus | reverse complement strand
GTAGATATAATATATGACACCCTGTTAAGCCCGTCACGAAAGTCCATAGTTTAATATGTTAGAATTGCCGTCGGTATAAATCACTCAGCTGCTGCTGCACACAGGTATCGTAATGTGACAGGTGCTCTAGGTAGTGTGCTGCAATACAGGCTGCAACCTGAGTGATATAACATCTGTAGTAAGGAAGTAGGTATGTGGGTTCATTTAGGTATGGGGGTGCATGTACGATCATCTTAGGATAGCCCAAAAGAAATGTAGAATAATGATAATAATGATATTAGTGGGTGACATTTGATGACAGGAATGGCATTAAAATTAAGAATAGCCAAGTTATTACAAGAAAGGAAACCTGAATAGGAGAATTCACACGGGCATATTAACTGACACTGCGGGTATTTAGTGAATATTCTGGAAGGTTCTGCGACAGCAGTTGACAAATGAGGGATTTTTCCCTCTATTTCATTAATTAGAAGGTTGTAAATGAAGGTATGCAATGATCCACTATTGTAATGTAACTTTTTACGTCACTTGACCTGTTCCCAGTGGTTAGAAGCTTAGAGCCGGCTATTAACTATCCTACTCCACCCGACCCCATATGGGGTGGGGTGTGAGGGGACCAGTGTGTGGTTGGCATCCCGCTTGCCTCTCTCAGAGACTGGCTGGTGCCTCCACACTTCCATTCTCACTACCATACTCTGAAAATTTACCCTACTTCTCCTGCTGCTGGCTTTGCAACATTGCACAGCTCCTGATGATGCATTGGGAAGTGTGAAAGTACTTGAGCTAAAGATTTCCACCCCCGTGGCTTGTCTTGCATATATATATATATATATATATATATATATATATATATATATATATATATATATATATTTATTTATTTTTATTATTATCACACTGGCCGATTCCCACCAAGGCAGGGTGGCCCGAAAAAGAAAAACTTTCACCATCATTCACTCCATCACTGTCTTGCCAGAAGGGTGCTTTACACTACAGTTTTTAAACTGCAACATTAACACCCCTCCTTCAGAGTGCAGGCACTGTACTTCCCATCTCCTGGACTCAAGTCCGGCCTGCCGGTTTCCCTGAACCCTTTCATAAATGTTACTTTGCTCACACTCCAACAGCACGTCAAGTATTAAAAACCATTTGTCTCCATTCACTCCTATCAAACACGCTCACGCATATATATATATATATATATATATATATATATATATATATATATATATATATATATATATATATATATATATATATATATATATATAATTATCATTTACCAAACTGCGGCAGGCCAGGACTCGACCCTACAAGACTTGTACCGCCTCCAGAGACAGCACAATGCACGCATCACCTTACCACGGAGCCAGCGATCCTACAAAAACCAAGCACACAGCACGTAGGTATGTGTTACTTGCCTTGGCCCGAAGACACTCGTGCCAGTGGTATCTCAAGGATTAATTTCAGCCTCATCTTGTTTGAATACCCTCCTCAAGAGGATGAGGCTGAAATTAATCGATGAGGCTGAAATTAATCCTTGAGATACCACTGCCACGAGTGTCCTCGGGCCCAGGCAAAAAACACATTGCTATGTGCTGTGTGCTTGGTTCTTGCAGGATCAGTGGCTCCGTCGTAAGGTGATGTGTGCATTGTGAGGGTCGAGTCCTGGCCTGCCGCAGTTTGGTAAATGATTTAAAATCACTTGTTTCGTGATTTCATTACTAATATATATATATATATATATGTGTGTGTGTGTGTGTGTGTGTGTGTGTGTACACTTAACAATTCGCGAACGGGCGAACTTTTAACAAACATTATCGCTCAGTCCACAGCAGGATTCGAACCTACACACTCTGTATCAGAGTACATAGTACTATCGCCATTCAGCCAAGGATCAGAGTGTGCAGGTTCGAATTCTCCCTTGGACTGAGAGCATTCATGTACCTTCACACTTATCTTCAGAGGATTAGACAGGAGATGTAGAGAATATAGAGAATATCTCACTGAGGAATCATGCGAGTGGGGTGATACCTCAGAGTTTCAAGGTAGCAATGCACGAGTCCTAATGGTTCATGAGCACCTGCAAGAGGACTACTGGCCCATGCTAGTGGACCATATAAATAATTGGCTTTAACTTTATTGCTAATCTTATGGAAAAAGCTGTACGACTCCCAATTAAAACGAGCACCACTCTGTTATCAAAGTTTACTATAAGTAATATGAAGCTATCAGTGAAACCGAAAAGGTTACACACAGTTAAAAAATAAAGTAGGAAGTTGTGAATTTGTCGAGCCTCTGTGTAGTATAACATAGTCTGACAATGTTGTCGAATTAATAATGAAAAAAGTTTACTGTGTTTCCAGATAAAACATTTCGTACGTTTGAAATAAACAGTAAAATTAAATTTGGCTAAAACTCTGAAAGAAATAAATCATTTAGAAAATGTTGTCCAATATAGAAAGGAAAAATTTATAGATTATATCAAATTAAACATTTCTATTCGTAACCTCTTCGAAACTGGTGGAGCCCTTCAGTAGGCTTACCGTCGCATACAATGCACGTCACTCCAAAATTCATCCCACTACCCACATATTGGTGTAAGCTAATTTTAAAACAAATATCCTTTTGACTTCGAAAACAATCTATATGCGAAAATGATTGTCACCTTTAAAATTTATTAACAATATTTTGGGCAATAAAACTGTCAAGTTTATGCATGCCACAACTCAAATTTTAAATTTGTTGTGCATTATGCAAAATAAAGGATTATTCTACATATTGCTTTGAGCTACAGAATTACAAGGAAGTATTTCTGGAGTTCAAAGCTGTGGGGAGATGGGGGTGAGGATGGTGTGGGGAAGGGGTGCGGCAGGTATGGGTGTGGGGTGAAGTTGGAGGTTTGGGGGTGGGGGTTAGGTAAAGAGTGTGGGGTTAGATATATTCTGTAGGTGTCGGGGTGAAGAGAGTTAGGTGTATCGGGGGATGGGTGATGTTAGAGTTGTCGGGGTGGGGTGAGATAAGTATGGATTGAGTTACACAAATGGGAGAGGAGTTGTCATAGCCCAAGAGGAAAGAGAAATGGGGAACGAAGCTGGCAGAAGTATCCCGGGTCATGGGAATGGGGCTATGGACGATAAAAGGAAAGAGACTGTGTACTGGGACTGAGGAAATGAGATATTGAAAAAGACTGGAGGAGAGGGGAGGGGTTTGAGGCAGTGGGCTAGATAAGGAGAGGGCTGGGCATAAGAGAGGGACTGTGAAGTGGGGCTGAGACTAGATGGTCAGTGAAGAAGGATGGGAGCCGGGGCCAATTACTAATAACATAATAGAGGATAATTTTGATATAATTTAAGTTCGTCAGGTGTTCGTCAGCCTCTAATTTCCAGCTGATTCCGAGAATGTCAGCCACAGAGTTGACGCTGCCAACGAGGACGTCAGCCTCAGAGCTGACACTGACGACTAGAAAGTCAAGCACCGAGCTGATACGACCACGTTAAACTGGCCCAGGTCCCAATGTGTGGGGTCACTGATGCACACTCAATTACGCCAGCGGATATCCGAGGACTCATGGGAAACCTGGTATCACCGAGCACACACTGTTAGCCAAAGTTTAAACTGGTGTTAAACAACTCAGGGAAGTTTACTGTGGTGTTATATAACTATTAAGTTTACTGTGGTGTTAAACGACTCGGGGAGGTTTACAGTGGTGTTAAACAACCCGATCGAGTTTACAGTGGTGTTAAATGACATGAGCAAGTTTATAGTGGTGCTGGACGACATTAACTCATCCGAGATCTGTGTCACAACACGGGTTATGGAGACGATGTGGGTCGCTGTCCTAACTTCAGCATACTACAGCATGTTAGGTAAGACACATATGCAACAGTTAGGTATCTTTATTTCGAAACGTTTCGCCTACACAGTAGGCTTCTTCAGTCGAGTACAGAAGAAGCCTACTGTGTAGGCGAATTATTATTATAATCAAAAAGAAGCGCTAAGCCACAAGGACTATACAGCAAAAGAAGGCAGTGTGTAGAGTGACTGGATGTGAGTACCATAATTACCCCGTGTAGGCGAAACGTTTCGAAATAAAGATACCTAACTGTTGCATATGTGTCTTACCTAACAACCTGTCGGTATTTTATACCATTTTAATATTCACTCTATCAGACACTGCAACGCAATGGTATCTTGGTACAGAACAGAAAACAACTTGGACAACTTCTACTAGTGAGAATGGTTGGATTTGAGAGGGATATGACCTCCCAATGACTACATTCTTACCTCTACTAGTGGCCTACATCTCACTTCCTGGCAGTAAATAAGGCTCCATCCTGTCACTTCAACTCCACATGAGGAACAAGCGGCGCCAACAGGAAACATCTGGGCAACGCAATCAGCAGACGGCACTACACGAGCCCCAACCGGCCATAACACGGCAACACAGGTACTCCTTGCCCGGCACAGCCACTATGCAGGCTGTGCCTGCACCTCACCAGCAGATGCCGGTTACTCAACTTGGCATACAGCAGCAGGCCACGGTGTGCACAGTGAAGAAATATAACCCTTAGCAGTCCCTACAGATTACAACAGCTCAGATATTATCCACTGCTTCGAACCCACCGACAACGCAGGCCCTCAACAGGGAGGATCTCTTAACACTCATCAAGGCATTCACGTATATTATCTGCAACCCAATCACCTCCACGGAACAACAGAGCATGTTCCGGCAGATGGTCGGCGCACTCCTCCTGAGGGTGTGCCTGCTGACAAAGGAGGGGACGGCGGATGCCGTGAATCTGCAGATTATCGGAGCGGACGGAGCCCAGTCCCCAGCTCAGGAAACAGCTGAGATGGAGTAACCTCAGTACCAAATCATGGTTGCTTATGAGGCACACTAGCTGAACTGTCCAGAACAGTGCTTGAGCAGCATTTGCTGCAACAATGTACATACATACTTCAACTCCATCAGGGAGAACCACCCTCCATATGATAGAAGCTGGTCCAGAGCGCAGTGTACCGCCATCCATCGGTTTCGTTTGGGCTTTCCCACAACCAAGATGATGGTAGACAAGGCTGAGGAGGAGATGTGCCAGTACTGCCAGCACGTTGTCCAGCGCCCCCTAACACACTATCTTCTAGAGTGCGAAGTTACTGAGACACTCCGCAGGCAACTAGGGCTAATATTCCCTCCCGAAGAGGACCCGGAGATGACCGCGGCCACACTAGTGTACCACGGAGTCAACGAACGAGACAAGTTGTTACCCTTGATAATGACATATCCTCCTCCTCGCTAGTGTCCACAGTTAGGAGTACATATGGTGTTGTTGCTTATGAGATGCACCAGATGAACTGACCAGAAGAGTGCTTGAGCAGCATACATCGCATCATTGTAGAAACCTTTCTCCCTCGAGAGCCAGAGACGGGTCATCGCAAGATTGAGACCCGTGCTAGGACTACGGTCTTGGCGAACATTATACATATATACTTCAACTCCATATTGTTTCAGACTCTGGAACAATACTCTTCTCCAGACTGAGGGACTGACCACCTCAAAACTTCAACGGTGATGGACTGATTACATCGTCTTCACGTCTCTTCTATCTACTTTTCTGTACTCGACTGAAGAAGCCTACTGTGTAGGCGAAACGTTTCGAAATGAAGATACCTAACCGTTGCAAGTGTATCTTACCTAACAACCTGTCGGTATTTTATACCATTTTAATATACTACAGCATGCTAGACACACACTGGGGGAACATAATACACTGAACGCTCTGGAGGTTGGTGCACACTTTGAGACAGTGAGTAAACATGATACCCTGAAAGTCCTCGAGGTCTGAACAGGAGACTGCGGTAATATGATACAGTGAAGGCTTTGGAGGTTTGTGTAGATACCGATTATAACACTTGATAAACACGACACACTGAACGTCCTGCAGAAAGTAGGTAAACAGGGGGCAGGATCCTGCGAACACATGATGCAAAGAAGAGAATCTAGAGCGGACTCCAACATCTTAAGCTGATATAAGCACTGCACCACTTTCCGTCTGGTTATCCCAGCAGCACAACCTAGCCACATGTAGGTTTCTCCTCATTTTATCGCTGTGTTGTATCTTGATAACGATTTAGGACTGACCTAAATGCCGTTTAATATTTCCTTCCAAGTAGCGTTTTATGTGGAGTGTTCCAGCCACGGTATTGTGACTCTTTATTCTCCATATGAAATATAATTTTGAGGCAACAGGTAAGAGTCATATTAGCATCTCTAAGTCTAGCAAACATAAAAGGCACCTAGGCTCTGTACTTATCAGTGTATAATGCGGGGCATAAACTATAGCACTAAATAATTTCACAATGAACTTGTAAAACTAGAGTATGAGCATTGACTGTCACACAAAAATAAACAATGATTTTCGTTTCATGAATATCAATAGTGTTTCAATAATGTCAATTCTGCGTGTTTCATTAATGTTGTCAAATACTGGGTGTTTCATTAATGTTGTCAATACTGTGTGTTTCATTAAAATTATCAATATTGTGTGTTTCAATAATGTTGTAAGAACTGTGTATTTCATTAAAGTTGTCAATTCTGTGTGTTTCAATAATTTTGTCATTACTGTGTTTCATTAATGTTTATGAATACTGTGTGTATCATTAAAGCTGTCGGTAATGTGTGTTTCAGTAATGTTGTCAGTACTGTGTGATTCAATAATATTGTCAGTACTGAGTGTTTCATTAATGTTGCAAGTACTGTGTGTTTCATTAATGTTTTCAGTACTGTGTATTTCATTAATGTTGTCAGTACTGTGTGATTCAATAACGTTGTCAGTACTGTGTATTTCATTAATGTTGTCAGTACTGTGTGATTCAATAACGTTGTCAGTACTGTGTATTTCATTAATATTGTCATTACTGTGTGATTCAATAATGTCAGTACTAAGTGTTTCATTAATGTTGCAAGTACTGTGTGTTTCATTAATGTTGTCAGTACTGTGTGTTTCATTAATGTTGTCAGTACTGTGTGTTTCATTAATGTTGTCAGTACTGTGTGTTTCATTAATGTTGTCAGTACTGTGTGTTTCATTAATGTTGTCAGTACTGTGTGTTTCATTAATGTTGTCAGTACTGTGTGTTTCATTAATGTTGTCAGTACTGTGTGTTTCATTAATGTTGTCAGGACTGTGTGTTTCATTAATGTTGTCAGGACTGTGTGTTTCATTAATGTTGTCAGGACTGTGTGTTTCATTAATGTTGTCAGTACTGTGTGTTTCATTAATGTTGTCAGGACTGTGTGTTTCATTAATGTTGTCAGGACTGTGTGTTTCAATAAGGTTGTCAATTCTGTGTGTTGCAATAATGCTATCAATACTGTGGGTTTCATTAATGTTGTCAATTCTGTGTTTTTCAATAATGTTGTCAGAACTGTGTATTTCATTAAAGTTGTCAATTCTGTGTGTTTCAATAATGTTGTCAGTACTGTGTTTCATTAATGTTTATCAATACTGTGTGTATCATTAACGTTGTCAGTAATGTGTATTTCAATAATGTTGTCAGTACTGCGTGTTTTATTATTGTGTCAGTACTGTTTGTTGCATTGTTGTCAATACTGTGTGTTTCATTAATGTTTTCAGCACTGTGTGTTTCATTACGGTGTCAATACTATGTTTCATTGTTATAAATACTGTGTGTTTCATTAATGTTGTCAGTACTGTGTGTTTCATTACGGTGTCAATACTATGTTTCATTGTTATAAATACTGTGTGTTTCATTAATGTTGTCAGTACTGTGTGTTTCATTAATGTTGTCAGTACTGTGTGTTTCATTAATGTTGTCAGTACTGTGTGTTTCATTAAATTTGTCAATTCTTTTATCAGTGTCCTGTGCTCTGTAAATGCCGCGGTAAATATGAAGAGTGTGAGAGGAAAACTCATCAAATAATTTTAATGCAAATTATACCAAAAAAGATTTTTAACAACAACAACAACAACAACAACAACAACAACAACAACAACAACAACAACAACAACAACAACAACAACAACAACAACAACAACAACAACAATTATTATTATTATTATTATTATTATTTCTATTTCTACCAATACTTTCTTATATCTTACCCCAACTTCCTCCTCCTCTAGTATGTAAACTTTCTCATCTTTCTTACTAGCTGAAGACATTCGTCTTATCCCTCATATACCTGTTACTCTCACTGTAGCTGCTACTACAAAATTATTTGCTATATCCGTTGCTCGTCTATAAACATGAATATCCAGGAGTCATCCTAACACACACACACAAACACACACACACACATGTGTGTGTGCAGAACAATCAATGTGAAGAAATAGTGTAATTCCAAGCGCTTTCGTGACTTCTCACATTATCAAGGAACCATATAGTTCCTTAATAATGTGAGAAATCACAAAAGCCATTTGATTTTCATTATTTTTTCCCAGTGGGTGTTCTGCATATTGTGATTTACAGGCCAATATCAAACGTACCGTTGCTATCCAAAATCTTCGAAAAACTTATGTACAAGATATTATATTCGTTTATAACAGCACAATGCATTCTCAACCTGTGCTAATTTGGCTTCAGGAAAAACAAAAGCACAAACGACAAAATTGTAAAAATTTAGACCTGCTTTATACAGCACTCGAAAATAAGGAATATCCATTATGACTCTTTATTGACCTAATAAAATATTTAGACACAGTAGACCACGGCATCCTATTCCACAAACTTGACCATTATCGTATTAGACGCCATGCATTTGCATATTTCAAATCCTACCTTACTAACGGGTATCAATACGTCTCCATTAAGGACACAACCTCATCAACACGACCAATTGATGCTGGAGTACCACAGGGAAGAGTCCTTGGTCCTCTGCTCTTCCTCTTATACGTCATTGATCTCCCCAATGTATCACAACACCTGAAACCAATTCTCTTTGCTGACGACACGACTTACGTCATCTCCCACCCAAATCTTGCTACACTCAACACCATTATTAACGAGGAGCTACTAAAAATATCTACTTGGATGACAGCCAATAAACGTACACTCAACACTGACAAAACCTTCCATATTATGTTTGGTAACAGAGCAGATGATTTACAACTGAACATTCAGATCGACAACACTCTTATTGCCAAACATAATTAGGGCAAATTCCTGGGCTTACACCTCAACAGAACCTGAAATTCAGCACCCATATCCAACACATAACAAAAAAGTATCCAAAACGGTTGGGATTCTCTCTAGGATACGTTACTATGTACCACAATCACCCCTACTCACACAATACTATTCACTCATCTATCCCTACTTCACCTATGCCATTTGTGCATGGGGATCAACAGCAGCAACCCACATAAAGCCAATAATAACCCAACAAAAAGCCACAGTAAGAATTATCATGCAATCTAATCCAATACTAGGTAATCCCCTCCCCCACTCTTCAAAGATCTAACCTTACTCACTGTACAGAGCATCCACACTTACTACTGTGCAACCTACATTGATAGAACCATAAATTCTAATATTAACATACTTTTCTCTGTATTAGGACTGAAGAAGCCACTTGTGGCAAAATGTTTCCTTTAATAAATGTCCTGAACTGTACATAAGTGTCTTTTTCCAGAAATATTTATCTAAGCCTATTTTTATGCTACCCAAGTAATAGCTTTTATAACCTTTTACTCGTGTGAAAGTTGATTGTTCTACCATATTGTATTACTACTACTATTACTACTATTATCACTACTACTACTACTATTACATCTCACTCTAAGCCTATATATTCCCTCTGCGTCCATGTATTGTTTGTAATGGCTTGATAAAGCTCCTGGAGAATGAAACGTTGCCACAGTAAAGTGTCACATTAGTTACACTTGTGTCCATTTACTTTACATATTCTTTATCACTGTCTACTGCCTCAAATGTTTTATTGAAGAACGTCAGTATATTTGTCTGGCAGGAACGACCTCTCGTGAACCCATGCTGAGATTCATTAATCAAATTATACTTTCAAGGTGACTTCTAACAATGTCAACTATAATTGATTCTAATAATTTGCCTAGTATAGGTGTCAGGTTTATTGGACTGTAATTTGAAGGAATGAGCTTATCCCCTGATTTGAATACAGGACCTACATTAGCTATCTTCCACATCTCTGGCACAACACCACTTAAGATGGACGCATTAAACATACGTTAATGGCTATGTTCCATCTTGCATTCTTTAAGTACCCTGGAAAACAACTCGTCGGGTCCTGGGGACTTATTTTGCTTCAGTTTGTCTATCTGTTTAATAACCATGTCCCTCGTGACAATAATATTAGTTAATTTGAATTCTTTAGGAACTGAATAATTGTTAATTTCTGGAATCTCATTTACGCCTTCTTGTGTAAAGACTGACATAAAATAGTCATTAAACAGAACATATTTCCAGTTTGTTATCCGTCAGCTGTCCATTCCCAGTTTTCAGAGGTCCTACTTTTTTCCTCACTTCTGTCCTATACATTTGAAAGAACCTTTTTGGATTAGTCTGATTCATTAGCAACTCTTATTTCATAGTCACGTTTAACCTTTCGAACCCTCTTTTTTACTTCTTTTTTAAGCTGAACATACTGGTCAATAAGGTTAACCTCTCCTCTTTTGATGTGCCTATAAATTTCCCTTTTCTTCCCTAATAGATGCTTTAGCCTCCTGTTAACCCATTTGGGATCGTTATTATCTGACCTAATATCTCTCTGGGGAATGTATATACTCTGAGCACGTTGTACATTATTAAAAAAAATCATAAACGCAGATCCCTTCGTAATCATAAGTATGATCATTATCAATGAAATTTATAGGTAGATTACCCCAATCGAGAATAGACAGGAATTCCCTAAGTCCAACATAATCGGCAGAACAAAAATCGCGTATTTTTACCGTGTTATCCCTATTCTGGTACCCCAAGGTAATATTAAAAGTAATGGATTTGTGATCACTTGCGCCAAGCTCTTCAGTGATCTCCCGGTTATTTACGAGGTTTCTTTAATTGAGAAGACTAGGTCAAGCAAATTATTACCTCTTTAGGCTCTGTTACACACTGTTTCAGAAAGCAGTCCTGAGCTACTTCCATAAAGTCACTGGATTATAGATTACTAGATTGTAGATTAATCTATCTGACTAAAGCTAAAATCCCCTACTATCACTACGTTATTGTGTCTAGAAGCCCTAACAATTTCGTCCCAAAGTCTCCTTCTATCGTGATCCAAGCCTGGAGGTCGGTATATTACACCTAGAATTAGTTTTTCTTGGCCTTCTAGAAACTCCACTCAAACAGTTTCTGTTACTCATTCATCTATTTTATACCTGTTTTTATACAACAATTTATATTTTCTCGTATATAGAATGCAACTCCACCCCCTTTCCCGTTATATCTATCTACTTGGAACAACTTAAACCCTTGAATATGGCACTCAGCAGTCATATCTAGGCTCTTTAAATTATACCAAGTTTCAGTTATTGTAATAACATCAAAGTTCCCAGAACATGCTACCAAACGTAATTCATAATTTTTATTTCTGGCACTTCGACAGTTAGTATAAAATACATTAATATGCTTTTTCTTGTGAACTTTTTCCTATTCAGCATTACTTTTACACAAATTCTGTTACTATCATTACCCTGTGTTACTCGATGTCTGTTATTGTTAAAATTTGTGATATCAAGACCTAAATCAATATTTTGACACTCATTATTTTCCATTACTAAACCCAAACCTCTAACTAATCCTAGTTTAAAGCCATAACAACATCAACTGAGCTAGCGAGAAAACCGACACCTGCCCTGGATAAGTGAACCCCATCCCTGGCATACACGTCATTTCGGCCATAGAAATAGTCCTAGTTGTCAATGAATGGTACTACATTATCCTTAGTGTTTGTCCAGCCAACAATTAATACCAATTGCTCTGGACAACCATTCATTTTCAACACCCCTTCTTGGCAAAATGCCACATACTACAGGGCTCCCTCCCTTCTTCCTAATAATGTCTATTGCTGCCTAATACCTCCCAACTAGAGTCTCATTTCTACGGTTACCTACATAATTGCCTCCAGCGCTGAGGCAGATAATAGGATTGATCCCATTACCATACATATTGTCAAACCTGCTAACAATACCCTCCATCCCAGCCCCAGGGAAGCAAATCCTGTCTCCTACTCCTATGCTTCAAGCAGAAGGCCCTATCAATGTACCTAAACTCACTGTCCCCAACAAGCACAATATTCTTACCTTGTCGTTCTTCATTGTGACATTCCCAGTAGTCGACTCACATTCGTCTGGTAGCACAGGAAAGGAGTTCGAACTTTACACAGCAGTCTCTTTCTTCTTCATTGTTTCTACCTCTCCATTCGTCCTCTTGATCTTGAACTTGCTTCCATGCTCTCTGGCCACAGCCCAGGATCCCTTCCTGACCTGAAGATTCACAACAGGACTAATGTGAATTCTCCTGTTTTCCTCCGTCAATCGCCGTATCTCGAGTCAGCTACCCTCAATTCCTCTTTAAGTTGCTGATAAAGTTGATCAATGGAGGGCATCTTGGTTCAGTTCACAGAGAGTACACTAGACACGTCTTCATTGAGCAAGGTACAGGCCACCGAGCAACGTGTGTGTACTCACCTATTCACCTATTTGTGATTGCAAGGGTCGAGTCATAGCTCCTGGCCCCGCCTCTTCACTGATTGCTACTAGGTCCTCTCTCTCCCTGCTCCATGAGCTTCATCAAACCTCGCCTTAAAACTATGTATGGTTCCCGCCTCCACTACGTCACTTTCTAGGCTATTCCACGGCCTGACTACTCTGTGACTGAAGAAATACTTCCTAACATCCCTTCGATTCATCTGAGTCATCAACTTCCAATTGTGACCTCTTGTTTCTGTGTCCCATCTCTGGAACATCCCGTCTTTGTTCACCTTGTCTATTCCGTGCAGTATTTTATATGTCGTTATCATGTCTCCCCTGACCCTCCTGTCCTCCAGTGTCGTCAGGCCGATTTCCCTCAACCTTTTTTCGTAGGACAGTCCCCTTAACTCTGGGACTAGTCTTGTTGCAAAACTTTGCACTTTCTCTAATTTCTTGACGTGCTTGACCAGGTGTGGATTCCAAACGTCAGGCCCCAGTATGGGCCTGACGTAAATGGTATACAGAGTCTTGAACAATTCCTTACTTAGGTATCGGAACGCTATCCGTAGGTTTGCCAGACGCCCGTATGCTGCAGCAGTTATCTGATTGATGTGCGCCTCAGGAGATGTGCTCGGTGTTATACTCACCCCCAGATCTTTTTCCTTGAGTGAGGTTTGCAGTCTTTGGCCATCTAGACTATATTGTGTCTGTGGTCTTCTTTGCCCTTCCCCAAACTTCATGACTTTGCATTTGGCAGGGTTAAACTCAAGGAGCCAGATGCTGGACCAGGCTTGAAGCCTGTCCAGGTCTCTTTGTAGTCCTGCCTGATCCTCGTCCGATTTGATTCTTCTCATTAACTTCACATCATCTGCAAACAAGGACACTTCTGAGTCTATCCCTTCCGTTATGTCATTCACATATACCAAAAACAGCACAGGTCCTAGGACTGACCCCTGTGGAACCCCGCTTGTCACAGGCGCGCACTCTGACACATCGTCACATACCGTGACTCGTTGTTGCCTCCCTGTCAGGTATTCTCTAATCCACTGCAGTGCCTTTCCTGTTATGTGTGCCTGATCCTCTAGCTTTTGCAGTAACCTCTTGTGAGGAACTGTGTCGAAGGCCTTCTTGCAGTCCAAAAAAATGCAGTCGATCCACCCCTCTCTTGTCTTACTTCTGTCACCTTGTCATAAAACTCTAGTAGGTTTGTGACACAGGATTTTCCTTCCCTGAAACCGTGATGGTTGTCGATTATACACTTGTTTCTTTCCAGGTGCTCCACCACTCTCCTCCTGATGATCTTCTCCATGACTTTGCATACTATACACGTTAGTGATACAGGTCTGTAGTCTAATGCCTCATGTCTGTCTCCCTTTTTAAAAATTGGGACTACATTTGACATCTTCCATACCTCAGGGTGTTGGCCAGTTTCAATGGATGTGTTGAAGATCTTCGTTAATGGCACACACAGCATCTCCGTTCCCTTTCTAAGGACCCATGGAGAGATGTTGTCTGGTCCCACCGCCGTTGAGCTGTCAAGTTCACACAACAGCTTCTTCACCTCCTCCTTGGTTATGTGTACCTCATCCAGCACTTGCTGGTGTACCCCCCTGTTCTGATTTCCTGGAGTCCTAATGGTTTCCACTGTAAATACTTCTTTAAATCTCGTGTTGAGCTCCTCACATACCTCTCGGTAGTTTCTTGTGTGTGTGTGTGTGTGTGTGTGTGTGTGTGTGTGTGTGTGTGTGTGTGTGTGTGTGTGTGTGTGTGTGTGTGTGTGTGTGTATGTGTGTGCGCGCAGAACAACCACTGTGAAAAAATAATGATATTCCTAGGGCTTTCGTGACATCTCACATTCCAGCCTAAAGGAAGGCAGTGTTAATTGTACTTAGGCCTTCAGAGGACAGTAATAATTCAGGTGTGCCTTATCGTAACTGATATCAACCAGGATAGGTAAGAATTTTCCAAACACTACATATGCAAATTAAAACAAACAGATTGAGATAATTAAATACATTTGCACAATCACTGGTGACCTTTTCAACCATTCAGACACTTGTGTAGCATTTCTGGTGTCCTGTACCTTGTACGGTGATCTGTGTGTGTATGTATGTATATATATATATATATATATATATATATATATATATATATATATATATATATATATATATATATATATATATATAATTGTATTATATACTCCTAGTTCTGATTGCGTGTGCAGCACTGTTTGTCAGTGCATATCAACGAGCTCCCAAACACACAAATATGGCAAGATTTAATATTGGATAGCACCAATTTTCAGATGACCATCAATCTAGGCAGAGCTTTCTAGGAGCGGACTACAATACTCATACATTTACATTCAGTTTAAATCTATATAACCACAACTGGGATATACTAAGCTTTCCATCCAACAATTCAAATTGGGTCACAAATCCTTTACATGACAAAAATTTATGGTTCGATAATTAATTGGTTTGTGTGTGTGTGTGTATTCATCTATTTGTGGATACAGGCGTCGAACAATAGCTCCTGGCCCCGCCTCTTCACTGATCGCTACAAAATCCTCTCTCTCTCTCTCTCTGCCCCATGAGCTTTATCAATCCTCGTCTTAAAACTATGTATGGTTCCTGCCTCCACTATGTCACGTACCAGACTATTTCATTTCCTGACAACTCTAAGACTAAAGAAATAGTTTCTAACATCCCTTTGCCTCATCTGACTCTTCAACTTCCAATTTTGACCTCATATTTCTGTGTCCCATCTCTGGAACATTCTTTGTCCACCTTGTCAATTCTTACGTCGCTATCATGTCCCCCTTGACCCTCCAGTCCTCCAGTGTCATCAGGCCGATATCCCTTAAGCTTTCTATGTAGGACAATCCCCTTAGGTTTGGGATTAGTCTTGTTGCAAACCTTTGCACTTTATCTAATTTCTTCACGTGCTTGTCCAGGTGTGGGTTTCAAACACGTGCTTCATACTAAAATATGGGCCTGGCGTTCATGGTGTACAGAGTGTTGAACGATTCCTTACTGACGTATCGAAACACTTATCTTAGGTTTGCCAGGCACCCATATACTGCAGCAGTTATCTGTTTGATGTGCGCCTCAGATGTGCTTGGTATTTTACTCACCTCAAGATCTTTTTCCTTGAGTGAGGTTTGCAGTCTTTGGACACCTAGACTTTACTCTGTCTGCAACCTTTTTTGATTTCCTCGATCTTCATGACTTTGCATTTGGCGGGGTTGAATTCAAGGAGCCAGTTGCTGGATCAGGCTTGTAGTCTGTCTAGGTCTCAATGTAGTTCTGCCTGTTCCTCATCCGTTTTTATTCTCCTCGTCAACTTCATATCATTCGGAAACAGGGACACCGCTGAGTCTATCCCTTCCGTAGTGTCTCTGTGGAAGCCTGTTCGTCACAGGCGCCCATCTCGTCACTACCATTGTTCGCTGTTGCCTCCCTGTCAGATATTCTCTGATCCATTGCGGTGCCCTTCCTGTTATGCGTTCCTGATCCTCTAGTTTTTGCATTAACCTCTTGTTAGGAACTGTGTCGTAGGCCTTCTTGCAGTCCAAGAAAATGCAATCTATCCACCCCTCTCTCTCTTGTCTTACTTCTATTACCTTGTCATAAATCTCCAGTAGGTTTGTGACACAGGATTTTCCTTCCCTGAAACCATGTTGGATGTCATTTATAAGCTTATGTCTTTCTAGGTGCTCCACCACTCTCCTCCTGATAATCTTCTCCATGATTTTGCATACTATAAACGTCAGTGACACAGGTTTGTAGCTTAATGCTTCGTTTATGTCACAGCATCTCTGCTCCCTCTCTAAGGACCCACAGAGAGATGTCCAGTCCCACCGCCTTTGAGGTATTAAGTTCACATAGCAGCTTCTTCACCTCGGCTGTGTGTATTTCATCCATCACTTGTTGGTGTACTTCCCTATTCTGATTTCCTAGAGTCTTTCCTGTCTGACTTGAAAATACTTCTTTAAATCTCATGTTGTGCTCCTCACATACTTCTTGGTAGTTTCTTATGAACTCCCCACCGTACTTCCTCAGCCTGATTACCTGGTCCTTGACTGTTGCTTTCCTCCTGATGTGGCTATATAACAGCTTTAGGTCAGACTTGACTTTAGATGAAATATCATTTTCGTATTGTTGTTGAGCCTCCCTAATCTGTGCATATTAGTTTCTGGCTCTTTGGCTAATCTCTTTATTTTCCTGGGTTATTTGTCTTTTGTACTTTGTCCATTCTCTAGTGCCTTTAGTTTTTCCCCCATACACTTTTGAGTGAACCAAGGACTCATTCTGGTCTTTCTATTATTTCTGTATTATTTCTGTTGCCCTTGGGAACAAACTTCTCCTCCACCTCCTTGCAGTGTATTGTAACGTAGTCCATCATTTCTTTTACTGGTTTTCTTGCCAATTCTTCTCACTGAACGTCTTGCAGGAAGTTCCTCATGCCTGTGTAGTCCCCCCTTTCGTAATTTTGCTTTTCCCATCGTATTTCTGCTACTCTCTCCACTTGTAGCTCAACTGTGTATTAAAAGGCTCAGAACCCCATGATCACTAGCTCCAAGGGGCCTTTCGTACTTGATATCTTCAATGTCTGAATTATTCAAGGTTAATACTAGGTCCAGTCTTGCTGGTTCATCTTCACTTCTCTTTGGTAGTGTTCCTAACATGTTGATGCATGAGGTTTTCCATTACCACATTCATCATCTTGGATCTCCATGTTTTAGGACCCCCATGGGGCTCCAGGTTTTCCCAGTCAATCGCCTTGTGATTGAAATCACCCGTAACAAGTAACTTTGCTCTCCCCCATGTGAGCTCTTCTGGCCACCTCGGTTAGTGTGTCCACCATTGCTCTGTTGCTCTCTTCTTATTCTTCTCTTGCAGGTTGTACATCACTGGAATTATCACTTTAGAGCCCCAAGACTGGATTGTTCCTACTATGTAGTCCCTTTGTCCATTTCATCCATTCCTTCCATTTGCTCAAATCCCAACTCGTTTTTAATGAGCCGTGCAACTCTTCCTGCCCCTCTGCTTCCTCCTTCTTTCATCAGGATCTGGTATTAAGATGGAAAGATTGCATCTGTTATCCTGGTGAGCTTCGTTTCCTTGAGTGCTATTATATCTGGGGATGTCTCCTTGATTCTTTCATGCCACTCCTCACATTTATTCATTATTCTGTCTGCATTTGTATACAAAACCTTTAACTTCTTTTCTAAAACTGTGGTCTAGAGGGTACGTTGGGGTTTGGGAAGTGAGAGACCTGACGAGGAACTGTGGGGGGTTGTTGTGGAGGTGTAATTTGTAATGAGGTGGGTGAAGGCAATGGCATCCCATGTGAGTTTTGGGTTAGAATGTTTGGTTGCATTGGGGTTCTTGGGGTTGTGGGGCTTCTGTAGGTGGCTGTGATGGAGGTTGTATTTGATCTTCCTCCTGAGTCTGGGTTCTCCTTTCCATCACCATCTTTGCCTCTCTTTCCTCCTTTCATCTTTGTACTCCCTCTTTCAGTTTCTGCCTTTCTTTTCATGTTTTGTCACAGTCAAGATACACCCTCCGGTATCCCTTAGTTGTGGTTTCTACTGCAGGATCCTGTTTCTAGCGGATTCTGCCTTGAAAATCACTTTGACTGGGCGGTTTCTTCCTCTTGCAAAACCTCCTATTCTCAGATAATTTGCCAGCTGGGTCATGTTGTCTCCTATTGCTTTCATGATGCTTTCAATCCCTTTTACTCCCCTTGTCTTATTGCGTGATAAGTTCCCCCTTCAACTTCCCGGAGCCCATAAACAAAGACTGATCTCTCCCTTTCATTCTCCACCTGCATATCACTATGTATCCCCTGATTCAATTTAGTTGCCTCTAATGCAGCTTTCCTTTCTTCAATCTCTTCACTATCTGTTGTCCCTGGGCCAAGTGGTCTGTTATTTTCCCTTCTCATCTTTCCCTGGGCACTGTTGTTGTCTGTTAGGGCCTCTATGTGTAGCTTAGCTCTTTCATTTTCTACAGTCCCCTCGATTGTTCCTGATGTGCTCTTTTTTCTTCTTTGGCTCCACAATGGTCTGCTCGGGCCTCTGCATACGGTTTCACTCCTTTGGTTCCTACAGTTTGTGGCTAAGGTAGCATTTTCTGATGTCACCCCCATATTGCTCTTTAGTTTTTTAAGCTGTTACAAAATTTTCAGTTCCTTTCTAATCTCTGTATCCTAGCCTCTGCTGCTGTAACTTGTATCTCCCACTTCCTGTTGTCTGCAGCTATATTCTCCATTTTCATCCTAAGCTCTTCTAGCTTCCTTCCCCACTCATGCGGTTTTTTCATAAGCTCTGCTACCCAATCTTCTTTCCCCATCCTCCAGTTTCCTGGTTTTCTGTTGTGCTCTCTGGCAACCCACTTTTTTGTTTTTTCGTTACCACAGAATGAAAAACTTATGTATTTATGTGTGGCAGTTCGTGACGTGTGTTTGTCTGTGTATGTGTGTGTACTCACCTAGTTGTGGTTGCAGGGGTCGATTCACAGCTCCTGGCCCTCCCTCTTTATTGGTCACTACTAGGTCACTCTTCCTGCTCCATGAGCTTTATCATACCTTTTCTTAAAGCTTTATATGGATTCTGCCTCCACTACATCACTTCCTTGACAATTCCACTTTCTGACAACTCTGTGACTGAAGGAATACTTCCTAACATCATCTGAGTCTTCAACTTCCAATTGTGACCCTTTGTTGCTGTGCCGCATCTCTGGAACATCCTGTCTCTGTCCACCGTGTCAGTTCCTTTCAGTATTTTATCTCTCCTGTCCTCCAGTGTCATAAGGTCGATTTCGCTTAACCTCTCCCCATAGGACATGCCCCTTAGCTCCGGGACTATTCTTGCTGTAAACTGTTACACAAAGGCGATATCTATAAAGTACAAACATCTCCAGAGAATACTAGGTCACCTTCTCTAGCATTCAAACTTTTTCTGGTTTTTGTTAGTATTCTGGCCCAGTTATCCTTTAAAATTATGACAAATTTTAATAGTGCTTGAGGATTTCAACTGATAGGATGCTAACTAACGAAATAAAAACTGAGAAGTTTATTAACAAAGTTGTCTAGGCGGACAAAATCAAAGTAAACTAATTGAATATAAACTCCTACACTTCTCTTGTAGTAGTATAGTGCTGAAGGCACATTTTCCACATCGGTACAACTTTTAAGTACCGTCTGGTACTTTGTTATCAATTATAAAAATGCTAGTATACAGAAGTGTGTGTGTGTGTCTATGTGCTCAAAGTGGTTCGTTACGTCTCAATAAGACTAGATTCGACTTAAACAGTGACTGACTAAACGTCTTCAAATAATCTATCTTGACCAACCAGGCAATCAAAACAGCTTTCTTGAACAATAAGATGAACGATTTGCCAAACAACAATAATGTAACAAGCAGCAGCACAGCGTCTGGAACAAAGAAACAAAATAATGACCCTAACTGGGGACCATAAGCAGATCCTCCATAAAAGGTATAGAATTCACTTAATACTAAATCTAGGTTCAGCATAACCAAATCCCCGACTACGAGAATGCACAGATGCCACATAAAATAGGTCAGCTTGGGACCTGTTTGACTTAGAGTGTCATGACTCAGCTGACAAATTTTCGGAGAATTGAGTGGTTTGCAAGGGAAAAAAAAGCGTCCAGTCAAAGTGATTTTCAAGGCAGAGTCAGCTCGAAACCGGATCCTGCAGGAGAAAGCACGCCTAAGGGACAATCAGGCGTTCCAGAGTGTGTACCTCGACCGAGACAAAACACAAGAAGAAAGGATGACACTGAAAGAGAGGGTGCAACGTCGCAAGGAGGAATGGGAGGCAAGAAAGATGGAGAGCAGGAGAAATCAGGCCCACGTGGAAGAACAAACACAACCCCCTCCAGTACCACCCACAGAAGGAACACAACCATGGCAATCCCAAAGCAATCAAACGACCTAACCCAAAACCCACTCACTGTTCCCTATGCTCCCATCCCCCTCAGCACAAACCCCACCCCCAGAGAAACCCACAGTAACCCACACATCCCCTCATGCATAAATCCCACCCCCACAGTAACCCTCAGTAACCCGCACATCCCCCTCAGCTCAAACCACTCCCCCACAGAAACCCACAGTAACCCACACAATGTACCCTCTCCCCCCATCCCCCTCACCACAAACCCCACCCTCACAGTAACCAACAGCAACCCTCACACTGTACCCTCTATCCCCATCCTCTTCACAACCCCCTCCCCCACAGTAACCCCCCATAGACCATCTTCCCCATCCCCCTCACCCCCACCCCCATTGAAACCCCCCATAGGCCCTTTGCCCCCACACCCCACACCACAGGTCCCACCCCCACACCAATCCCCTATAGGCCCCTGCCAGGGCACCTACACCCCCTAACCCCCCTCTCTCCCCAGACCTCAGTTATTGAAAAGAAGTTGAAGGTTTGGTACACAAACGCGGATGGAATAACAAATAAATGTGAGGAGTGGTATGAAAGAATCAAGGAGTTGTCCCCAGACATCGTAGCGGTTACAGAAACAAAACTCACTGGGATAATAACAGATGCAATCTTCCCACCCGGATATCAGATCCTGAGGAAGAATAGGAGGAGCAAGGGGGGAGGAGGGGTTTCACTACTAATAAAAAACCGGTGGGGTTATCAAGAAATGGAAGGTATGGATGAGACTGGAGAGATGGATTACATAGTAGGTACAGTTCAGTAAGGGGAACACAAAGTAGTCATTGCAGTGATGTATAACCCATCACAACTGCAGGAGGCCAAGAGAGGAATATGATGAGTGCAACAGAGCAATGGTGGACACTAGCTGAGGTGGCAAGAAGGGCTCACTCAAGTAGAGCAAAGTTACTGGTCATGGGCGACTTCAATCACAGGGAGATTGATTGGGAAAACCTGGAGCCACATGGGGGTCCCAAAACATGGATAGCCAAGATGATGGATGTGGTGCTGGCAAATTTCATGCACCAACATGTTAGGGATGCTACCAGACAGAGGGGAGGATGAACCAGCAAGACTGGACCTTGTGTTCACCCTGAGTAGCTCAGACATTGAGCACACCACATATGAAAGGCCCCTTGGAGCTAGTGACCACGTAGTTATGAGCTTTGAATACATCATGGAGCTAAAAGTGGAGAGGGTACCAGGAGTAAAAAGGGAAAAGCTAAACCATAAAAGGGGGGACTACACGGGAATGAGGACCTTCCTGCAGGAGGTTCAGTGGGAACAGGAGTTGGTAGGAAAATCAGTAAACGAAATGATGGACTTTGTAACAACAAAATGCAAGGAGGCAAAGGAAAGGTTTGTTCCCATATGTAACAGAAATAAAGGGAATAACAGAATGAGCCCTTGGTTTACCCGAAGGTGCAGGGAGGCAAAAACTAAGTGCTCTAGAGAATGGAAAAAGTACAGAAGGCAAAGGACTCAGGAGAATAAAGAGATTAGTCGACGAGCCAGAAACGACTATGCACAGGTAAGGAGGAGGCACAGCGGCAGTATGAAAATGACATAGCATCGAAAGTCAAGTCTGACCCGAAACTACTCTACAGCCACATCAGGAGGAAGACAACAGTCAAGGACCAGGTAATCAGGCTGAGGAAAGAAGGTGGGGAGCTCACAAGAAACGACCAGGAGGTATGTGAGGAGCTCAACATGAGATTTCAGGAAGTATTTACTGTGGAGGCTGAAGGGACAATGGGAAGACAAAACAGTGGGGTACAGCAACAAGGGATATACCAACAGGTGTTGGATAAATTACACACAACTGAGGAGGAGGTGGAGAAACTCCTAAGTGACCTTGATACCTCTAAGGCGATGGGACAGGACATCTCTCCGTGGGTCCTCAGAGAGGGAGTTGGAACACTACGTGTGCCACTAACCAAAATCTTCAACACTTCCCTTGAAACTGGGCAACTACCTGAAGTAAGGAAGAAGGCAAATGTAGTCCCCATCTTTAAGAAGGGAGACAGAAATGAAGCACTAAATTATAGACCAGTGTCACTGACATGTATAGTATGCAAAGTCTTGGAAAAGATTATCAGGGGGAGAGTGGTGGAGCACCTGGAGGTGAACAAGATTATAACCGACAGCCAGCATGGATTCTTGGAAGGCAGATCCTGTGTCACAAACCTACTAGAGTTTTATGACAAGGTAACTGAAGTAAGAAATGAGGGAGGGGTGGGTTGATTGCATTTTCTTGGACTTCAATAAGGCCTTCGACACAGTTCCTCACAAGAGATTAGTACAGAAGCTAGAGGAACAGACACGTATAACAGGAAGGGCACTGCAATGGATCAGAGAATACCTAACAGGGAGGCAACAGCGAGTCATGGTCCGTGATGATGTATCACAGTGGGCACCAGTGACGAGCGGGGTCACACAGGGGTCAGTCCTGGGACCAGTGCTATTCTTGGTATATGTGAACGACATGACGGAAAGGATAGACTCAGAAGTGTCCCTGTTTGTAGATGACGTGAAGTTAATGAGGAGAATAAATCAGACGCGGACCCGACAGGTCTACAAAGAGACCTGGGCAGGCTGGATGTGTGGTTCAGAAACTGGCTCCTAGAATTTAACCACACCAAATGCAAAGTCATGAAGATCGGAGGAGGGCAAAGAAGACCGCAGACAGAGAATAGGCTAGGAGGCCAAAGGCTGCAAACCTCACTCAAGGAGAAAGACCTAGGAGTGAGCATAATGCCGAGTACATCGCCAGAAGCACACATTAACCAGATAACTGCTGCGGCATATGGGCGCTTGGCAAACCTGAGAATAGTGCTCCGGTACCTCAGTAAGGAATCGTTCAAGACTTTATACATTGTGTACGTCAGGCCCATACTAGAGTACGCAGCACCAGTTTGGAACCCACACCTGGTCAAACACGTCAAGAAATTAGAGAAAGTGCAAAGGTTTGCAACAAGGCTAGTTCCAGAGCTAAGGGGAATGTCCTATGAAGAAAGGTTAAGGAAAATCGGTCTGACAACACTGGAGGACAGGAGGGTCAAGGGAGACATGATAACGACATACAAAATACTGCTTGGAATAGACAAGGTGGACAGAGACAGGGTGTTCCAGGGATGGGACACAGAAACAAGGGGTCACAATTGGAAGATGAAGACTCAGATGAGTCAAAGGGATGTTAGGAAGTATTTCTTCAGTCATAGAGTAGTTAAGAAGTGGAATAGTCTGGCAAGTGATGTAGTGGAGGCAGGAACTATACATAGTTTTAAGGGAGAGGACCTAGTGTGTGTGTGTGTGTGTGTGTGTGTGTGTGTGTGTGTGTGTGTGTGTGTGTGTGTGTGTGTGTGTGTGTGTGTGTGTGAATATGTGTGTGTGTGTGTGTGTGTGTGTGTGTGTGTGTGTGTGTGTGTGTGTGTGTGTGAATATGTGTGTGTGTGTGTGTGTGTGTGTATGTGTGTGTGTGTGTGTGTGTGTGAATGTGTGTGTGAGTGAATGTGTGTGTGAGTGAATGTGTGTGTGAGTGAATGTGTGTGAGTGAATGTGTGTGAGTGAATGTGTGTGTGTGAGTGAATGTGTGTGTGTGAATGTGTGTGTGTGAATGTGTGTGTGTGTGTGTGTGTGTGTGTGTGTGTGTGTGTGTGTGTGTGTGTGTGTGTGTGTGTGGGTGTGTGTGCTCACCTAATTGTGGTTGCAGGGGTCGAGACTCAGCTCCTGGCCCCGCCTCTTCACTGATCGCTACTAGGTCCTCTTTCTCTTTGCTCCCTGAGCTTTGTCATACCTCGTCTTAAAGCTATGTATGCTTCCTGCCTCCACTACGTCACTACATCCACTACGTCACTTGCTAGACTATTCCACTTCTTGACGACTCTATGATTGAAGAAATACTTCCTAACATCCCTGTGACTCGTCTGAGTCTTCAGCTTCCAATTATGACCACTTGTTTCTGTGTCCCCTCTGGAACATCATGTCTCCGCCCACCTTATCAATTCCACGCAGTATCTTGTATGTCGTTACCATGTCTCCCCTCACCCTTTTGTCGTCCAGTATCGTCAGTCCGATTTCCCTCTACCTTTCATCGTAAGACATTTCCCTGAGCTCTGGAAGTAGCCTTGTTGCAAGCCTTTGTACTTTCTCTAACTTCTTGACGTGCTTGACCAGGTGTGGGTTCCAAACTGGTGCTACATACTCCAGTATGGGCCTGATGTACACAGTGTACAGTGTCTTGAACGATTCCGTATGTGTCTGCGTTTGTGTGCACTCACCTATTTGTATACACCTGCTTGTGGTTGTAGGGGTCAAGCTTCAGTTCCTGGCCCCGCGTCTCTGCTGCTTGTTTCACTCCTGTCTGCCTGAGCCTTATCATACCTGTTCCTAACACTACGCATATATTGCGTCCACCTCTACCACTTCGATGTCCAGGTCGTTCCACCTTCTGGCCACTCTATGGCTAAAGAAGTATTTTCTAGCTTCCCTGTGACACCACCTGAGCCTACGTGTACCTGAGACCCACCTCTCAGACTCTCCCTATCAAGCTTGTCTATTCCTCTTATTATTCTGTACGTCTTAGTCATGTCATCTCTGGTTCTTCCTCTAGCCTTTCCTCATAGCTCATTTCTCTCAGCTCTGGGATTAATCTCTTTGCAAACCTTCGTGCTTTTTCTAGATTCTATACAGTCTTGATCAAAGAGGGCTCCATATTGGTGCGGCTTACTCGAAGATGGGCCTGACACAGGGTCAGAGAATGTCTCCTCGATGAGGTTCCTGATAACTAGTCGTAAATCTGTCACTCTCACATTCTCTGCATCGGTTATTCAGTTGATGTATGCTTCAGGTAAAATGTTCGGAAATATACTCACACCGAGGTCCTTCTTTTTCATAGAGGTTTGTAGCTTTTGTACCCCGAGCCTCTACGCTTGTCTCGGTCGTCTTAGCCCTCCACCGATTTTCATAACTTTGAATTTGCTGTAGTTAATATTTGAAAGCCACTTGTTAGACCAATACTGCAGCACGTCCAGATTCATTTGTAGTTGTTCCTAGTCTTCTGCTGTTTATATTCTTCTTATTAGTTTCAGGTCATTTGCGAACAGGAACTCCATTGACTATATTTCTTCTTTCATTTTGTTTACATACACGATAAACAGTAGTGAACCAAATACTGACTCCTGTGGAATCCCACACACTAATTAGGACATCTCCTCCGAGACAATAACTCGCTTTTTCTTTTCTGTTAACCATTCCTTAATGCAATGAAGTCATTTCCGCAGTTATCCCTGCCTACTCCGTTATCTTTTATCCCAATCTTCTGTGTGCTACTGTATCGAACTCCTTAAAACACAAAAACATACTGTTCTACCTCCCTTTCTTACTTCTGCTTAACTTTCTTAAGCCTATCATAAAATTTTAAAAAATTTGTGAGATGCGATCTATCCCTGAAACCACGCTGGCTCTTGTTTATAGAACCACTCATTCTAAATCTGCTGCTCCTTGTCTATATATCTGCTCGTTCTGGCTTTCCCACTCTTCCCTATTGGTTGAGCCAGTAGCGGGTGTGGCCTTCTCGCCTGTGTCACGTTTGTGTGGGTGTATGTCATTTTTCATTGTTGGAAAACACAATTTAACTACATTTTCATATATGACACCCACACAGCATCTCGATAACTTCTGAAAATTCACTAGAGTAGATGGCTTTCTCTTTCCGTTTGTCTGTCTGTCTTAGCTTCTCATTTATACAGTGACAAACTGAAACAGAGAGGCTCTCTGATTCTTCACTTCTGAGAGTTCTCATGTGATTTTATATAACCTTACGCATCACTGGTGGTGAGTCAGAGTATGATCTGGTATTCTTGTGGGTTTTATCCTACATGGATCATATGCAGGGTCCGAGTGTCTGTCATGTGGATGGTTGCAGGATATCCTTGTCCCGATAACTTTATATCCAATGTTTGGCTTTGGATATTCTATATTCCTAGCAAATCTGTGTACTGTCACAGTCGGAGAACATGTAATTACAGTGCCTAGCGTTGTAATTTGTAAAAAGAAATATTGTCCAAGCATTTGAGATTTGAGTGAGAACACTGGGTCTTGTTCACGAATAAGCAATATTTATGTCTTAATATAATTCGATACATATAACCCTAATGTAACATCTATTTTAAAATCCAGTGTTTTTGGTAAATGTTTTCACCTTCCTGAACATATTTTGAGGTTTATTAAGTACCCGGGATCACCGGTGGTAGTAAAACTCTATTGTGGAAGTAACCTTATTGGGACTTGCATACACATCTGTCACTCTGATTCGGATTGTGGAATCTATTTTAATGACAGAGGTATAATCGATAACACACACCTATATCACTCAACAGCTGCGACACCCATTAAACACCAATACTCATCACACACTCCATCACCCACTAACCACCTGCACCACTCCATCACCCACTAACCACCTGCACCACTCATTATACAACTGCACCATTTATTACCCACCATTGCCTTTCATTACACATCTGCTACACCCCATACATCCCTGTACCGATAATTACGCGATTGGATCACTTATTACACACCTGCATCACCCTGTGCACTCATTATCCACCTGCATCACTCATTACATATTTGCACAAATAATTACACACCGTAGTTATTCCTTATACACCAACGTCACTCATTACTCACCTGCAACAGTCATTACATTCCTCTCCCAGTTATAACACACCTGTATCACGTATTTCACACCTTTAACCCTCCTTAAATGCCTGCATTACTCATTACAAATCTGTACTATTTATCATATACCTTCGATATTCAGTAT
>NC_091297.1:32465494-32625494 GCF_038502225.1 Cherax quadricarinatus | reverse complement strand
ACTTGGATAAATAGTCCAGATGGAGTGACAGATGGATGTGGAATTTAAATATGAAAAATGTCATGTGATGGGATGGGAGAAAGCGAAATCAGTATGTATGAAGAATACAAACTATCGCAAAATTCTGGCAATGTCAAAGAAAGGAGACATTTAGAAATAATTATTAACAAAAATAAAATTGTCATAGGATGATCATGCAAACGATATTTTGACACAAACATGAATAGAGAAAATTTAGATGAAAAATAATTGTTTACAACTGTAACAAAAATAGGCACAATACCGTGACTGGAACGATACACAAATAAGTCGGACCAAAACGTCGTCGTAAGCTCCTCTCTTCTATGTGCGGGTTATTTGTGTACTGTTTACAACAAAACTGGAATGCGTAGAAGTGTCGTGCGTACACACTAAAAAGTATGTACGTAAGTTAAAAAAATATGAATTTTAATGGAAAGCTGTGAACAATAAATTCTCACGCTCTGTGATAGTAGGGAAATAGGAGAGATAATAACTACACATAAGATCAACAACAGATATGAGAGAATAGAAAAAGGAAGATTTTAAAACACCTGAAGATGGCTACTAAGAAGCCAGTTGAAAAAGGAGAAGACATGCTCAGACATTGTTCATAGGAAAATCTGATAGAGGTAGACAGAGCGATAAAACTACAGATTTTTTAAAATTACGCGGAGAAGTAATTACTGAACACGGGACGTCAAGAGTAGATCTATGCTTCTGAAGCTACGAATGAGGATTAAACGCACACAGTCACACACACAGTCACACACACACACACAACACAACACACACACACACACACAGTCACACAGTCACACACACACACACACACACACACACACACACACACACACACACAGTCAAACGCACACGCGCGCACACACACATACACACAAACACACACACACACACACACACACACACACACACACACACACACACACACACTGCATTTTCTTGGACTGCAATTAGGCCTTCGACACAGTTCCCCACAGGAGATTAGTGCAGAATATGGAGGATCAGGTGCGTATAACAGAAAGGGCACTACAGTGGCTAAGAGAACACCTGACAGGGAGACAACGAGTCATTGTACGTGATGAGGTATCACAGTGGGCGCCTGTGACGAGCGGGGTCGCACATTGGTCAGTCCTAGGACCAGTTCTGTTCTTGGTATATGTGAATGATATGACGGAAGGGATAGGCTCAGAAGTGTGCCTGTTTGCAGACGTTGTGAAGATAATGAGAAGAATCAACTCAGATGAGGATCAGGCAGGACTACAAAGATACCTGGACAGGCTGGACACTTGGTCCAACAACTGGCTTCTCGAATTTAACCCCGCCAAATGCAAAGTCGTGGAGATCGTGGAAGGGCAAAGAAGGCCACAGACAGAGTATAAGCTAGGTGGCCAAAGACTGCAAACCTCACTCAAGGAGAAAGATCTTGGGGTGAGTATAATATCGAGCACGTCTCCGGAAGCACACATCAACCAGGTAACTGCTGCAGCATATTGGCGCCTGGCAAACCTGAGAATAGCGTTCTAATACCTTAGTAAGGAATCGTTCAGGACACTGTACACCGTGTACGTCAGGCCCATACTGGAATATGCAGCACCAATTTGGAACACTCACCTGGTCTGGCACGTAAAAAAATTCGTGAAAGTGCTAAGGTTTGCAACAAAGCTAGTTCCAGAGCTAAAGGGAATGTCATACGAAGAAAGGCTAAGGGAAATCGGCCTGACGACACTGGAGGACAAGAGGGTTAGGGGAGACAAGATAACAACATACAAAATACTACGAGAAATAGATAAGGTGAACAGAGACAGAATGTTCCAGAGATGGGACACAGAAATAAGGGGTCACAAAAAGAAGCTAAAAACTCAGATGAGTCAAAGGGATGTTAGGAAGTATTTCTTCAGTCACAGAGTTGTCATGAAGTGGAATAGTCTGGCAAGTGAGGTGGTGGAGGCAGGATCCATACACAGCTTTAAGACGAGGTATGATAAAGCTCATGGAGCAGGGAGAGAGATGACCTAGTAGCGATCAGTGAAGAGGCGGGGCCAGGAGCTGAGTCTCGACCCCTGCAACCACAAATAGTTGCATACACACATACAGTCACACACACACACACACAAATAGTCACACACACACACAAACACTCACACACACACTCACAAATAGTCACACACACACACGCGCACACACTCACAAATAGTCACACACACACACACACACACACACACACACACACACACACACACACACACACACACACAAAGTCACACACACACACACACACACACAGCCACACACACAGTCACACACACACACACACACACACACACACACACACAGTCACACACACACACACACACACACAGTCACACACACACACAGACACACACACACACACACACACACACACACACACACACACACACACACACACACACACACACACATACATAGAGTAAGGTAAACATTGACTACCTGCCTGGCAGGACATCCAGCGTCGCTGCTACTACTGAGGATTATTCACAAATTTCACTTCAGGTCCAATTTCCTTGTGCATTGCAGACGTGAGGGCACACAGGTGCCATCGTGTCACTCTGTGTCCTCACCCACTACACTATTTTCTGTGTCTGTCTGTCTGTGTCTGTTTCTCTCTCTCTCTCTCTCTCTCTCTCTCTCTCTCTCGCTCTCTCTCTGTCGTGCCAGTAAAGAGATTAGTTACCTCAGCAACAATATATAAGTCTGTCAAACGCTAGTATCAAGATTTTTTAGTATGTGTTTGGGTGACAATATGAGTTCACTGGCACTACACGTCCTGGCTTGGCACTACACGTCCTGGCGTGGCACTACACGTCCTGGCGTATACTGTCTCTACACTGCCTGGCGTGTACTGACTCTACACTGCCTGGCGTGTACTGACTCTACACTGCCTGGCGTGTACTGACTCTACACTGCCTGGCGTGTACTGACTCTACACTGCCTGGCGTGTACTGACTCTACACTGCCTGGCGTGTACTGACTCTACACTGCCTGGCGTGTACTGACTCTACACTGCCTGGCGTGTACTGACTCTACACTGCCTGGCGTGTACTGACTCTACACTGCCTGGCGTGTACCGACTCTACACTGCCTGGCGTGTACTGACTCTACAGTGCTTGGTGTACACTGACACTACGCTGCCTGGCGTGTACTGACTCTACACTGCCTGGCGTGTACTGACTCTACACTGCCTGGCGTGTACTGACTCTACACTGCCTGGCGTGTACTGACTCTACACTGCCTGGCGTGTACTGACTCTACACTGCCTGGCGTGTACTGACTCTACAGTGCTTGGTGTACACTGACACTACGCTGCCTGGCGTGTACTGACACTACACTGCCTGGCGTGTACTGACTCTACACTGCCTGGCGTGTACTGACTCTACAGTGCTTGGTGTACACTGACACTACGCTGCCTCGCGTGTACTGACACTACACTGCCTGGCGTGTACTGACTCTACACTGCCTGGCGTATACTTACTCTTCAATTCTTGGTGTACACTGACACTACACTACCTGGCCAACACCAGTGTCCAGATGAAGAGAACACCAGTGTCCGGATAAAGACAGAACACCAGTGTCCAGATGAAAACAGAGCACCAGTATTCAGACTAAGACAGAACACCAGTGCCCAGATGAAGAGAACACCAGTGTCCAGATGAAGAGAACACCAGTGTTCGGATAAAGACAGAACACCAGTGTCCAGATGAAAACAGAGCACCAGTATTCAGACTAAGACAGAACACCAGTGCCCAGATGAAGACAGAACACCAGCGCCTAGGATTCGACAGAACATTAGTTTCCAACACTAGACAGAGCACCAGCGTCCATGACTCTTCTGGACACCAACGTCCAGGACGCCTCAGAACACCAGTCCCAGGACGCCCCTGGACACCTATTCTCAGAACGCGTCAGAGCACCAGCATCCAGGACTCATTAGAACACCAGCGTCCATGACTCACCTGGACAAAGGCATCCAGGACGCGAGAGAACACCAGGTCCAGGATTCATCAGAACACCAGCAACCATGGCTTGACAGAACAACTAGCGTCCAGTACTCGATAGAAAACCAACGTCCAGAACTGGACAGAACACCGTCGTTCAGGAAATGTCTGGGCAATAGCCTCCACTACTCATCTGAACTCCAGCGTCCAAGACCCGTCAGAACACCAAAGACCAAGACTCGTCTGGACACCAGCGTCCTGGACTCGTCTGGACACTACCGTCCAGGACTCGACAGAACACTTGCGTCCAGGATTCAGCCGAACGCCAGCGTCGAGAACTCGTTTGCACACCGACGTCCAGGCTTCCACAGAAGACAAGTATTCAGGACTCGTCTGGACACCAGCGTCCTGGACTCTTCTGGACACCAGCGTCCTGAACTCGTCTGGACACCAGCGTCCTGGCCTCGTCTGGACACCAGCGTCCTGAACTCGTCTAGACACCAGCGTCCTGGACTCGTCTGGACACCAGCGTCCTGGACTCGTCTGGACACCAGCGTCCTGGACTCGTCTGGACACCAGCGTCCTGGACTCGTCTGGACACCAGCGTCCAGAGCTCGCCTGGACACCAGCGTCCTGGACTTGACAAATAAAAGCTATAGTTGCTTCCTGACTTTTGTTTACAAACTGTTGTCAGCTTATTTGCCAGAGCCATGAAGGCTCTTTTTTGCTCCCTTCAGAATATTGCAGTTCACCTTTGTGCTGAATATCTGTTAGTTAATTGCGTAAACAGTGGTAGTTGATGCGTGAGTCATTGACACTCTCCTGGCCTCCCTCACCTGGCACTCATGCAGTGGCAATTGATGGGTGAGTCACTGACACTCTCCTGGCCTCCCTCACCTGGCACTCATGCAGTGGCAATTGATGCGTGAGTCACTGACACTCTCCTGGCCTCCCTCACCTGGCACTCATGCAGTGGCAATTGATGCGTGAGTCACTCACACTCTCCTGGCCTCCCTCACCTGGCACTCATGCAGTGGCAATTGATGCGTGAGTCACTGACACTCTCCTGGCCTCCCTCACCTGGCACTTATGCAGTGGCAGTTGATGCGTGAGTCACTGACACTCTCCTGGCCTCCCTCACCTGGCACTTATGCAGTGGCAGTTGATGCGTGAGTCACTGACACTCTCCTGGCCTCCCTCACCTGGCACTCATGCAGTGGCAATTGATGCGTGAGTAACTCACACTCTCCTGGCCTCCCTCACCTGGCACTCATGCAGTGGCAGTTGATGCGTGAGTCACTGACACTCTCCTGGTCTCCCTCACCTGGCACTCATGCAGTGGCAGTTGATGCGTGAGTCACTGACACTCTCCTGGCCTCCCTCACCTGGCACTTATGCAGTGGCAGTTGATGCGTGAGTCACTGACACTCTCCTGGCCTCCCTCACCTGGCACTTATGCAGTGGCAGTTGATGCGTGAGTCACTGACACTCTCCTGGCCTCCCTCACCTGGCACTCATGCAGTGGCAGTTGATGCGTGAGTCACTGACACTCTCCTGGCCTCCCTCACCTGGCACTCATGCAGTGGCAATTGATGCGTGAGTCACACTCTCCTGGCCTCCCTCACCTGGCACTCATGCAGTGGCAGTTGATGCGTGAGTCACTCACACTCTCCTGGCCTCCCTCACATGACTCACAGTGGTAGCTGGTACATAACTAACTCATACTCTCCTGCCTTTCCTCATCTCACATACACAGTTTTAATTAACCACTTTGCAAACTTTTTTTTTGTCTTGTAATGTAAAACATTCAGTGTTGTTCAGTGTAAATGTTGTACTGCATCTGATACAGTTTTATCTCTGCGCTACAGCGATAACTTGTTGTATTTCGGTGGCTAAACAACTGAGCGAGGCGTTCCCATCCCTTCATTATCCCCGTCTCCCCCTCCCCTCTCCCCTCCCCATCCCTAAAATAAAAATAAGGAAACTGAAGATCAACCTGCTCTGTATATATATATATATATATATATATATATATATATATATATATATATATATATATATATATATATATATATATATGTACAGTATATATATAATCAATAATAACACTGCACTAGCCAAGGAGTCGAACCCATGCTGTTTTGGCCCGCATCATGGTGAGAGAAAAGCATGACGCTTTAGACCACTACACCACACAATCCTTAACAATGGTGCATCCAGTCAAGCTAGATGTTGTACCCACCATCGAAGGACATACGGTGGTGTGGACGCCTCTGAGCTAATTTCATTCTACTCCCTGTTTGTGTACTATCTTAACAAGCAGTATGTTATATTATCGTACCCATAGAACAAGTGGTATTGATCAATAACAACAAGGTTGTTATTGATCAATACCAGGTGTTGAATTCCAGTTACTTGACCAATTCTGACGTTTATATTGGTCACACATCTTTTAGCTTTTCCTACATTCCCCGATATTATTTCTCCTTACTTAATTTACATCATCGGTGTTCAGGAATGAATTAATTTCATGTTTGTATGGGATGCCATCTGCTGAGTTTGACAACTCTTCCAAGACAGTCACTATCTCTTGTTTCTTAGGATCCACTGTAATTCGTTGCTTGCTAGTTTCTCTGTTTGACAGTTCATTTTTTGTGAGGAAAGGTGTCCACTATATTTCAAAAATCATGCCATGCGTTTATGTGAATGTATGTACTCATCTATATTTAGTTCAGGGGTCAAGTCTCAGCGTCTGGTGTGTCTGTGTGTGTATGACGGAGAGAGAGAGAGAGAGAGAGAGAGAGAGAGAGAGAGAGAGAGAGAGAGAGAGAGAGAGAGAGAGAGAGAGAGAGAGAGAGAGAGAATCATCCTCTGCCTACACACTCAAACCCATTCATTCACGGCCCCCACCTGGTACCCACCGCTGCCCACAAGCTCAACCCTGAATCGATGCTGAAAACATCCCAAAATTTATATGTTTGTCCTCGGGCGATATAATCTCCGCCGAGAATTTACTGATATGTCCGAAATAGAATTTGCACATTGTGGATCCCAATATCCTCTGCTGCAAATTTACGTGTCCAACTTTTTATCAATACTCATGTCTAACCTGTTATTTACATGTACGTAAACACAATCTGTTGTTGCGCATATTAATAGACGAATCGGCAAAAAAAATTAAGTACTCATTAAAATGTTTAGTCTATTGATGTTTGCGTCACCAAAACAACTGGACGTGTCATTAGTGACTACTTGAATGTTTGTTTAGTGCCAGTTTTAATGCTCCAATTCGTGAGCCTTCATTTTCTGCTTCATGATTCTTACTAGTCTCCCTCGTGAGTGTTATTAATCCACCCAGTGAGTGTTCAGTGCGTCATGTGAGTTATTGCAACCATTGCTACTGCTGCTTAAATAAATTGTTCAGAAAAATTCTTCATACCACTGATTTTACAGATTAAATGGCAAAGCTAACATCTCTCAGAATGCCACCTGCAACAATCGGCTAACACTTAGGTTAAAAGAAAGGTCAACAAATAGGCTATTAATTGTCACTTTAAAGGAAGCCTTTACTAGGACATTAGCTTAAAGATAGTTTTATTTTCATGCTGAAGGACAAACCGAACCAAATTCCATATACATTTTCCATCAATAAAGGATAGTAATGAGAGGAATAGCACAAGTCACTCAGTCACTTGGTCAAGCTCTAGGGCAGGTGATGGGCCGGGAAAGGGGCGAGGGTCAGGTCAAGTAGGACGTCAGTGCTTGTGGGATTTGTTGAGTATAAGGTTTAGTACTGCTGAAGACCCCCTGATTTTGTTCTGTATTGTTACGTGTTTGAATGACGCTTACTTCCAGATATCTTCTCCTCATTCTGACTTCTTTAATGATGAATTCTGACTCACTTAACGGCATAAGTGTTCATATTTGCTGCTTTGCTGGTGTTAATGTCAAAATTCTTTGGTAAATGTTGGGCTCAGTTTCAACTATGTAACACTCATCACCTCCTGAGAAAGTTTCCAGAACAGTTTAACCTAAGTAAAACCTTCCGCACAATTCACCATTGAGGACGATGATGATCCATACATCAATAATCAAATAAGAACATACTTAAAAGAAGCCTCCCCCCCCCCAGTAAAGATCACACAGACTTATTACAAAATGACAATAACGCACATTCTTGAACACAAATACACATGAACAACTCATAATACTACTTAGTTACTAATGATAAATTTTACATCTGTGGATGACAACACATGCACTGGTAACCAAAGTTCCACTTTCTCAACATACAGGAACACCTGCTACGTCTGCCTCAGACCTAGATAACAACTACCCATTTTCTCTCATCTTTTTTTCTGTAGCACATGTCTCCCATACTTCATTGTTTTCCTGGGTTTACTTGTTATCTTGCTTTGGGGTTTTCATCACTGAAAGTAATTAAGTTTACAAAAGAATATGAGTATGAATATGAATATAAATATGAATGTGTGTGTGATTATGAAAATGAAAATAAATATGAATACGAAAATAAATGTGAACATGAATATGAAAATAAAACAACATTAAGGACTGACTACGTTAATTACGAAGACAAATAATATTTATATATATATATATATATATATATATATATATATATATATATATATATATATATATATATATATATATATATATATATATATATATATATATGTATATCGCTTAATTGTCAATAAAATTAAATGTATTACTACTTTAAATTTATTAAAAAAAAACAATCACAACTTGAGTAATCTGATAGTTAATTATAATATCAATACTATAAGAACAATGACAATTTATCTAGGAAGCTGGGAAGAGAGTTGCCACACTTGAAAAATAATGTGTATGGCAACACCTCTGTTACGACTTTGATTTCGTAACTTAAATAAAATGTTCCTGGCCCCTAAAGGCTGCTCACACTGCTGTCTAGGGGTTATAAAATTACTGCGAAAAAAGACAGGGAACCTTGGGCCAACATGAACTCATATTAAATAATGAAGCATGAGTGCAAATAATTAATGTAGTATATGGAAGGGCAAACAAACTCACCTATACAAAAATATATATAATATTAATAATAGTATTTTATATACAACTTGTAACTACTACAAAAAACCCACCACATTCCAATTCACATTAAGTCACTAGCACACTGCTACTAACGAGTTAAACAAAATAAATGAACATTTATGAACAGGGAGGCTTCATGACCCCCCCATTTATGCAGGCTACATAGCCTACAGTACAAACGTTAAATACTCTCCAAAACACAGGTCCCTGCATACTAGGACTCTACAAATACACATGAGTGCACTTAAACACAAACACCTATAGTATGCACTAAAAACACTCCAAAATTACCTACTCAAACTACCGCCCAAACACGATGACTTTACCTCCGTCACCACCCAACTCATACTGAACTAAATACACCTCTCATCTGTTCCTGTCCTGGCCACTGCCTGACTGACAGGAATAAAACGAGTTCGCTTTCAGGGAATAATACACTTCCGCTTTCAGTATACTACACGAAAAATTACATATATGGAGCGTTATTTTATATATATATTTTTTCCTGTACTCCGTAACAAACTCTAAGTCATAACACGACACACTAGTCACACAAATAGTTCGCGGTGCTGTGGGCATACACTGATGCACGGGTATACACTGACACGCCGTGGGAAGGACATGCACTTATGTGTATGTACGAACTTATACTCAAAAACTGAATCACACACCATGCAACGTGCATTAGTGTATGTCCGTAGCACCCTGCGTTAGTGTATGTCCGTAGCACCCTGCGTTAGTGTATGTCCGTAGCACCCTGCGTTAGTGTATGTCCGTAGCACCCTGCGTTAGTGTATGTCCGTAGCACCCTGCGTTAGTGTATGTCCATAGCACCCTGCGTTAGTGTATGTCCGTAGCACCCTGCGTTAGTGTATGTCCGTAGCACCCTGCGTTAGTGTATGTCCGTAGCACCCTGCGTTAGTGTATGTCCGTAGCACCCTGCGTTAGTGTATGTCCGTAGCACCCTGCGTTAGTGTATGTCGTAGCACCCTGCGTAAATGCATGTCCGTAACACAGTGTGGAAGTGTATGTTCTCTATCAGCCCCCCCTCCTCTATCCCTTCCTTTCTCCTTTCCCCTTTCTGCACACTTCCCTTCCTTCATCTCTCCCTTCCTCCTTCCCCGTCCATAGTCCTCCTTCTGCCTTCCCCTAAATTTTACTTTACCACTCCCTCACCTATGCCAATTCCCCTCCCTCTCCACTTCATCTTTCTCCCACCCTTCCTCATCCCCTCCCTCCCCGCCACATCCCCTCCCTCTCTTCCACATCCCCTCCCTCTCTTCCTCGTCCCTCCCTTCCCGCCTCATCCCTTCCCTCTCTTCCTCACCCCTAGTACAATGGTAACTAACCTGCCGAATTCTTTTGAGTGGATAGAGGTCTTGGGAATTTCGTAATTGGAATTTGTGGCTCCACTCACCGCTCTAGAATTGGCACTTTGAACTGACAACGAAGTTATCGTGTCCAAAAGTGCTGACACTAGCGGTTGCTGCCTCACGGGTGCCTGCAAGTGCTGACACTAGCAGTTGCTGCTTCACGTGTGCAAGTGCCGCAGGTGACCACGTGTGTTACCGTAAACGCAACTCCAAAAAATATATGCATCAACTTTGCGGCCTCCTGGATAGCTTCTACAAAATAGTTAGATGCAATGGCTATACAGACACAGGTTCTGCTTAGGGAAGTGCATTGCTGCCGGTGAAGGGTTCTTGTGCCAAGAAACTTAGGTAACCCTCTATATCCTCGTCTCAAACCTGATTACCTCCCATTCTCCAGGCACTGGACATGTCTACGGGATTAGCGCTTCCAATGAAAATAAATAATAACAGAAATAATAATAATAACATATAAAATGTGACATAGTCGTTCCAGTATTAGTAGGTCGTTATGTTGGTGGTGTGCTTGTAGTTGTTCCAGTGTTAGAAGGTCGTGATGGTGCTGGGATGTTCATAGCTGTTCCAGTTAGAAGGTCGTGACGGTGCTGGGGTGCTTGTAGTCGTTCCAGTGTTTGAAGGTCGTGATGATGCTGGGATGCCTGTAGACGTTACAGAGAAGGTCGTGATGGTGCTGGGATGCTCATAGTCGTTCCAGTTGGAAGGCCTTGATGATGCTGGGATGCTTGTAGTCGTTCCAGTTAGAAGGTCGAGACGGTGTTGGGGTGCTTGTAATCGTTTCAGAGTTAGAAGGTCGTTCTAGTGCTGGGGTGCTTGTAATCGTTCCAGTCAGAATGTCGCGGTGATCGGATGCTTGTAGTCGTTCCAGTGTCAGAAGGTCGTTATGCTGCTGGGATGCTTTTAGTCGTTCCAGTGTTAGTAGGTCATGATGGTGCTGGAGTGCTTGTAGTCGTTCCAGTGTTAGAAAGTCGTGATGGTGCTTGGATGCTTGTAGTTGTTCCAGTGTTAGTAGGTCGTGATGGTGCCAGGATTCTTGTAGTAGTTCCAGTGTTAGAAGGTCGTGGAGCTTGGGTGCTTGTAGTCGTTAAAGTGTTAGTAGGTCGTGAAGGTGCTTGGGTGCTTTCAGCCGTTCGTGAAAGACGACAGACGGCTGGCGTGGGCCGGGATGATACTGGGATTATCACCGGTAATCCCGGCACGAGAATACTCCCGTTCCTGACTCTGCCGGGGTAAAAGTATTCTTCACTGCTCGACACGTTGCCGAGCAGTGTCTACCTACCTACCTGGAGAGTATTCCGGGGATCAACGCCCCCGCGGCCCGGTCCATGACCAGACCTCCAGGTGAATCAGGGCCTGAACAACTAAGCTGTTACTGCTGCCTGCATGTAGTCCAGCGTACGAACCACAGCCCGGCTGATTCGGCACCGACTAAGTATCTGTCCAGTTCCCTCTTGAAGGCAGTCAGGGGTCTATTGGTAATTCCCCTAATGGCTGGTGGGAGGCTGTTGAACAGTATTGGGCCCGGACACTTATGGCGTTTCCTCTTAGTGTACTAATTGTCCCCCAACTTTTCAATAGGCGTATGTTGCATCGCCTGCCAAGTCGTTTGCTTTCGTAGGGAGTTATTTCTCTGTGCAGATTAGGGACCAGTCCCTCCAGGGTTTTCCAAGTGTAGATAATGATGCATCTCTTTCGCCTGCGCTCCAGTGAGTACAAGTGCTTCCAAGAGTACGCAGTAGTTAAAGTGTTTGACGAAACTGATATGTTTAGCAAAGGTTCTCTGTACATTTTCTAGATCTACGATTTCACCTGCCTTGAATGGAGCTATTAGTGTATAGCAGTATTCTAGCCTAGAGAGAACAAGTAATTTAAAAAGGATCATCGTTGCCTTGGCATATCTTGTCTTGAATGTTCTCGTTATCCATCCTATCAATTTCTTCGCAGATGTGACAATGGCACTGTTATGATCCTTGAAGGTTAGATCCTAAGACATTACCACTTCCGTTTTATTGTGATTAGAGTTTGTAGTATACTCAGTTCTAGTTATCATTTCCTCCAGTTTTCCATAAATGAGTAGTTCGAATTTGTCTTCATGGAACATCATATTGTTCTCCGTTTCCCATTGAAAAATTTGGCTTATATCTTCTTGAAGATTTACCGTTTCTTCAATGTATGGCACTCTCGTGCAGATCCTAGTATCGTCTGAAAACGATGATACGGTGCTATGGTTTTCATCTCTGTCTATGTCTGATATGAGGAAGAGGAACAGGATAGGTGCGAGTACTGTGCCTTGTGGAACAGATCTCTTCACTATGGCAGCTTCCGATTTAATTCTGTGTTCGATTGGTTAGAAAGTTGAAGGTCCATCTGCCCACTTTGCCAGTTATCGCTCTAGCAGCACATTGTCCAGCAATGTTCAGCAGTGAGTGTATAACTGTTTTGCAGTGTCCAGCAGTGAGTGCCCAGCAGTGAATGTCCTGCAGCGATTGTCCGGCAGTGTCCAGAAGTGAGTGTCCAGCAGTGTTTGTTGAGTAGCACTTACTCCAGCGCCCACACTCCAGCGCCCACACTCCAGCACCCACACTCCAGCATCCACACTCAGGTACCCACTCTCCCCCCACCATGCTCCAATACCTTCACTCCAACACTCCCTACTCCAATACCCCCACGCCGCCACCCCAACTCCAACACCCTCACTTCAGCATCCACACTCCAGCATCCTCGCTCCAGCATCCACACTCCAGCACCCACTCTCCAGCACAAACACTCCAGCGCTCACACTCTAGCACCCACACTCCAGTACCCCCAATCCAGCACAAACAATCAAGCACCCACACTCCAGCATTCACACTCCAGCAAAAACACTCCAACACCCACACTCCAACACCCACACTCCAACACCCACACTCCAACACCCACACTCCAACACCCACACTCCAACACCCACACTTCAACACCCACACTCCAGCGCCAACTTTCTAGCACCCACACTCCAGCACCCACACTGAAATAACCACTCTCCTCCAGTCATGCTCCAATACCTTCACTCCAGCACCCAAACTTCAGCACAAACACTCCAGTATCCACAATCTAACACCCACACTAAAGCACCCACACTCCAGCACACACACACTCCAGCACACCCACACTCCAGCACACACACACTCCAGCACACACACACTCCAGCACACACACACTCCAGCACACACACACTCCAGCACACACACACTTCAGCACACACACACTCCAGCACCCACACACTCCAGCACCCACACACTCCCGCACCCACACACTCCAGCACCCACACACTCCAGCACCCACACTCCAGCACCCACACTCCAGCACCCACACTCCAGCGCCCACACTCCAGCGCCCACACTCCAGCGCCCACACTCCAGCGCCCACACTCCAGCGCCCACACTCAAGCATCCACACTCCAGCACCCACACACTCCAGCACCCACACACTCCAGCACCCACACACTCCAGCACCCACACACTCCAGCACCCACACACTCCAGCACCCACACACTCCAGCACCCACACACTCCAGCACCCACACACTCCAGCACCCACACACTCCAGCACCCACACACTCCAGCACCCACACACTCCAGCACCCACACACTCCAGCACCCACACACTCCAGCACCCACACACTCCAGCACCCACACTCTAGCACCCACACTCAAGCACCCACACTCAAGCACCCACACTCCAGCGCCCACACTCCAGCGCCCACACTCCAGCGCCCACACTCAAGCAACCACACTCAAGCATCCACACTCAAGCACCCACACTCCAGCACCCACACTCAAGCACCCACACACTCCAGCACCCACACACTCCAGCACCCACACACTCCAGCACCCACACACTCCAGCACCCACACACTCCAGCATCCACACTCCAGCACCCACACACTCCAGCACCCACACACTCCAGCACCCACACACTCCAGCACCCACACTCTAGCACCCACACTCCAGCATCCACACTCCAGCACCCACACTCAAGCACCCACACTCAAGCACCCACACTCAAGCGCCCACAGTCCAGCACCCACACTCCAGCACCCACACTCAAGCACCCACACTCAAGCACCCACACTCAAGCACCCACACTCAAGCACCCACACTCAAGCACCCACACTCAAGCACCCACACTCAAGCACCCACATTCAAGCACCCACACTCCAGCACCCACACTCCAGCACCCACACTCCAGCACCCACACTCCAGCACCCACACTCAAGCACCCACACTCAAGCACCCACACTCAAGCACCCACACTCAAGCACCCACATTCAAGCACCCACACTCCAGCACCCACACTCCAATACCCACACTCCAACACCCACACTCCAATACCCACACTCCAACACCCACACTCCAGCACCCACACTCCAGCACCCACACTCCAGCACCCACACTCCAGCACCCACACTCCAGCACCCACACTCCAGCACCCACACTCCAGCACCTTCACTTCAACACCCACACTCCAACACCCACACTCCAGTACCCACACTCCATCACCCATATTCCAGCATCCACAGTCCAACACCCACACTCCAGTACCCACTCCTCGGTAACCACACACTATCACCTATTCGGCAACCGCTCTCACGCCCACTCTTCAGCACCATAGCTCCAGCACCTACACTCCAAGAACTGCACTTCAGCACCAGCGCTCTACCACCCACACTCGAGACTCATGCTCCAACACACACCCCAAATATTCCATTTCCCACTCTCCAACACAAAAACTTCCCTACATGTACTCCAATATTAGACACTCAAACAGTAGACCAGAACGGTCCAGCGCAGGTAGTACGGTCTGAAGAGCGTCTTTCTTTCTCTTAATATTCAGAACGGTGCTAATTTCCCGGAGTCAAGACGGGGTCCTGTGGTGATTTCAGATGTTATTTATCTCCTTCACTCACCTATCAAATTTTGCTTAACTTAGTAAAACCCCAAACGAATTTAATATATATCCTTTTAGTTCCTCGCTTAAAAATGGTCGTTCTTTATAATATACTTTTTTACCAATTTTTGCTTGTTGCATTGTAGCAATTGCCTTTTTCCTTTTTTTAACAATTTCTAAAAATATACTATTTAAAAATGTAGGAAGTTTTGTCACTGCGCATTTCTCTCTCTATTATTTAACATTAATGAAGCCAAACAATTTCATTTCGTTGGCAACCGTTGAATTTTTCATAGCTACAAATAATTCCTCCCGCAACTGCCAGTACTTCCTCTTAATAACAAAAAGCATTTTCACTGCTGCAAACAGTCAGGTGACTGGTGAAGATACCTGTTTGCACGGCTGAGCTCTTTTATCGCCTATATGTTATATTTCAGCTGTGTTGTAACTGTTTTTTTTTATTATGGACAGAGGACAACCTAACCTAACTTAACGAAAATCGAGAATATACTGCAAAACGTATTTGAGAAATCTATATAGCATTTGCGACGACTGGTTGCAATTTCTTGACTCTCAAATTTTCAAAATGCTTTATTTCATTTTACAATCAATAAAATCGTAAAACAATTAGAATCAGAGAGGGAGAGTAAGCTAGTTTGCCTTAGTGTGAATTGCCTCTCATCACCATTCGAAATAAAACTTGCCAACATACGAAACACTAATTTCCGTGTCCTTCATTCTCAACCATAAGCACGACAGATTTTTTTTATTTTCGTCTCTAATCAGCATAACTTCTTATTTTCTTCCTCGAATGTGTCATTCTTACATCATTACAAACTTCGCGATTACAAAACCCCGTAAATCCTACAAATATTGCCATTTTTTTTACATGTGTGCAAAATTACCTGCAGGAGGTTTACAGAGTATTACCTGAATTATTTCCTCCAAGTAATTTGGGTGAGGTAAGTGGAACTTAGTCACAGTAGATCGCCAAACTGTCACTTCCTCGATGCCCACTCCCTACCACTCCCACGAAAAAGCTAGACCTAACATTAAATTAATTACAATATTAAAACCAGCTTCTCTGGTAAATTAAAGTGGTGTGGACTCTATATGATTAGGCTTGCTGGGTACAAAGAATATAATTATTGTAAATAAATTAAAATAGTGTTATTGGAAAGAAATTCCATATCATCAATTACCATTTGTCACAGGAAGATACTGCTGACGGAATACACCTTAACTTTACCCTATCAGCTAGAATTTACGATGGCCAACGCAAAAACTACTGTACATTATGAGTAAGCGTCACTTAGCTGAGGTGTGCTCCTGAGAGAATTGGTGTTCTCTATTTTTCCGTCCTTGTTGCCCAATTACAAGGGTTTTTCCACACTATTTATCCCAGTTCTTCAGCGGGAACGTGTCAGCAGTTTCTAAATTACGGATTGAGACCGATATACACCAATTGACCATCGAGAATGCCTGATAACATTGCACAATTTAGTTCAGTGTTCACACATTGAATTCATTATGGCGTCTTCCTGCAGCGTCACTCTCCCGGCTGTTCCACGCTCCCTTTTGCTTAAAATTTCTCGAAGGGTCTACATTGCATCACATTTTATTACACAATCATTATATTCATTTATATGTTCTACCTTCAGGAAAATTATATAAAAAAAATTCCACAGCGTGGAAGAAAGTTTTTTTTACTATGCTTTTCTGAATTAGATGTCGCCATATATATATATATATATATATATATATATATATATATATATATATATATATATATATATATATTAACCGATAATCCCGCAATATATATCGAAACATTTAGTATCCTTCAACAGTTGGACGAGTAACAACAACAGTGATTAGGCAGTAAATTGGTTAATGACAGTAGCGGTAGTGGATGTGGTGGTAACTATGGTAGTAGCCGAGACAATATTAGTGGCAGTGACTGTCCTGGTAACAGTGGTAGCAACCAAAGTAACGGTGCTATGTAGTAGGCAGCAGGGAGGCTAATAACAGAGGTGGAAGGTGGGGTCTCTATGGAAAGAAGTAACAACATAGCATCAGCACAGGAATTATGGTCAGTGTCTGATATTTCAAGTTCATAAGTTGCAGAGTAAAAATTCTCCCAGCTAGATCATCGATTAAATCAATAATTCAAATAATGAAAATTAGGAAATAACGATAACTGGACCTAAAACAAGCTAAATTTACACAAGACTAAAGAAACAAATTCATGATTATAACACACCCAATCAATATGTATGAACTTACCAGATATTCAGGAGCGTTATTCACACTCTTTTGGAAATATAGCATCAGCCTCACAGTTTGTTAACATTGCATAAATTCATTGGCGTCTTTACCTGAGTGAAAATTAAAGAATTTATTGAGAAGCTTCTGTTTCACCAACTGTTACAAAAAACGCGATTCTAAAAGCTTAGAGATCTCCAGTGAATACTAGAAAGGACTGCCCTTCTAGCATCCAGCCTGTTACTGGGTTTTCGTAACAATTAGTCAGTATCCATGTCCAATTATCCATTAGAATTCAGTATGATTCAATAGTGCTTCAGGATTACAACTGGTAGGCTACTAACTAAAGAAATTAAAATTTAATAAATTTATTAATTTAGTTGTCTAGGCATATATCAAATTAAATTAAATTAATCACAGTAATCAAAATAATATTAATCGCTTCTCTCGTGTACAGTATTATTGTGCTGAAAGCACATATCACATTTATAAGTCTTAAGTACCGTCTGGTACATTAACATTTAATAATACAATATACAAATAATTATGTGTATGTGTGTAAGTGCTCTTAGTAGTTCGCTATGTCTCACGACTCGACTAGACTTAAACAAGTGACTGACAAAGTCCTCACATAAACTGACTTCTTGAGCAACTGGCAGTCAGAACAGTCTGCTTGAACAATAAAAAGAATGCTAAGCCCAATAGCAATATAACAAGCGACTGCGACACAATCACGAACAAGGAGATAATATAACAACACTAAGTAGGGACCATCAGCAGATCCTCCACAAAAGTCACAAAGCTCCCATAATACTGAATCTAAGTTCAGCATAAGAAAATCACCGACTGTGATAGTACACAGATACCAGTACAAATTAGGTCAGAAGCTACAGCTCAGGACCTGAGTTGCTCAGAGTGTCTAAGCGACACACAACCTCAGAACAACGTCGAAAATCACTAAGTCTATACAATGTTCTGTGAACAGTCTCTCCAGAACCTACAACAATAATGAGACAGACGATCTTCCAACAAAAGCCAATAAGGAAGAGTTAGGCACTTGTCAGGAATACGTCCAACCACCAAGAGAGTCTAGACCAGACTGAATACTTCAGGCAAGGTGAGAACACCACCCCTCTATCACGTGATAGCTCCGTGGACGGTTGCTGCCCAGCAACAACGAGAAGCCGGCAGAGTAACGAGCCACAATCGATAATTACAGTAGTTAGACAATTAAGACTTGAACTGAGCACATAATAATACGTTACATCCTACCTAACAAAATTTAACTAAGTCAAATAATATAAAGCAATATATTCACGATTTAGCTATTATCGCAAATATAAGCAATATAAAATTACATGAAAAGGTAATATACATGTAATATATATACATAATATACATTGCAACCCATTCAGGGGTTGCAACACCCCCCAACACGACAAACGGTCGCACTAGGAGTTGCATTAATGTCTTTCACATTATTACTGATTACTCAGGTTACTTTACTAACACAATTTAATATCAAAAATAATGAGAGTCATTCTTGTGCCAAGCACTTCTATAATTTCAGTGTCTATATCACTAACTTATGCCCCTAGTAATAGGGCAGCACACAGTATTGTATCTCTGCATACTCGTGGTTATGTACATCAGTGTAGAGACAGGATAGCGTAGACAAGCATGACACGTTGAGGCTCGATCATAGTAGTGGAGACTGCATAATAGTCTTGTGCTATAGACAGGAGATGGCATTCCACTCTTAAGTAGTGGTTGTGGAATGCTATGCAGTATGGATATCTGAGTATGAAACAGTTTAAGGTGTGTAGTGATGGGGGGGGGGTCTGTGGCAGGACAGTGTTCCGTCACGCAGTACATCACCCACACCACACTACCCACTCAACACCCAGCTTCTGTCTCCTCACACACATATCATCACTACTGTGAATATATAAATAGATTAATTAGACATGAGTATATATAATTAATATGGGCTGGAGGGATTAAGTTACTTTACTGAATTTGACATAGCAAGTAACAAAAGGTATTTGGGCATAAAATTACGTTAATTTAATGTAACTGATAATTTTTAAGGACGTGACAGAGCGTCTGCAATTACATTACAATGACCACTTATGTGTTTTATACTAATAGAATAAGGTTGGATTCTGAGTGCCCACCTCATGATGCTAGCATTTTTACTCTTCATAGTATTTATGTAGGTGAGTGGATTGTGGTCTGAAAAAACGTTAATTTTAAATGGGGAAGTGCCCAAATACACATCAAAATGTTCCAAGGACACCACAAGAGCTAGAGCCTCTTTCTCAATAGTGGCATAATTTTTCTGGTGTCGTTTAAGCTTAGATGAATAGTAACATATAGGATGGAGAATGTCAGTGGATGTTGACTGTTGGAGCAGCACAGCACCCACTGCATAGCCACTCGCATCTATATGTAAAAAGAAGGGAAGATTGAAATTAGGACTTTTCAACACAGGAGCAGTGGAGAGCAAACGTTTCAGTCTTTTGAACGAGTCTGAACAATCTCTAGTCCAGGTGAACTGAACTTTGCTACTAGTAAGCTCAGTGAGAGGAGCTGCAATCTGAGAAAAGTTTGGACAGAACCTGCGATAATATCCTGCCATACCCAGGAATCTCTGTACTCCCTTCCTATCCTGTGGCACTGGAAATTCAGAAATTGCACGAACCTTAGCCTCAATAGGAGCAACCTCACCTTGGCCGATACAAAAGCCTAGATAGGTAATCTTGGCTTGACCAAAACTACATTTAGCTAAGTTAACAGTGAAGTTGTAGTGCGCCAGTCTCTCAAACAATGCTCTGAGACGCGTCAAGTGCTGTTCCCACTCGTCACTGTACACCACTAAGTCGTCAAGGTAGGCTTCTGCTCCTTCTAAGCTGTGGGTCAACTCGTTCATTATACGTTGGAATGAAGAAGCCGCGTTACATAGGCCGAAGGGAGTGACGAGGTAGTTAAACAACCCATCTTGAACAGTAAAAGCAGATATTTCTTGAGCACGTTCAGTAAGCGGGACTTGATAATAGCCTCGTAAGAGATCTAAACGGCTGACAAACTGGGCTCCTGACACACGGTCAATAAGGTCGTCAATGCGAGGTAGAGGATAACCATCAGGCAAGGTGACAGAGTTCACTTTCCTGTAATCAGTGCACATCCTGAAACTACCGTCAGGTTTAGGCACTAAAATACATGGAGATGCCAATGGACTTTTACTGCGCTCAATAAGTCCGTGAGATAACAGAAAATCAACCTCTTCTCTCAATGCTTTATGTTTCGTTGGCCTCATCCTATATGGTGATTGCTTAATGGGTGATGCTCCCTGTACATCACCGTCATGTACACCCAGAGTACAATGTTTAGGAACATCACTGAACAATTCAGGGAAATGCAAAATCATGTTTTTAATATCACCAGTTTTATCAATCCCAAGATTACTAAGAAAATCGTCTAGTGATTGTAGAGTCACTGAATTTTCTAAACGCACCTCTGTACCTCTAGAGATGTCAGGTAGACTGACGTTTTCTTCCTCTGTCCTAGGAAGAATAGATATAGTAGGTAGAGGACTAGCGAAATATGTCTTAAGCTGGTTAACATGGTACATGACATGATTAGATTTCTTTTTCCCAGGCGTACGTACCAAATAATTTACGTCGCTAAGCCTTTTCACTACTTCCAGGGGACCATCATACCTGGCTTGTAGAGCATGACCTGGTACTAATTTCCGAGCCATCATCTTATCTCCTGCTTTAAAAGAGCGAGAGACAGCACGCTTGTCATAACGTTGCTTCATTCTGGCTTGGGCCGAAACTAGGTTTTTCGAAGCTAGCTCTCTAGCGGCTGTCAAATGTTGCTGCATTAATGAAGGTGATGTGCTCAATGATGGATTTGATTTTCCTGTCCACACGTCTTTTAACACTGCGAGAGGACCACGCACTTGGTGTCCGAATATTAATTCAAATGGACTAAATCCGAGACTTTCTTGCTCACTTTCTCTCATAGCGAACAGAAGAAAAGGTATACCCTCATCCCAGTCTCTAGAGAGTCTAGATCTGGTCTAGGATAAGTAGATACAGGTGTAGCAAACACGGTACTAGTATAAGGCTGCGTCATACTAACAGTTAGGAGGGAAGGCGTGAGCGAGAACTGAGCTACACTAGGCTCAGACACAAGGCTCACTTCTGCCTTAGTTGCTCTCTCTTCTACGTCAGCAAATAGTCATACTTCCTAATTGTGACACTAGGCTTTCTGAATCTGAACCATAATCAGACATCACTGTATGAGCAGGAAACAATATATCTTTAATTAATGCTCTGACAGTTTCTGCGGTGTAATTCCTGTTATACGTCACACCGAGATATTTGGCTACTCGCCAACACGTCTGAAGTTTTAATGTACTTAACTCAGACAAAGTCAGAGTATCAATTAACTGTTTCACTTTGGCATACATCATGAAAATAAGTGTACTACGAGAGAGTGATTATGGGAAACTATAATCCTAATAGGAATTTTAGTGTTGGTCGTCTTAGAGTTAGAGCTCGTAAACAGTATTTCCATCTCCTTGGATCAAGAGACTCAGTCAAGTACATACATCCATCTAGTATGTTGCACAAGACAAAACTCAAAGTCTTCAGATTAGGAAAGTACTCAAAGTGTTTGAGTATAGAGTTACTAGTATGTCAAACTGGACAATTTCTCCAACACCTTGGATCAAGAGCCTCCCGGACAGGCCCCCATTTGTTACAAAAAACGCGATTCTAAAAGCTTAGAGATCTCCAGTGAATACTAGAAAGGACTGCCCTTCTAGCATCCAGCCTGTTACTGGGTTTTCGTAACAATTAGTCAGTATCATTGTCCAATTATCCATTAGAATTCAGTATGATTCAATAGTGCTTCAGGATTACAACTGCTAGGCTACTAACTAGAGAAATTAAAAATTAATAAATTTATTAATTAAGTTGTCAAGGCGTATATCAAATTAAATTAAATTAAATTAATCACAGTAATCAAAATAATATTATTCACTTCTCTCGTGTACAGTATTATTGTGCTGAAAGCACATATCACATTTATGTCTTAAGTACCGTCTGGTACATTAACATTTAATAATACAATATACAAATAATTATGTGTATGTGCGTAAGTGCTCTAAGTAGTTCGCTATGTCTCACGACTCGACTAGACTTAAACAAGTGACTGGCAAAGTCCTCACATAAACTAACTTCTTGACCAACTGGCAGTCAGAACAGTCTGCTTGAACAATAAAAAGAATGCTAAGCCCAATAGCAATATAACAAGCGACTGCGACACAATCACGAACAAGGAGATAATATAACAACACTAAGTAGGGACCATCAGCAGATCCTCCACAAAAGTCACCAAGCTCCCATAATACTGAATCTAAGTTCAGCATAAGAAAATCACCGACTGTGACAGTACACAGATACCAGTACAAGTTAGGTCAGAAGCTACAGCTCAGGACCTGAGTTGCTCAGTGTCTAAGCGACACACAACCTCAGTACAACGTCGAAAATCACTAAGTCTATACAATGTTCTGTGAACAGTCTCCAGAACCTACAACAATAATGAGACAGACGATCTTCCAACAAGGGCCAATAAGGAAGAGTTAGGCACTTGTCAGGAATACGTCCAACCACCAAGAGAGTCTAGACCAGACTGAATACTTCAGGTGAGGTGAGAGCACCCCCCCCTCTATCACGTGATAGCTCCGTGGACGGTTGCTGCCCAGCAACAACGAGAAGCCGGCAGAGTAACGAGCCACAAGCGATAATTACAGTAGTTAGACAATCAAGACTTTAACTGAGCACATAATAATATGTTACATCCTACCTAACAAAATTTAACTAAGTAAAATAATAATATAAAGCAATATATTCACGATTTAGCTATTATCGCAAATATAAGCAATATAAAATTATATGAAAAGGTAATATACATGTAATATATATACATAATATACATTGCAACCCATTCAGGGGTTGCAACACCAACTAGTAAGTCTGTATTGACTTACGTTATGTTCCAAGTTACTCGTCACTACACTTGTGCATTAATGTTCTTACATCAGTGTTGGTTAGTTCTTTTCTTAACCACTTTAGTCTTTGCTGTTTTAGTGTTCCGTTTTAAGTGTGTCACATTATATGTAGGGTGTTCTTTTCACTATATATATATATGTCGTGCCGAATAGGCAGAACTTGCGATCTTGGCTTAAATAGCAATGTTCATCTTGCCATATAGGACAAGCGAAAATTTGTGTATGCAATAATTTCGCCAAAGTCATTCTGAACCAAACGAAAAAAATATATTTCACTGTGTTTGTTGAGTATTAAATTATTGTAAACAAATCTAAAATATATTTAGTTGGGCTAGGATAAAAGAAATTACTATTTTTATAATAAGGTTAGATAAGTTTTCTAAGATTCTTTTAGTGCAAAGTTATAATTTTTTACATTAACATTAATGAAAAAATATATCTTTAAATGTATAAGAGAAAATTTTAGAAAGGACTTAATTTTAAATGAGTTCTTGCTAATTGACCAGTTTTACATATTCGGCACGACATATATATATATATATATATGTCGTGCCGAATAGGCAGAACTTGCGATCTTGGCTTAAATAGCAACACTCATCTTGCTATATAGGACAAGTGAAAATTTTTGTATGTAATAATTTCGCCAAAATCATTCTGAACCTAACGAAAAAAATATATTTCACTGTGTTTGTTTGGTATTAAATTATTGTAAACAAAAATAAAATATATTTAGCTGGGTTAGGCTAAAATAAATTGCGCTTGTTATAATAAGGTTAGGTAAGTTTTCTAAGTTCCTTTTGGTGCAAAATTATAAATTTCTACATCAACATTAATGAAAAAAATATATCTTTAAACGTATAAGAGAAAATTTTAGAAAGGACTTAATTTTAAATGAGTTCTTGCTAATTGACCAGTTTTACATATTCGGCACGACATTATATATATATATATATATATATATATATATATATATATATATATATATATATATATATATATGTATATATATATATGTCGTGCCGAATAGGCAGAACTTGCGATCTTGGCTTAAATAGCAACGCTCATCTTGCCATATAGGACAAGTGAAAATTTTTGTATGTAATAATTTCGCCAAAATCATTCTGAACCTAACGAAAAAAATATATTTTATTGTGTTTGTTTAGTACTAAATTATTGTAAACGTATTTAAAATATATTTAGTTGGGTTAGGCTAAAATAAATTGCTCTTGTTATAATAAGGTTAGGTAAGTTTTCTAAGATTCTTTTGGTGCAAAATTAAAAATTTTTTACATTAACATTAATGAAAAAAATATATCTTTAAACGTATAAAAGAAATTTTCAGAAAGGACTTAATTTTAAATGAGTTCTTACTAATTGACCAGTTTTACATATTCGGCACGACATATATAAATATATATATATATATATAAATATATATATATATATATATCTATATATATATATATATATATATATATGGAGCAAGTGGCTAGTAACCCCTTCTCTTGTATACATTACTAAAGTTAAAAAGAGAAACTTTCGTTTTTCTTTTTGGGCCACCCTGCTTCGGTGGGATGTGGCCGGTGCGTTGAAAAATATATTTCGTACCAAACAGGTAAAACTTGCTGTTTTGGCTTAAATAGCAAAGCTCTTCTTGCCGAATAAGGCAAACGAAAATTTGTGTATGCAATAATTCCGCAAAAATCATAGTGACAGGTTGTTCCGACAGAGACACAAGTCACAGCGCTTAATCACTCTTTGAAGAAAATACCAGAATCTGTATGAGAATAGCATCCAATGAGGGCACAGCCAGCATCCAAGGTGATTTTCAGTAAGAACAAGTTTCAGTTACTCTGTTATACAAAGATGGTGACTAGTAAGGAGGATAAAGCAAATTCGAATTTCAACAGAACCTAAGACTAATGTGAGAGACATAGGAGTGAATTATGTCAAATCTCATCTTCAAGGATCACAGCAATGTCACTATCACAACCGCAAGGAGGAAAATGGTAGGCTGAATAACTAGAACCTTCAAACTGAGAGATGTTAATGCCAAAGATGATCTCTCCATGTACTTGTTCAAGAGCGACAGTATGATCATTAGGATCATAACCTCTTGAAATGAGCTGTATATTCACGTGAGACATGAAACACTAAAGGGATTCCTGACTCCTAACAGACACTGATAGCCTTTTGTACAGTCTGACAGCAACATAGGTAAAGACTCTTTCTGAAAAGAATTGCTGCCCAATAGCACAAGGCTTAGTCAGTCTGAAAGGTCCGCAACAAACTGTAGAAAAATTCCTGAGCGTGATGCATAAAGGTACAAGTGTATCAGGACACTTTAGACCTTTATGCTAAGATAATTTTATATGTTAACATACCGTTTAACTTAAATTTTCGTTTTGATAAAGAGCCAATGGAGCTCATAAAATAAATAGACAAGTGGGAATTACAGGTGGGAGCAAAAATACCAGTCTAGCTGTACGATTCAGTACATAATGAAGTCATTTATAACAAATAATTAGGCAAACCTACTAACAGATAATTGCAAAAGTCATATAGAGAGGAAGAAAACGCCTGGATAGGGACCAAGATACTCTGTGAATCAAAATATTTTCTGATCGCACAGAGATTATGAATATGAAAACTGCAAGATTTAACAATCTGTTTGATATGCCCTATAAATGACAATGAAGAATCCAGGTAAACACCGAGAGCCTTCACTCACTGTACTGGCTGAATACTGACAGCACCACAATCATAGGGACCAAAATCTCCAATCTGTATTCCGACGAGATTTTCCCTGATAATCAGAATGTCTGTCTTACCATCATTTAATTCTAATTTTCTTTTAATTGTTCAAGTCTGAACATCAAGCTGAAGAAAACTAAAACAGAGTTTTCCATCTTCCACTTTAACTCCAGGTACATCCAGCAGTGAGTCTAATCCACTAACATAAGCAGTCCAAGAACATAGACCTGAGGAACACCAAAGAGGCAAAGGAGACGGTTCAGATGGAGAATCATTGACTACCGCTTGATATAATCGACCAAAAAATTTCAGAGGAGCCAGAAGAGTATCTCTGAGACTACAAGTTTATCAGTAATCTACCTTCGCTGGTGTTAAATGAAGCACAGAGACACAAAAAAAGTCACAAGGCATTGTTTACACTAGTGTTAGGTACCAGATCGTTATAAACTTTGCATAAAGCTGTCTCAGGTGAATGAAATGGTCTATATGAAGAGTAAACACACATTAAAACATTATTATCCAGAAAAGGAAAAAAGTGACCAAGATCAGCATGTTCAATAAATGTAGAAATGATAGTAAGATTTAAAACAGGAAGACAGTCTGACATATTTTCTGAATCAAGGTAGACCTTCTTGAGGAAGACACTAAGGTAGACCTTCTTGAGGAAGACACTAAGGTAGACCTTCTTGAGGAAGACACTAAGGTAGACCTTCATTAACTGTGGAAAACATCTGCTTTGTAAACAACGATTAATCAATATAATTATAAAACGAACACCACTTTCATAAGTATCATCTTTGAAGTATTTTTAGGATCAAATGAGTAATATGTCATATAAAAATCTTTAATATAATCCAAAACATCCTCCTAGCTTAATAAAATAAACTTAGAGAAGGTAACCAGCGGTACAACATGAGCCGCAACACTCAGAGAACACTGCATTCACTTGAATTTAATACAAGTTTGGACGAATAAATTATATTTTCTGTGCATAATAATCAGAGAAGTCCAAGGCCATCTGAAAAGCAGAATCAAAAGTAAGAAATATGATTTAGATATGCAACAAAGAAGGTATTTTAAATGTTTAAACACGAACCTCTGATCACCGTGAGAAGATATAGATTTTTCCTCTGATATTTCACCTTACGAGCTGATAACCTGTTCACGGCTGGTCTAAGGACTTATACATAACCAGACAAGAGTACGCAGTCTACGCCAAAGACTAACTTAACAAGGAATCATACCAAGGAGGATAATCAATATCATTTTAGTGATCAAAGGACCGGAATTAATAGTCACAGCCTCAAACACCTCATTATGAATCTTTGCTGACTGATCAACAGACGGTGCAGATGCATTCACTCTGTCCAAGGTATCTGTCACCATCACACGTGTATGTGTTCACAGGAAGGCGTAACCTAAACTTCGATACTAAGAGTAACGATACTATGGTCTGACACAGTAATATCAAGAGGTATACTTCATCTTTAACAGACGAAGAACTGGCAGTAGTTGTGGAGAAATTTTCTCCAGGAGGGGGGTATCAGCCCCCTTCAGCCATTTTCAGCCCTGAGGGGCCCAGCCCTCTCAGAAGGGGCAAGCATCTTGTTTACTTCCACATCAAGTAATTACAAGCAGATGTTTAACCAGCATGTGCCAGTCATAGGTCAAGTGACTTCTTGCAAGAGGCCAGTGTTGCAAGTAGTGTAGTTTAATGAGAGACAATAAATATCTTTCCTTAGCAGGACAATTAAGGAAAATCCTGCACCCACTTTATTACCATGTTAAAGATAGTGTACATCGTTGTCTATGCCCAGACACCAAGAATCAAGCATTTTGCATTGCTTCATGGTGGAAGTTTGGCAAGGAAGGGAAATTTGCTTGAATCAGCTTTTTTTTTTGTAGCTGAGGGCAAGCGAGGTGCAGCGAGGGGCGTTATAGCTCAGATTGCTTTTAACCCTGCCAAGGGACACATTGACGCCGGGATAACGAACAAAGTACACTGATCCACACGTTTTTGTACATAAAAGTATCTCAAAGAACACAGCAAAACACAGACAAGTGTGATCAGCTTCTTTAGTTATAAGACTGTGAATGATAAACAGTACTCAATGAACAGTGTGTAACAACGAGTGTTGCGATAATGACGGAGTGTAGTGCGACATTCTTCAAAGAACACGTCTGCTTCAATCAAGACACCGATACCCGGGTTATTAATAAGGGTCCGATACATATACCCAGGTAAGTCTACTATGACGTATTGTAGTTCAATTGACTAAGCAGTTGAGAACCAAGATACGATCTAGTAACTTACCATAAATCTGGTTATGGGCGTGCTTTGTAGCCCAGCACACGTGAGTATAGATTCCCATCAGCAATCAGTTTCTGAGATATGCTGACACAACACTTCCCTTAGGGGTAATTATACTTACATAACATTTTTTTCACACAGCCCTTAGGGAGTGCATATGACAGCTTTTCAAGACATCACCTACAGGGATGGCTGTGTAGGCGAGAGCTGTCTTTCAAGATAAGTCCCATTACAGTCCATTATTTACTCTCTGACTTAGCTTGTAGCATTTCCCTAAACGTAGTAATGGAACCAAGTCTAAATAAGTAGCTACGAACATAGGTGGGTGATAGAACATTACTCTCAGCACTATTCAGACCCATTGGCTCCAAGAGTTCAGATGAATACGATTTCTGTAATGGACAGTCAGTTCAACAATTAAAGTCACCACACACAGTATGTCCAGTCTTCTTTCCAAGCGATTCAATGAGAGAACCAAATTCGTCAAGAAACATGGAATCTGTGACACAGGTACTAGGTCGACACACACATGAACACTCGCCATAATGAAGAATAAATGACCGCAACTCCACCACGAGTAGTCTTTTATCTCGGTATATGACAAATTGAAAAGAACTTTGGGACAACGGCTTCAACAATTACTATGTCGGACTCCAACAGCCATGTTTCCAACAAATACAGAATATCACGAGAAAACTCATTTAAAGCTTCAATAATATGCATAATTTTATTTATTATTGAATAAATGTTCAATGATAACACGTTTAAAGATTTTGAGGAGCCTAAACATATCTAAAGTGTTCTGAAGCTGTAGTATTCGTAGTTTTTCATCAATGTACGAGCCAGCAGCACCATCTCCGGACAGTCTGATCTAGACGCTAAATGATGAATTTCGCCCGGAGGAACATTTCTGGAGGAGGAATTTATTCAACAGTGAGAAGTCGTAATTTCCAGACTCGTGATTACCAGCAAAAAAAACACACTTTGATGGGCTATCCTTATGAGGACATTTTGATGCAGTAAGAGCACAGTCCTGGTTCTCTCTAAACCTCTCGTAAACCTGGCCAGGCCAACAAATACATACTAACCATTTTTAATGATAACATTTCGAATTTCGGGAGCTACCTGCAACACAACTACCCTACTACCATCCTTAATCTTTGAAAAACAAATGATAATGGCACAATCTGGAGCACACTAAAGGAAAACTCAATTTGCATGAAGGTCCCAAAGCATTTCAGTTCCCACTCTGTCTGTATTCAAGAGAGAAACTAACATGCTCTTCAAGTCAATTCCTGATCAGCCAGGCTGTGATACACTTGACGAAGTTCGTGCGGCTAGCACCAAAAGTCTGATTGAACAGGCCATCCACTGGGAGGCCTGGTCTGGGACCGAGCCTTTGAGAAAGGCCTCACTTACATTATGCAACGTAGTTCTGATCACCATATTGAAGAATGGATATAAATTCATTAGATAACATTCAACGAAGAATGACAAAAATAATCCACTGCATAAGAAATCTTCCTTACGAAGAAAGACTGAAATTCCTTCAATTACACTTTCTTGGAAGACGAAGAATGAGAGGAGACATGACTGAAGTATATAAGTGGAAGATAGACATTAACGAAGAAGGTATAAATAAGGTCCTGATATCCCTCTAAGAAAGAACATGTAATAATGGATTAAAATTAGATAAGTTTAGATTTAGAAGGGATATAGGAAAGTATTGGTTTGGAAATATAGTTGATGAGTGGGACAGTCTGCCTAGTAGGGTTACTGAAGCTAAAAAATAACTAGTTTTAAATTTATATTAGATAAATACACGAGTGAGAGGGGTTGGATTAAAGTGGGACTTGCACTTGAGTTAACTGGGTTATCAAAACTTACTGCTTGGGTAACATTGAAAATTGGTTGGACAAATATGTTTGTTCTTAGGTTTGAGTTTGAGAAGGACTTGCCTATTATGGACCAACAGGTCTGCTGCAGTGTTCATCCTTTCTTATGTTTTTATATTCGTATGTAAAAGCTCTCCTGAACTCCTGGTAAACATCTTCGAAATAAAGATACCCAAGTGCTGAATATGTCTAATTTATTAACTTCTTGGCAGTGTATATATACCATTAATGCAAGAAAAATGAAGACTTGGTTGGGTGGACTGTATCTTCTTGGAGTGCAGAAAAACTTTTAATATAATTCCTCAGCCAAGATTAATGCAGAAATTTGAAAAATAAACAAGGTTGAAGGCATAGTGCTCCAGTGAGACAGGAAGCACTTCAGGGACAGAAGGCAGAGAGACATCAGAATGGGCGAAACTAACAAGTGAGGCTCCACAAAGATCAAAGGCATCTGGGAGACTGAACCAGGAGCTGAGTCTCAACTTCTGCAAGTACAACTCGGCGAATAAATGCATGCATATATACAGTCATACATACATATAAACATACGTATATTATTGTAACCATGAACGAGTGGCATTGAATCAATAATAACACTTCGACTAGACATAGATTCGAATCCATGTCCTTTTTGGCCCGCATCATAGTGAGCGAAAATCACCTAACGCTCTAACCCACAGGACCACGACACCAAATATACATGTATATAAAAAAAGTCTCAGACCTCCGGACGATGGAAAGCAAGATGAAAGACACTGACACACATGATGCCTTCTACCTACTCACCAGGTGCCTGTCAATCCCAAAACTTACCTACTTTCTGAGATGCTCCCCAGCCTTCAGCAGTCCAAAACTCAAGGAATATGACTCTCTCCTAAAGACCATGCTAGAGAGTGTACTGAATCTTTCCCTTGAAGATGGACAGTGGTTGCAAGCCTCACTTCCGGTCAGGCTTGGGGGGCTAGGAGTACGCAGATCCTCCCAGATTGCTCTACCAGCTTTCCTATCCTCTTCCATAGCATCAAACGAGTTGATAAGACAAATTCTTCCTGATAACCTCAGTGACTCAGCAGGAATACAGGACCCTAGCTACACCAGGGCCATCACTGAATGGGAGATACTTGCTGCTGCTCCAGCACCAAACCCTAGTGCAGCACTGGCTCACAACCAGTCAAGCTGAGATGGCCCGATCGTTGAAAAGGTGCTTACCAGCATGCTCAGGGCTGCAACATCAGATAGGGAGACTGCCCCTCTCCAGGCTGTGAGCGCACCTCACTCAGGGGACTTCCTCCAAACAGTTCCCATATCGGCAATGGGAACGCGACTCGACCCTAAGACCCTCCGTATTGCAGTGGTCCTGCGCCTTGCTGCCCCACTTCACACAGAATATATGTGTATTTGCGGTGAAGCACAAGCAGACCAATGCGGTCTACGTGGTCTTAACTGTTCCAAAACCAAGGGCTGGCATGCAAGACACAATGAGGCCAATGACATCATAAAGAGAACCCTTGCTACAGCTGGATGCCCAGCCGAGAGGGAGCCCCGATCACTAGCAGCCAACAATACCCACGACCCAGCAAACCGCCCCGACGAGATCACCATCTATCCTTGGAAGAATGGCAAGCTCTTAGCATGGGACTATACCTGTGTGTCCACACTGGCTGACACCTACATCCATCACAGTGTCGGGCAACAGAGAGGAGCTGCTGACCACAGGGAGGAGTACAAGATCAGCAAGTACAGGGACATAAGCCAACAGTATCAATTTGTCCCAGTGGGATCAGAGACCTTGGGATCATGGGGAAAAAATACCACACGTTTCCTCAAAGAATTGGGTTCCAGACTCATCGACACCACCAGGGACCCAAGGGCAGCCACTTTCATGTTCCAGCGCCTCAGCATAGCCATCCAGAGGGGAAATGCTTGCTGCATACTTGGCTCACGTCCGGCTTCAGAGGAGTTGGAGGAAATTCATGATCTTTAATACATTGTACCATTGTATTCATGTTTGTGTTTTTCTGCACATGTATTCTGTTTATCAATAAATGTTCACATAGAATATAAAATATATAGGGGGTGGTAGGAGAAGAAAATATTCAACAGCTCCGGGGAGAACCTCGAGTTTTCCCTGAGGTGCGTTTATTGTCTTCTCTGAGGATGAGGGTCCCCATTCCAGCTACAGAGGTGGTGCCTCCCTATATTCTTTAAATATATATATATATGTTGCATAAGTGTCTCAATCTTCAACTTGTCGGTTTTTCAAACCATTCATCACAACTGTCTGACACTGCAGCATCATGGGATCTTGTTACAAAGAATTCTTCAACACTTGTCCAACCTTTGGACGAAGACCTACTTCGACTAGTGGATGGTACCACTATGACCTCACCTCCTCCTGCTTCGCTTCACCTCACTACAGTATATAAGCCACGTCTACGGCCCTATGCTGTACATTCTACAAGATTGATAGACTGAACACATCGACTCCAGGCTGAGGGACTGATTACCTCAAACTCCTACTCTCCTTACGCCTTTTACTTTGTATCGGACTGATGAAGCCACTGCGTGGCGAAACGTTTCCTGAATAAAGATTCCCATTTGTTGCATAAGTGTCTCAATCTTCAACTTGTCGGTTTTTCAAACCATTCATCACATATATATATATATATATATATGCCACCTTTATATCAACAATGTATCTCTTAAATCTTCTGTGCCATATTATGTAATAAAATATTCCTATTGGTAAAAAAAAATAGTTTAAAAGATGGGGTGGTAGGGGAAGTGGAATATTCAAATGGCTTCAGGAAGAAATCCAAATATTCTTCCTTGAAGCCTTTTTATCCACTTCTCCGAGGCTATGGGTCCCACAATTTACACCAGAGGTGGACCCCATCCTATTAAAAAAAAAAAAAAAAAAAAAAAAAAAAAAAATAATATATATATATATATATATATATATATATATATATATATATATATATATATATATATATATATATATATATATATATATATTGCCGAATAGGTAAAACTGGCCAATCAGCAAGAACTCATTTAAAATTAAGTCCTTCCTAAAATTTTCTCCTATACGTTTAGAGATAATTTTTCATTTATTTTGATGTAAAAATTAATAATTTTGTACCAAAAGAAACTTAAAAAACTTACTTAACCTTATTATAACAAGCGCAATTTAATTAAGCCTAATCCAACTAAATATATTTTAGATATGTTTACAATACTTTATTAATAAACAAACACAATGAAATATATTTTTTCGTTAGGTTCAGAATTTTTGCGAAATTGTCGCATACATAAATTTTAGCTTGCTTTATTCGGCAAGAAGAGCGTTTCTATTTAAGCCAAAATCGCAAATTTTACCTATTCGGTACGACATATACATACATACATATATACGTACATATGTATATACGTGTATGCATAACTACATGAACGTTCCTCTGTGTATGACGTAACTTGCCTATTAGGAACCAATATTTTCTTTTCAGTTTCTCTTTCATGGATTTGAGAGCTGCCGTCACACCACCTACCAGGGACGACACCACCTCTGGGGACGACACCACCTGCTGGGAACGACACCTCCTGGGGCCGACACCACTTGCTGGGTGCAACACCACCTGCTAGGGACGAAACCATCTACTGAGGACGACGTCACCTGCTGGGGACGACACCACTTGCTGGGAACGACACCTGCTGGGGGCGACACCACTTGCTGGGAGCGATACCACCTGCTGGGGACGATAGCACCTGCTGGGAAGGACACCACCTGCTGGGTACGACATCACCTACTGGGAACGACAACACCTGCTGGGAACGACAACACCTGTTGGGAACGAAAACACCTCCTGGGGACGACACCACATTCTGGAAACGATAACTCCTGCTGGGAACGATAACTCCTGCTGGGAACGATAACTCCTGCTGGGAACGAAAACTCCTGTTGGGGACGACACCACCTGCTGAGGATATCACCTGCTGGGGACGACTCTGAAATGTAGCTTAGATTAGATTTCTATTATTATTGCTACTATTATCACTATTTATTATATTATTAATCCATTATTATTATTATTATTATAAAGCATAGGATTTAACTAGCTGTGTTGGTATTGAGAGCATTTGATATATATTAGCTAGGCAGCCATTTTTCTGTGGTCTAGTTTGTTTACACTGACTGCAATATTTTCTTAGGTATAAAATGGGTACCTGGGTGTTAGTGGACTGGTGTGGGTCGCATCCTGGGACAAAACTGACCTAATTTGCCCAAAATGCTCAGCATAACAAGCGGCTTTCTATATAGTAGTATATCACTGATGTTAGCTAGGTAGGGGTTATAAATCATATTATTTTTGGCTCGTGTACGCTATGGAGATCAGAGAAAGTTGTTGGAGTATATTGGTGATTGTAGAGTAAATTTATTAGGAGACTTTGGGACTTTGAATGTGTGGGGGAAGGAGTGTAAGTTTTGCCAGGGGAAGAGTAGCTACAGTTTTCTTTATCTGTTACTGAGATTTATAGCTGTTTAAATGTAATATTCACATACTAGTAAGGTCCTTTATATTGTAATAAGGACAGGGTAAAGATATATTGAGAATTTTTGTAGTGTGGGTGCAACGTTTTTGAGACGACAATATTCACATTATTACACACACACATATATATATATATATATGCATGTTACGATTCAGGATTTAGTTTGTGCTTATGGGAGTTTTCCCTAGTACGAAGGCGAGATCTTGTACCTTCGTCGTAACAAGGTGTCATCTACTAAGCTGACTTAGGTATTCTCTTTGCCTGATAGCCACTTTGCTTGATCAATTTAGGAGACAAAGTTCAACACATAATATATTTACGATCTTTAATATAAAGTATTTAGAACAATACTTCCTCGCTCTCTCTCTTAACAATTTAAAGACCGTTAGAAGGTTTCACGATTGGCTCCGTTGACATCTTATGGTATTTAACTTTACATAAACTTACATACCATAAAGTGTTATTTACGTGTGTAAATAAGAGATAATAAATATCTCTTATCTACATACGCAGGGACATCTTATACTGGTGAAATGATACCTTAAAGGATTCTAGGCTCAACTCTTGATACTGACTAAGTAACTCTATGTCCGTAATCTCACACCCTTCTTGGGACACCCGAGTCTTCTTAAACTCAACTTAAACTAAAATACCTTTTGTCTCAACAGATGCTAGGCCCCTAAGCCGATCTCTGTCTTTAATAACAGAAAACCTGCAGAATGCAATGTTGTGTGACAACCTGAAAACGAGGAAAGTCGTGGAAGACAATGTCCTCTACTAGCTCTGAAACAATGCGAGACACTATATATGAGAGATGTTTGCTCGACCCCAGGCAGAACCTGACTGCCTCAGAGCACACGTTCTCCACCCTAAGTCAGGTAGCGTCAGGTGATTCAGACCGTCGTGTCAATGCTAGACCCTAAGACTAACACTCGTTGACCAGCCGCTATTCCACGGTCAATAGTCATTCTCCAGTATGATTCACTGCCTGGATGAGGTAGAGTGCGGTCGTGCTTTGCACCCCTCTAATGTTTTCCCTGACGAGCTACTCAGTCAACAATATGGCGCCAGGTGTGCGCAGAAGAGTGAATACTGTGGGCATTGAGCTCATTAGTGGGGCTTTAACGCCTACGTCAGTTGATGTGTTATTGCCCAAAATTGTGAGAGAGACATACGGCATCAGAGACGAGGATTTGTATGGAGTGGCACTGAATGGTGTGTATAGAATATTCGTGAAGGTGCTAACTGCTCAAGTATACGAGGCGTTGGTGGATCGTTATCAAGACGTCAGCATTAACGTAACACCGGCAGTGAGGGTCAAGTTGACGGATGTATCACGACATTATTCGTGGGTTAAGCTCCGAAACGTGCCTTTTGAGGCTGATGAAGTGGACATACGCAATGTTTTCGAACGTTATGGAACTGTACATTTGGCCCAACCTGGTAAATGGGTAAAAGGAGCTTACACAGGATATCCTGAGGGTTCTTTCAATCTCAAGATGACGCTAAGGCATCCTATACCCTCGTATGTATATCTCGAGAAGTTTAGAACCCAGGTAATGGTAGCGTATGCTGGGCAGAGGCGTACATGCCGACTGTGTGGCGAATATGACCACATGGCGGCAGACTGTGGCAAGCGGAATGTGGCTCCTGGGTCGGCAAGGGGCGGAGTACCTGTCCATGAGAAACCGATGCCTGAGGAAGAACGGAGGCAAGGAGGAGGGCGTGGTCGCTTGTGGAGTGAAGAGGTGATGGCTCTTCCTGTGGAATCAGAAGAAGTGGTGATCCATGAATCACCTGGCCCATCAACAGTACAGCTGTCAAGTGAAGAGGTGCAGGTGGGCGCAGAAGTGAAAGCTATTGAGGAGGAGTTGGAGACGGTGATACAGGCTATGTTACAGTCTACGGAGGTAGAGAGTCACAGTGAGCAGGAACCTGGGATCAGGGCAGAAGGTGTGTGCAGAAGAGGGGAGGATCAGGTGGCACCTGTGATGGACAGTGTGAGTGCCATGGAAGGACATGGAGGCGGATTAAGGGTGGTAGAGGTGGAAGTCCATTGTGCTGGCTCCCAGGACTCAGATATGGAAACTGAAGGAGCTACAAGGAAAAGGGCAGCAGCGTCAGATTCGGACGATGTTCTGACGCCGGCGCAAAGGCCAGGGAAAAAGACATGGGGTTATGGTACTCAGAGTGACTCTACGAGAGGGCCACAACAGAAGGGGGGGGATGGTTGGGAAGGAGGGTGGAGTATGTGGCAAAGGCAAAGCCCAGGGAAATGGTTTGAAAGGGAAGAGTCATGACATGAGGCGGGGAGGGAAACCTTAAGCCGGCCTCAGGTGTGTAACAATAAATATTAATGGTCTGTGTGATGGTGTTAAACGTGAGTGCTTCAGGATGTTTTTGAATAGGTACAAGATTGACGTAGCTTTTGTGCAGGAGCACAATTTTAAGCTTGGTCGTGAATTAGAGGTGCCTGGGTATCAGGCTTATGTGTTGCCGTCTGAGCGCTTAAAAGGAGGAGTGGGTGTGTTGATCAGGGAGGCGAGCCCGTTTGTATTGCACAGGAAAGAGGGGGGTTGGGGGGAGAGTATTACGTGTGGAAGGATGGTGGATGGGAGAGAGAGTGGCGTTTGTGTGTGTATGCCCCAGTAGAAAGTGACGTGAAAGTGAAGATGGATTTTGTGCGGGAGAAGCTCGTGTACTACCTACGCACGTTACAGTCGGTGGCGATTGTGGGGGGGATTGGAATTGTGTAGTTAAGAGGGCAGACGTGGAACCCAGAGGAGCGGGATATTTTTCCTCAGTCTTGGGAGGCCTGCTTAGAGACCTTCAGTTACGTGATGCTTTCGGGGGAGGTCTGTGGGAGGTGGAACATACGTTTATAAGAATGGGATATGCGGCTCGTTTGGACAGGTTATATTTATCTCAGAGGGTTTTGGTAGAGTCTTTTAAAACTATTGAGATGGTGTCTTCCGATCATAGGGCGGTATTAGTGGAGGTGGGGTGGGATGCTTTGGCTCGTAGGCAGGGAAGTTATTGGAAACTGAACACGATGGTTTTGAGGGATAGGGAGGGAGTGGAAGGTTTTGCAGTATTTTGGGAACAGCTCTGTGCAGACAGATGGACTGAGGAAGATGTGGTAGGATGGTGGGATAGTGTGGCTAAGGTAAGAATACGTCAATTTTATGTGCGGGAGGGTAAACGCATTAATCAATTGTGGTATGGTTTGTCAAATTATTTAGAATCTAGATTACGGGATTGTTACGAGGGGGGGGGGCTGTGTCCGGGGTGTACCCAGTGGAGGATATACACATGTTGAAGGGCAGGATAAGGGATTTGCAAGAAGAACGTTTTGCAGCGGTACGTGTACAGGCAGGGTTGGACGAAGTACTCTGGGGCGACAAGCCATCGGCTTGTGTGCTACGAGGACAGAAGGTACATGGTTAGGACTTTTGGAGGAAGTTGCACACAATTTTGGGAGAGCTACTGGGATGAAGGTAAATCTGGAAAAGTCAATGATAATGGGGCTGGGAGAGTGGACAGAGAGATTAGATTGGGGATGTGATGTTGTGCAGCGGAGAACCAGGAGTCTGAAAATCTGTGGTGTCGTTTATGAGGCTGACCTGAGTGCTGCAAGGATTAGCAATTCGAATAGGATGGTGGAACAGGTGCAGCGACGTTTGGGAATGCTGCGACCTCACCATTTAACCCTTAGGCAACGTGCAATTGTCATCAATGTATTACTATATAGTAAAGTCTGGTTTGTTTCGGCAGTGATGCCGTTAACAGGAACAGCGATCACGAGTATTCTTAGAATGGTGTTCAAATTTTTGTGGGGTTCAGGGTGCAACTGGTTGCGAAGGGAGGTAGTGACATTGCCGGTATGTAGGGGAGGGTTAGGTTTGTTGGACTTGAGAAAGCGCGTGAAATGTGTTTTTATTAAGAGGGAAGTGATGAGTGCAGGTGGATGGAGGGGGGGGGAGCTAGATAAGGTACATGCTCACCTGAGGAAATGGTATGGAGGGGCGGAAATGAAGGAATGTGAAACAGTGTTACGTGCTTTAGTGTTAGCCAGGGAACCGGGAAAAGTAAAGGTGGGAACTTTGTGTAAATTGTTAGAGAGACATGTAGTGGCGCCTGTTGAAGGGATCTACCCCATGTATGCATGGGATGTAATATGGCGAAGATTTAGTAAATTAAGGATACGACCTAGGCCGCGTGAGGTTATGTATCGTTTCCTGCATGGGATTTTGCCATCGGGAGCGATGCTCCGAGATAGGAGGGTTATCGAGGGTGGGGGGTGTGGCAGATGCAGTGGGGAAGAGACTGCGTATCATGTTGTCTATTTTTGTGAGGGTTTGGAGTGCATCAGGGTATGGATGAATAAGGTTGTGGTGAGGGTGGGGGGTCAAGGTGTGTCGGTATTGCGAGCGTTGAGTCTTGATATGAGTGGTGTGGATGAGGGTGTGGTAAGGGGTTTAACATATGTAATCGTGGACTACATATATGTTTTGTGGGGTATGAGGGGGAAGGAGGGTGGGGATGTGCTGAGAAGGACTTTGGCGGCGACGTTTTATCGAACCTTGTGTCGCAATAGAGACATTTTTGGGAAAAGGTGGGATGAGGTTTTTTCCGAGGGTTATAGAGGCCTAACAATAGGGAATTTATTGGCGTTATAAGGGGTTTTAACTGCCGGGGTGAGTAGGGTGGTAAAGGGGGGGGGGGGTTCAGGGGTATTCAACGGGCTCACCTCCTTGGGTGCGCAATGATGGGTGATTGGGTGTGATTGGAGGTACTCGTGTGGGACTAGATGAGAGGTTGTGAAAGATTAGTTTAGTTTAGTTCCCTTGATGGGGAAGGTGTAAATGGCAGTTTAAATATATAAATTATATGTATATTTTCCTTTGGTAGCGTATTATGTTTCGCTTGTACTGGTCTTGCAATTGAATTTTAAACTTTTCTTGAGAGGATATTCCTTTCACTATGTTCCTTGAAGAACTGAGTTATTTTTGCCATTTTTGTTACGTGTTCCGCATCAGATTTAAAGTAATTACCTATTATGTAAACATGTGTGGATAAGGATTAGTTCTCTAGATTAAAATTTTTGTATCTATATTTGTAAGTAATACTAGTTAGGCACGTGCTAGAAGGCACAGCGAAAGTATAGTCTTGTGGAATGTATGTTACGTTATTGGTAAGTTTGTATGTGGCGTGTTAGGTGTTATAAGAAGTTTGGTGTTGTTAAGTTACTAAAATCATGATGAACCTTTTGGATAATACTTATTCATGTTCTAGTCTTGGGTTCTTTAAATTATTTACATAGCCTAGTATTGTACCGCTAATGTAGCATGTGGTGTATTATCTTGCATTTTGAGCGTGAACTTCACGATATGCAATGTTTTGAAAGTTTGTAATTCATGGTTAACATTAATATTTGATATTATATTGGTGGTGTATATTCTTCTACTTATTACAGTGTATGTGTATAGGAATGTAATGTTTCATATCTGTTTTAGTCTGTAAATTTATGTTTTTGTGTCTTGTTCATGCACTACCAACTCTTAGGTAAATACTCATTAAGGTTTTGATGAGGTCAGTGTATGACCATTCATTAGGATAATTAATGTATGTTATTTAGAACGGGGACTGTACATACGGGGGGGGGGGGTAGAAGTGTCAGCTGTGTCTGCACTGGCAATAATGATTATTGTAAAAGGAGGGTTTGTAGGTTATGTATATGGTTGTGGGTTATGTATATGGTTGTGGGTTATGTATATGGTTGTGGGTTATGTATATGGTTGTGGGTTATGTATATGGTTGTGGGTTATGTATATGGTTGTGGGTTATGTATATGGTTGTGGGTTATGTATATGGTTGTGGGTTATGTATATGGTTGTGGGTTATGTATATGGTTGTAGGTTATGTATATGGTTGTGGGTTATGTATATATGGTTGTAACATGGCCATGATCTATGGTGTTCTTTAAATGTACCGGGATTGTGTACTAGAGGTTTTGTAATATCTAGTATGGTTTTTAATTTTATACTCTTATACATTATTGTATTTGTTCTATGTTTTAAATAAAAATATAAAAAAAAAAGTTATTCTCCAGTAAAACATCCTACCTATAATATATCTAATAACAACAACAATAATCATATCAGTCATGATGATAATTAGATAATATAATGCCGAACATCTTCACTTTAGCTATTAATGAAGATATTTGTGATATAATATTGAGTAAAGGTTATAAGCCAGTTTGACCATGAAAAATAACACCTTTGGTCCTACACAGGGTGCAGGGTGCTTTAGTTTTATTTAAAAAAACATTTGGTATGTTACGATGCTTGGGAGAAAGTTTGAAGTGTAACAGACATTTGAGAAATCAGTGTAGCCTGGAGCATTATAGGGTTAAGATGTGGCACATTAAGCTCTGCTTTGTACACACTTATTTCATTCTGGGACTGAGATGAGTGAATAAGTGAGAGCCTTGGAGATGTGTGAAGGACAAGCAACACCTAGTAGAGAATTGGGAGAGTAACTGGAACCGCAGGACATGGTATTGGTATGTTATAATGAGATGTTGATTCTTGCCTTGGGTGTCTCTTAAAAAGTAAAGCCTACAGGTGGAATTATTAGATATAATTATTGCATTTACAAAGTGGTCAGACAGTTATATTTTGTACTATCTAGTTTTGGGTAATGTAGATTAATCAATGAGATAACCTAGTATGCCTAACAACTGTTTTATAGTTTGAGGTTCATACTTAAATTGTGAATGTGGATTTTCATTTTCCTTTATCGTGGATAGTTTTAAGCATTGGATTAATAATTCATGACCCACAGATCCGTTATTATTGACTTTGTATCACTATTAACTATTATTTACATTCATAGTTGCATTTCAGTGTCTTCATTACAATTTGGTGACAGCTATAATTCAATATTTATATATTCTTCATTTACATGCTCTTATTCCTGACATAATTTGGTGGCTGCATTTGAATAATATATATATATATATATATATATATATATATATATACTATTGTGACCACGAACGAGTGGTATTGATCAATAACAACACTGCACTAGCCAAGGACTCGAACCCATGCTGCTTTGGCCTGCCTCATGGTGGGCGAAAACGCATGACGCCCTAATCCACTGGACCATACGATCGTATGGTCGAGTGTATTAGGGCGTCATGTGTTTTCGCCTACCATCTGGCAGGCCAAAGCAGCATGGGTTAGAGTCCTTGGCTAGTGTAGTGTTGTTATTGATATATATGGTATATATATATGGTATATATATATATATATATATATATATATATATATATATATATATATATATATATATATATATATATATATATATATATACATATATATATATATATAGATATATATATATATATATATATATATATATATATATATACATATATATATGCAAAACAACCACGGGGGAAGTAGAATGATAGCTCTAGGCCTTTGGAGTTGCAATCAACACATCATCAGGAGCTTGCAAAACTGCAGAAAAGAGGGTGTCCAGCAAATAACGTTCCCAGAGGACCGCCTCAACTGGGAACGTTATTGAAACACTAAAGGCCTAGAGCTATCATTCTACTGCCCCCGTGGTTGTTTTGCATCCTGTATCGCTTGGTTTGCGATATTTGCAATACATATATATATATATATATATATATATATATATATATATATATATATATATATATATATATATATATATATATATATATATATATATATATATATCCCATTTCCATCACTTCTTTTTTCAACTCTGTTCATTACAACACCCGCTGTCTACGACAACTGCTGGGTACGAAAACGCCTGATGAGGACGACAGCAAGTGCTGGGGAAGACAACACTTGCTGGTGAAGACAACACCTGCTGGGAGGACAACGTCTCCTGGAGGCAACCTCAACTGCCGTGGAGGATAGCACCTGTTGGGGACCGCAACATCAGCTGAGAACGACGTTTTCTGCTTAGGACGAGACATTACCTGTTGGGGACGGCGCTACTTGCTGAGAACGACGCTGCTTGCTGGGAACGGCACCTCCTGCTGAAGACTACGACGCCTACTGAAGAAGCTACCTGCTGTGAACGACACATTACCTGCAGGGAACACTACTTGCTGAGTACGACACACACCTAGTCTGTCATACCCAGCTGGGTATGACAAACTAGCTAGTGACGACAGACTTCCTGGGAACGAAAGACCACCTGGGAACGACAGACCACCTTTGAACGACGGACCATCTGGGAACGGCGGGCCATCTGGGAACGACGGACCACTTGGGAACGACGGACCATCTGGGAACGGCAGACCACCTGGAAACGACAGACCACCTGGGAATGACGGACCTGAGAACGTCATTCCACCTGGGAGCGACAGATGCAGATGACATTACTTACCTCAGCAGCGAAGGTCTGGGTGCCACCTGCAGGAGAAAAGAGAACTGTGTTAATGGTTATCTTTGAGTCCCCTATGGATGCCACCACTGGTGGTGTCACCTATGGATGCCACCACTGGTGGAGTCACCTACGGGATACTACCCACTAGTTGGGTCCCCTATCTCTAGGCAATGACTGACATACACCTCTCAGACTGAACCCGTTATTGACAGATTCATTATAAAGATAACTGAAGACTGGACGGACACTTGACAGACACACGAGTGATACACAAGTATCCCCAGTTAACAAATTGCTTTACTACAGACAGCTAACAAAAAGTAAAAAAAATTAGCGTAGGAACTGAATAACAAGTTCCTCCCGTGGCAGTGAATCGCTTCTCTCGGGGGAATAACAGCCATAACAGTAATTAAGTTGGAGTATAATTGTGATACATAATCACCTGCCCGCACCTCGTGGGAGGCTCTCTAATTGGCCTTTATTGGGACGTTTCAACTGTAATTTTGACGAAGTGTATATTGAAGATCGTAAATATGAGCCTAATTAAATTCATTACGAGTAGTTTCTCAACATGGGAAGTAGAGAGAAAGTGACTTAACACTGTCTTTTGCGGTAGCTGAAGTGGATACCTGTCCACTTTATTATTAATATTACTTGGTAACAGGAGGTGATGGGAGTGTTGGGTCGAGGGGAAGATACGTGGGAGCAGGTGGTGAGGGAAGGCAGTGGAAGGAATGCGGTGATGTGAAGGAATGAGGAACGAGGTAGGGATGGATGGTGGGGAAATTAGTGTGGAGATGGGAAGCAATAAGGGAGGAGGTAGTGAGGGAAGGTAGAATGAGGAGGATGAAGAAGGGGAAGAATGTAGGATTGAGAAGTATAATGTGAAAGACGGAAAGGAGAGGCATGAGAATTGAAAATAGACAGGGTAAAAACAAGGAAGCAATGAAAAGTGTTGTGAAGGTAGTGTGTGGTGGAGTGGTGCAGGGTAGTGTGTTCTGGAGTGGTGCAGGGTAGTGTGTGGTGGAGTGGTGCAGGGTAGTGTGTGGTGGAGTGGTGCAGGGTAGTGTGTGGTGGAGTGGTGCAGGGTAGTGTGTGGTGGAGTGGTGCAGGGTAGTGTGTGGTGGAGTGGTGCAGGGTAGTGTGTTGTGGAGTGGTGCAGGGTAGTGTGTGGTGGAGTGGTGCAGGGTAGTGTGTGGTGGAGTGGTGCAGGGTAGTGAGTGGTGGAGTGGTGCAGGGTAGTGTGTGGTGGAGTGGTGCAGGGTAGTGTGTGGTGGAGTGGTGCAGGGTAGTGTGTGGTGGAGTGGTGCAGGGTAGTGTGTGGTGGAGTGGTGCAGGGTAGTGCGTGGTGGAGTGGTGCAGGATAGTGTGTGGTGGAGTGGTGCAGGGTAGTGTGTGGTGGAATGGTGCAGGGTAGTGTGTGGTGGAGTGGTGCAGGGTAGTGTGTGGTGGAGTGGTGCAGGGTAGTGTGTGGTGGAGTGGTGCAGGGTAGTGTGTGGGGGAGTGGTGCAGGGTAGTGTGTGGTGGAGTGGTGCAGGGTAGTGTGTGGTGGAGTGGTGCAGGGTAGGGTGTGGTGGAGTGGTGCAGGGTAGTGTGTGGTGGAGTGGTGCAGGGTAGTGTGTGGTGGAGTGGTGCAGGGTAGTGTGTGGTGGAGTGCTGCAGGGTAGTGTGTGGTGGAGTGGTGCAGGGTAGTGTGTGGTGGAGTGGTGCAGGGTAGTGTGTGGGGGAGTGGTGCAGGGTAGTGTGTGGTGGAGTGGTGCAGGGTAGTGTGTGGTGGAGTGGTGCAGGGTAGGGTGTGGTGGAGTGGTGCAGGGTAGTGTGTGGTGGAGTGGTGCAGGGTAGTGTGTGGTGGAGTGGTGCAGGGTAGTGTGTGGTGGAGTGGTGCAGGGTAGTGTGTGGTGGAGTGGTGTAGGGTAGGGTGTGGTGGAGTGGTGCAGGGTAGTGTGTGGTGGAGTGGTGTAGGGTAGGGTGTGGTGGAGTGGTGCAGGGTAGTGTGTGGTGGAGTGGTGTAGGGTAGGGTGTGGTGGAGTGGTGCAGGATAGTGTGTGGTGGACTGGTGTAGGGTAGGGTGTGGTGGAGTGGTGCAGGGTAGTGTGTGGTGGAGTGGCGCAGGGTAGTGTGTGGTGGAGTGGTGCACGGTAGTGTGTGGTGGAGTGGTGCAGGGTAGTGTGTGGTGGAGTGGTGCAGGGTAGTGTGTGGTGGAGTGGTGCAGGGTAGTGTGTGGTGGAGTGGTGCAGGGTAGGGTGTGGTGGAGTGGTGCAGGGTAGTGTGTGGTGGAGTGGTGCAGGGTAGTGTGTGGTGGAGTGGTGCAGGGTAGTGTGTGGGGGAGTGGTGCAGGGTAGTGTGTGGTGGAGTGGTGCAGGGTAGTGTGTGGTGGAGTGGTGCAGGGTAGTGTGTGGTGGAGTGGTGCAGGGTAGGGTGTGGTGGAGTGGTGCAGGGTAGTGTGTGGTGGAGTGGTGCAGGGTAGTGTGTGGTGGAGTGGTGCAGGGTAGTGTGTGGGGGAGTGGTGCAGGGTAGTGTGTGGTGGAGTGGTGCAGGGTAGTGTGTGGTGGAGTGGTGCAGGGTAGTGTGTGGTGGAGTGGTGCAGGGTAGTGTGTGGTGGAGTGGTGCAGGGTAGTGTGTGGTGGAGTGGTGCAGGGTAGTGTGTGGTGGAGTGGTGCAGGGTAGTGTGTGGTGGAGTGGTGTAGGGTAGGGTGTGGTGGAGTGGTGCAGGGTAGTGTGTGGTGGAGTGGTGTAGGGTAGGGTGTGGTGGAGTGGTGCAGGGTAGTGTGTGGTGGAGTGGTGTAGGGTAGGGTGTGGTGGAGTGGTGCAGGATAGTGTGTGGTGGACTGGTGTAGGGTAGGGTGTGGTGGAGTGGTGCAGGGTAGTGTGTGGTGGAGTGGCGCAGGGTAGTGTGTGGTGGAGTGGTGCACGGTAGTGTGTGGTGGAGTGGTGCAGGGTAGTGTGTGGTGGAGTGGTGCAGGGTAGTGTGTGGTGGAGTGGTGCAGGGTAGTGTGTGGTGGAGTGGTGCAGGGTAGGGTGTGGTGGAGTGGTGCAGGGTATTGTGTGGTGGAGTGGTGCAGGGTAGTGTGTGGTGGAGTGGCGCAGGGTAGTGTGTGGTGCAGTGGTGCAGGGTAGTGTGTGGTGGAGTGGTGTAGGGTAGGGTGTGGTGGAGTGGTGCAGGGTAGTGTGTGGTGGAGTGGCGCAGGGTAGTGTGTGGTGGAGTGGTGCAGGGTAGTGTGTGGTGGAGTGGTGCAGGATAGTGTGTGGTGGAGTGGTGTAGGGTAGGGTGGGTGTGGTGGAGTGGTGTAGGGTAGGGTGTGGTGGAGTGGTGCAGGGTAGTGTGTGGTGGAGTGGTGCAGGGTAGTGTGTGGTGGAGTGGTGCAGGGTAGTGTGTGGTGGAGTGGTGCAGGGTAGTGTGTGGTGGAGTGGTGCAGGGTAGGGTGTGGTGGAGTGGTGTAGGGTAGGGTGTGGTGGAGTGGTGCAGGGTAGTGTGTGGTGGAGTGGTGTAGGGTAGGGTGTGGTGGAGTGGTGCAGGGTAGGGTGTGGTGGAGTGGTGCAGGGTAGTGTGGTGGAGTGGTGCAGGGTACTGTGTGGTGGAGTGGTGCAGGGTAGTGTGTGGTGGAGTGGTGCAGGGTAGTGTGTGGTGGAGTGATGTAGGGTAGGGTGTGGCGGAGTGGTGCAGGGTAGGGTGTGGTGGAGTGGTGCAGGGTAGTGTGTGGTGGAGTGGTGCAGGGTAGTTTGTGGTGGAGTGGTGCAGGGTAGTGTGTGGTGGAGTGGTGCAGGGTAGTGTGTGGTGGAGTGGTGCAGGGTAGTGTGTGGTGGAGTGGTGCAGGGTAGTGTGTGGTGGAGTGGTGCAGGGTAGGGTGTGGTGGAGTGGTGCAGGGTAGTGTGTGGTGGAGTGGTGCAGGGTAGTGTGTGGTGGAGTGGCGCAGGGTAGTGTGTGGTGGAGTGGTGCAGGGTAGTGTGTGGTGGAGTGGTGCAGGGTAGTGTGTGGTGGAGTGGTGCAGGGTAGTGTGTGGTGGAGTGGTGCAGGGTAGTGTGTGGTGGAGTGGTGCAGGGTAGTGTGTGGTGGAGTGGTGCAGGGTAGTGTGTGGTGGAGTGGTGCAGGGTAGTGTGTGGTGGAGTGGTGCAGGGTAGGGTGTGGTGGAGTGGTGCAGGGTAGTGTGTGGTGGAGTGGCGCAGGGTAGTGTGTGGTGGAGTGGCGCAGGGTAGTGTGTGGTGGAGTGGTGCAGGGTAGTGTGTGGTGGAGTGGAGCAGGGTAGTGTGTGGTGGAGTGGTGCAGCGTAGTGTGTGGTGGAGTGGTGCAGGGTAGTGTGTGGTGGAGTGGTGCAGGGTAGTGTGTGGTGGAGTGGTGCAGGGTAGGGTGTGGTGGAGTGGTGCAGGGTAGTGTGTGGTGGAGTGGTGCAGGGTAGTGTGTGGTGGAGTGGCGCAGGGTAGTGTGTGGTGGAGTGGTGCAGGGTAGTGTGTGGTGGAGTGGTGTAGGGTAGGGTGTGGTGGAGTGGTGCAGGGTAGTGTGTGGTGGAGTGGTGCAGGGTAGTGTGTGGTGGAGTGGTGTAGGGTAGGGTATGGTGGAGTGGTGCAGGGTAGTGTGTGGTGGAGTGGTGTAGGGTAGGGTGTGGTGGAGTGGTGCAGGGTAGTGTGTGGTGGAGTGGTGTAGGGTAGGGTGTGGTGGAGTGGTGTAGGGTAGGGTGTGGTGGAGTGGTGCAGGGTAGGGTGTGGTGGAGTGGTGCAGGGTAGTGTGTGGTGGAGTGGTGCAGGGTAGTGTGTGGTGGAGTGGTGTAGGGTAGGGTGTGGTGGAGTGGTGCAGGGTAGTGTGTGGTGGAGTGGTGTAGGGTAGGGTGTGGTGGAGTGGTGCAGGGTAGTGTGTGGTGGAGTGGTGTAGGGTAGGGTGTGGTGGAGTGGTGCAGGATAGTGTGTGGTGGACTGGTGTAGGGTAGGGTGTGGTGGAGTGGTGCAGGGTAGTGTGTGGTGGAGTGGCGCAGGGTAGTGTGTGGTGGAGTGGTGCACGGTAGTGTGTGGTGGAGTGGTGCAGGGTAGTGTGTGGTGGAGTGGTGCAGGGTAGTGTGTGGTGTAGTGGTGCAGGGTAGTGTGTGGTGGAGTGGTGCAGGGTAGGGTGTGGTGGAGTGGTGCAGGGTATTGTGTGGTGGAGTGGTGCAGGGTAGTGTGTGGTGGAGTGGCGCAGGGTAGTGTGTGGTGCAGTGGTGCAGGGTAGTGTGTGGTGGAGTGGTGTAGGGTAGGGTGTGGTGGAGTGGTGCAGGGTAGTGTGTGGTGGAGTGGCGCAGGGTAGTGTGTGGTGGAGTGGTGCAGGGTAGTGTGTGGTGGAGTGGTGCAGGATAGTGTGTGGTGGAGTGGTGTAGGGTAGGGTGTGGTGGAGTGGTGTAGGGTAGGGTGTGGTGGAGTGGTGCAGGGTAGTGTGTGGTGGAGTGGTGCAGGGTAGTGTGTGGTGGAGTGGTGCAGGGTAGTGTGTGGTGGAGTGGTGCAGGGTAGTGTGTGGTGGAGTGGTGCAGGGTATGGTGTGGTGGAGTGGTGTAGGGTAGGGTGTGGTGGAGTGGTGCAGGGTAGTGTGTGGTGGAGTGGTGTAGGGTAGGGTGTGGTGGAGTGGTGCAGGGTAGGGTGTGGAGTGGTGCAGGGTAGTGTGGTGGAGTGGTGCAGGGTACTGTGTGGTGGAGTGGTGCAGGGTAGTGTGTGGTGGAGTGGTGCAGGGTAGTGTGTGGTGGAGTGATGTAGGGTAGGGTGTGGCGGAGTGGTGCAGGGTAGGGTGTGGTGGAGTGGTGCAGGGTAGTGTGTGGTGGAGTGGTGCAGGGTAGTTTGTGGTGGAGTGGTGCAGGGTAGTGTGTGGTGGAGTGGTGCAGGGTAGTGTGTGGTGGAGTGGTGCAGGGTAGTGTGTGGTGGAGTGGTGCAGGGTAGTGTGTGGTGGAGTGGTGCAGGGTAGGGTGTGGTGGAGTGGTGCAGGGTAGTGTGTGGTGGAGTGGTGCAGGGTAGTGTGTGGTGGAGTGGCGCAGGGTAGTGTGTGGTGGAGTGGTGCAGGGTAGTGTGTGGTGGAGTGGTGTAGGGTAGGGTGTGGTGGAGTTGTGCAGGGTAGTGTGTGGTGGAGTGGTGCAGGGTAGTGTGTGGTGGAGTGGTGTAGGGTAGGGTATGGTGGAGTGGTGCAGGGTAGTGTGTGGTGGAGTGGTGTAGGGTAGGGTGTGGTGGAGTGGTGCAGGGTAGTGTGTGGTGGAGTGGTGTAGGGTAGGGTGTGGTGGAGTGGTGTAGGGTAGGGTGTGGTGGAGTGGTGCAGGGTAGGGTGTGGTGGAGTGGTGCAGGGTAGTGTGTGGTGGAGTGGTGCAGGGTAGTGTGTGGTGGAGTGGTGTAGGGTAGGGTGTGGTGGAGTGGTGCAGGGTAGTGTGTGGTGGAGTGGTGTAGGGTAGGGTGTGGTGGAGTGGTGCAGGGTAGTGTGTGGTGGAGTGGTGTAGGGTAGGGTGTGGTGGAGTGGTGCAGGATAGTGTGTGGTGGACTGGTGTAGGGTAGGGTGTGGTGGAGTGGTGCAGGGTAGTGTGTGGTGGAGTGGCGCAGGGTAGTGTGTGGTGGAGTGGTGCAGGGTAGGGTGTGGTGGAGTGGTGCAGGGTAGTGTGTGGTGGAGTGGTGCAGGGTAGTGTGTGGTGGAGTGGTGCAGGGTAGTGTGTGGTGGAGTGGTGCAGGGTAGGGTGTGGTGGACTGGTGCAGGGTATTGTGTGGTGGAGTGGTGCAGGGTAGTGTGTGGTGGAGTGGCGCAGGGTAGTGTGTGGTGCAGTGGTGCAGGGTAGTGTGTGGTGGAGTGGTGTAGGGTAGGGTGTGGTGGAGTGGTGCAGGGTAGTGTGTGGTGGAGTGGCGCAGGGTAGTGTGTGGTGGAGTGGTGCAGGGTAGTGTGTGGTGGAGTGGTGCAGGATAGTGTGTGGTGGAGTGGTGTAGGGTAGGGTGTGGTGGAGTGGTGTAGGGTAGGGTGTGGTGGAGTGGTGCAGGGTAGTGTGTGGTGGAGTGGTGCAGGGTAGTGTGTGGTGGAGTGGTGCAGGGTAGTGTGTGGTGGAGTGGTGCAGGGTAGTGTGTGGTGGAGTGGTGCAGGGTAGGGTGTGGTGGAGTGGTGTAGGGTAGGGTGTGGTGGAGTGGTGCAGGGTAGTGTGTGGTGGAGTGGTGTAGGGTAGGGTGTGGTGGAGTGGTGCAGGGTAGGGTGTGGTGGAGTGGTGCAGGGTAGTGTGTGGTGGAGTGGTGCAGGGTAGTGTGTGGTGGAGTGGTGCAGGGTAGTGTGTGGTGGAGTGGTGCAGGGTAGTGTGTGGTGGAGTGATGTAGGGTAGGGTGTGGCGGAGTGGTGCAGGGTAGGGTGTGGTGGAGTGGTGCAGGGTAGTGTGTGGTGGAGTGGTGCAGGGTAGTTTGTGGTGGAGTGGTGCAGAGTAGTGTGTGGTGGAGTGGTGCAGGGTAGTGTGTGGTGGAGTGGTGCAGGGTAGTGTGTGGTGGAGTGGTGCAGGGTAGTGTGTGGTGGAGTGGTGCAGGGTAGGGTGTGGTGGAGTGGTGCAGGGTAGTGTGTGGTGGAGTGGTGCAGGGTAGTGTGTGGTATAGTGGTGCAGGGTAGTGTGTGGTGGAGTGGTGCAGAGTAGTGTGTGGTGGAGTGGTGCAGGGTAGTGTGTGGTGGAGTGGTGCAGGGTAGTGTGTGGTATAGTGGTGCAGGGTAGTGTGTGGTATAGTGGTGCAGGGTAGTGTGTGGTATAGTGGTGCAGGGTAGTGTGTGGTGGAGTGGTGCAGGGTAGTGTGTGGTATAGTGGTGCAGGGTAGTGTGTGGTATAGTGGTGCAGGGTAGTGTGTGGTGGAGTGGTGCAGGGTAGTGTGTGGTATAGTGGTGCAGGGTAGTGTGTGGTATAGTGGTGCAGGGTAGTGTGTCGTATAGTGGTGCAGGGTAGTTTGTGGTATAGTGGTGCAGGGTAGTGTGTGGTATAGTGGTGCAGGGTAGTGTGTGGTATAGTGGTGCAGGGTAGTGTGTGGTATAGTGGTGCAGGGTAGTGTGTGGTATAGTGGTGCAGGGTAGTGTGTGGTGGAGTGGTGCAGGGTAGTGTGTGGTATAGTGGCGCAGGGTAGTGTGTGGTGGAGTGGTGCAGGGTAGTGTGTGGTATAGTGGTGCAGGGTAGTGTATGGTATAGTGGTGCAGGGTAGTGTGTGGTATAGTGGTGCAGGGTAGTGTGAGGTGGAGTGGTGCAGGGTAGTGTGTGGTATAGTGGTGCAGGGTAGTGTATGGTATAGTGGTGCAGGGTAGTGTGTGGTATAGTGGTGCAGGGTAGTGTGTGGTGGAGTGGTGCAGGGTAGTGTGTGGTATAGTGGTGCAGGGTAGTGTGTGGTATAGTGGTGCAGGGTAGTGTGTGGTATAGTGGTGCAGGGTAGTGTGTGGTATAGTGGTGCAGGGTAGTGTGTGGTATAGTGGTGCAGGGTAGTGTGTGGTGGAGTGGTGCAGGGTAGTGTGTGGTATAGTGGTGCAGGGTAGTGTGTGGTATAGTGGTGCAGGGTAGTGTGTGGTATAGTGGTGCAGGGTAGTGTGTGGTATAGTGGTGCAGGGTAGTGTGTGGTGGAGTGGTGCAGGGTATTGTGTGGTATAGTGGTGCAGGGTAGTGTGTGGTATAGTGGTGCACGGTAGTGTGTGGTATAGTGGTGCAGGGTAGTGTGTGGTATAGTGGTGCAGGGTAGTGTGTGGTGGAGTGGTGCAGGGTAGTGTGTGGTATAGTGGTGCAGGGTAGTGTGTGGTGGAGTGGTGCAGGGTAGTGTGTGGTATAGTGGTGCAGGGTAGTGTGTGGTGGAGTGGTGCAGGGTAGTGTGTGGTATAGTGGTGCAGGGTAGGGTGTGGTATAGTGGTGCAGGGTAGTGTGTGGTATAGTGGTGCAGGGTAGTGTGTGGTATAGTGGTGCAGGGTAGTGTGTGGTGGAGTGGTGCAGGGTAGTGTGTGGTATAATGGTGCAGGGTAGTGTGTGGTATAGTGGTGCAGGGTAGTGTGTGGTATAGTGGTGCAGGGTAGTGTGTGGTGGAGTGGTGCAGGGTAGTGTGTGGTATAGTGGTGCAGGGTAGTGTGTGGTATAGTGGTGCAGGGTAGGGTGTGGTATAGTGGTGCAGGGTAGTGTGTGGTATAGTGGTGCAGGGTAGTGTGTGGTGGAGTGGTGCAGGGTACTGTGTGGTATAATGGTGCAGGGTAGTGTGTGGTATAGTGGTGCAGGGTAGTGTGTGGTATAGTGGTGCAGGGTAGTGTGTGGTGGAGTGGTGCAGGGTAGTGTGTGGTATAATGGTGCAGGGTAGTGTGTGGTATAGTGGTGCAGGGTAGTGTGTGGTGGAGTGGTGCAGGGTAGTGTGTGGTGGAGTGGTGCAGGGTAGTGTGTGGTGGAGTGGTGCAGGGTAGTGTGTGGTATAGTGGTGCAGGGTAGGGTGTGGTATAGTGGTGCAGGGTAGTGTGTGGTATAGTGGTGCAGGGTAGGGTGTGGTATAGTGGTGCAGGGTAGGGTGCTTTTCAGGGAATTATTTACCTCGCTCAGTTGCCTGAGACATGCCACGAAGTGAAAAGAATGTACGTGGGCATGGGTGTGTGGTGTGTGTTGCTGGGTGTGTGTTGTGTTTTGCTGGGTGTGTGGTGTGTGTTGCTGGGTGTGTGGTGTGTGTTGCTGGGTGTGTGGTGTGTGTTGCTGGGTGTGTGGTGTGTGTTGCTGGGTGTGTGGTGTGTGTTGCTGGGTGTGTGGTGTGTACTCACCTAATTGTACTCACCTAATTGTGGTTGCAGGGGTAGAGACTCAGCTCCTGGCCCCGCCTCTTCACTGATCGCTACTGGATCCTCTCTCTCTCTGCTTCCTGAGCTTTGTCATACCTCTTCTTAAAACTATGTATGGTTCCTGCCTCCACTACTTCACTTGCTAGGCTATTCCACTTGCTGACAACTCTATGACTGAAGAAATACTTCCTAACGTCCCTGTGACTCGTCTGAGTCTTCAGCTTCCAGTTGTGACCCCTTGTCCCTGTGTCCCCTCTCTGGAACATCCTATCTCTGTCCACCTTGTCTATTCCCCGCAGTATCTTGTATGTCGTTATCATGTCTCCCCTGACCCTTCTGTCCTCCAGTGTCGTCAGTCCGATTTCCCTTAACCTTTCCTCGTACGACATTCCCTTGAGCTCTGGGACTAGCCTTGTTGCAAACCTTTGTACTTTCTCTAACTTCTTGACGTGCTTGACCAGGTGTGGGTTCCAGACTGGTGCTGCATACTCCAGTATGGGCCTAACATACACAGTGTACAGTGTCTTGAACGATTCCTTATTAAGGTATCGGAACGCTATTCTCAGGTTTGCCAGGCGCCCGTATGCTGCAGCGGTTATTTGGTTGATGTGTGCCTCCGGTGATGTGCTCGGTGTTATGGTCACCCCAAGGTCTTTCTCCCTGAGTGAGGTCTGTAGTCTTTGTCCACCTAGCCTATACTCTGTCTGCGGTCTTCTTTGCCCCTCCCCAATCTTCATGACTTTGCATTTGGCTGGATTGAATTCGAGAAGCCAGTTACTGGACCACATGTCCAGCCTCTCCAGGTCTCTTTGCAGTCCTGCCTCATCCTCGTCCGATTTAATTCTTCTCATCAACTTCACGTCATCTGCGAACAGGGACACTTCAGAGTCTATTCCTTCCAGCATGTCGTTCACATATATCAAAAATAGCACTGGTCCTAGAACTGACCCCTGTGGGTGTGTGATGTGTGTTCCTGGGTGTGTGTTGTGTGTTGCTGGGTGTGTGGTGTGTGTTGCTGGGTGTGTGTTGTGTTTTGCTGGGTGTGTGTTGTGTGTTGCTGGGTGTGTGTTGTGTGTTGCTGGGTGTGTGTTGTGTGTTGCTGGGTGTGTGGTGTGTGTTGCTGGGTGTGTGTTGTGTGTTGCTGGGTGTGTGTTGTGTGTTGCTGGGTGTGTGTTGTGTGTTGCTGGGTGTGTGTTGTGTGTTGCTGGGTGTGTGTTGTGTGTTGCTGGGTGTGTGTTGTGGTGTGGTGTGTGTTGCTGGGTGTGTGTTGTGTGTTGCTGGGTGTGTGGTGTGTGTTGCTGGGTGTGTGTTGTGTGTTGCTGGGTGTGTGGTGTGTGTTGCTGGGTGTCTGGTGTGTGTTGCTGGGTGTGTGGTGTGTGTTGCTGGGTGTGTGTTGTGTGTTGCTGGGTGTGTGGTGTGTGTTGCTGGGTGTGTGGTGTGTGTTGCTGGGTGTGTGTTGTGTGTTGCTGGGTGTGTGGTGTGTGTTGCTGGGTGTGTGTTGTGTGTTGCTGGGTGTGTGTTGTGTGTTGCTGGGTGTGTGGTGTGTGTTGGGTGTGTGGTGTGTGTTGCTGGGTGTGTGGTGTGTGTTGCTGGGTGTGTGGTGTGTGTTGCTGGGTGTGTGGTGTGTGTTGCTGGGTGTGTGGTGTGTGTTGCTGGGTGTGTGGTGTGTGTTGCTGGGTGTGTGTTGTGTGTTGCTGGGTGTGTGGTGTGTGTTGCTGGGTGTATGGTGTTTGTTGCAGGGTGTGTGTTGTGTGTTGCTGGGTGTGTGTTGTGTGTTGCTGGGTGTGTGGTGTGTGTTGCTGGGTGTGTGGTGTGTGTTGCTGGGTGTGTGGTGTGTGTTGCTGGGTGTGTGGTGTGTGTTGCTGGGTGTGTGGTGTGTGTTGCTGGGTGTGTGGTGTGTGTTGCTGGGTGTGTGTTGTGTGTTGCTGGGTGTGTGGTGTGTGTTGCTGGGTGTGTGTTGTGTGTTGCTGGGTGTGTGGTGTGTGTTGCTGGGTGTGTGGTGTTTGTTGCTGGGTGTGTGTTGTGTGTTGCTGGGTGTGTGGTGTGTGTTGCTGGGTGTGTGGTGCGTGTTGCTGGGTGTGTGTTGTGTGTTGCTGGGTGTGTGTTGTGTGTTGCTGGGTGTGTGTCGTGTGTTGCTGGGTGTGTGTTGTGGGGTGTGTGTTGCTGGGTGTGTGTTGTGTGTTGCTGGGTGTGTGTTGTGTGTTGCTGGGTGTGTGGTGTGTGTTGCTGGGTGTGTTTGTGTGTTGCTGGGTGTGTGTTGTGTGCTGCTGGGTGTGTGATGTGTGTTGCTGGGTGTGTGTTGTGTGTTGCTGGGTGTGTGGTGTGTGTTGCTGGGTGTGTGTTGTGTTTTGCTGGGTGTGTGTTGTGTGTTGCTGGGTGTGTGTTGTGTGTTGCTGGGTGTGTGTTGTGTGTTGCTGGGTGTGTGGTGTGTGTTGCTGGGTGTGTGTTGTGTGTTGCTGGGTGTGTGTTGTGTGTTGCTGGGTGTGTGGTGTGTGTTGCAGGGTGTGTTGTGTGTGTTGCTGGGTGTGTGTTGTGTGTTGCTGGGTGTGTGATGCGTGTTGCTGGGTGTGTGTTGTGTGTTGCTGGGTGTGTGTTGTGTGTTGCTGGGTGTGTGTTGTGTGTTGCTGGGTGTGTGTTGTGTGTTGCTGGGTGTGTGTTGTGTGTTGCTGGGTGTGTGTTGTGTGTTTCTGGGTGTGTGTTGTGTGTTGCTGGGTGTGTGGTGTGTGTTGCTGGGTGTGTGTTGTGTGTTGCTGGGTGTGTGGTGTCTGTTGCTGGGTGTGTGGTGTCTTTTGCTGGGTGTGTGTTCTGTGTTGCTGGGTGTGTGGTGTCTGTTGCTGGGTGTGTGTTGTGTGTTGCTGGGTGTGTGGTGTGTGTTGCTGGGTGTGTGGTATGTGTTGCTGGGTGTGTGTTGAGTGTTGCTGGGTGTGTGGTGTGTGTTGTTGGGTGTGTGTTGTGTGTTGCTGGGTGTGTGGTGTGTGTTGATGGGTGTGTGTTGTGTGTTGCTGGGTGTGTGGTGTGTGTTGCTGGGTGTGTTTTGTGTGTTGCTGGGTGTGTGTTGTGTGTTGCTGGGTGTGTGTTGTGTGTTGCGGGGTGTGTGTTGTGTGTTGCTGGGTGTGTGGTGTGTGTTGCTGGGTGTGTTTGTGTGTTGCTGGGTGTGTGTTGTGTGTTGCTGGGTGTGTGATGTGTGTTGCTGGGTGTGTGATGTGTGTTGCTGGGTGTGTGTTGTGTGTTGTTGGGTGTGTGGTGTGTGTTGCTTGGTGTGTGTTGTGTTTTGCTGGGTGTGTGTTGTGTGTTGCTGGGTGTGTGTTGTGTGTTGCTGGGTGTGTTGTGTGTGTTGCTGGGTGTGTGTTGTGTGTTGCTGGGTGTGTGTTGTGTGTTGCTGGGTGTGTGGTGTGTGTTGCAGGGTGTGTTTTGTGTGTTGCTGGGTGTGTGTTGTGTGTTGCTGGGTGTGTGTTGTGTGTTGCTGGGTGTGTGTTGTGTGTTGCTGGGTGTGTGTTGTGTGTTGCTGGGTGTGTGTTGTGTGTTGCTGGGTGTGTGGTGTGTGTTGCTGGGTGTGTGTTGTGTGTTGCTGGGTGTGTGGTGTGTGTTGCTGGGTGTGTGTTGTGTCTTGCTGGGTGTGTGGTGTGTGTTGCTCGGTGTGTGGTGTGTGTTGCTGGGTGTGTGTTGTATGTTGCTGGGTGTGTGGTGTGTGTTGCTGGGTGTGTGTTGTGTGTTGCTGAGTGTGTGGTGTGTGTTGCTGGGTGTGTGTTGTGTGTTGCTGGGTGGGCGGTGTGTGTTGCTGGGTGTGTTGTGTGTTGCTGGATGGGTGGTATGTGTTGCTGGGTGTGTGTTGTGTGTTGCTGGGTGGGCAGTGTGTGTTGCTGGGTGTGTGTTGTGTGTTGCTGGGTGTCTGGTGTGTGTTGCTGGGTGTGTGTTGTGTGTTGCTGGGTGTGTGGTGTATGTTGCTGGGTGTGTGGTGTGTGTTGCTGGGTGGGCGGTGTGTGTTGCTGGGTGTGTTGTGTGTTGCTGGATGGGTGGTATGTGTTGCTGGGTGTGTGTTGTGTGTTGCTGGGTGTGTGTTGTGTGTTGCTGGGTGTGTGGTGTGTGTTGCTGGGTGTGTGGTGTGTGTTGCTGGGTGTGTGGTGTGTGTTGCTGGGTGTGTGGTGTGTGTTGCTGGGTGTGTGTTGTGTGTTGCTGGGTGTGTGGTGTGTGTTGCTGGGTGTGTGTTGTGTGTTGCTGGGTGTGTGGTGTGTGTTGCTGGGTGTGTGGTGTTTGTTGCTGGGTGTGTGTTGTGTGTTGCTGGGTGTGTGGTGTGTGTTGCTGGGTGTGTGGTGCGTGTTGCTGGGTGTGTGTTGTGTGTTGCTGGGTGTGTGTTGTGTGTTGCTGGGTGTGTGTCGTGTGTTGCTGGGTGTGTGTTGTGGGGTGTGTGTTGCTGGGTGTGTGTTGTGTGTTGCTGGGTGTGTGTTGTGTGTTGCTGGGTGTGTGGTGTGTGTTGCTGGGTGTGTTTGTGTGTTGCTGGGTGTGTGTTGTGTGCTGCTGGGTGTGTGATGTGTGTTGCTGGGTGTGTGTTGTGTGTTGCTGGGTGTGTGGTGTGTGTTGCTGGGTGTGTGTTGTGTTTTGCTGGGTGTGTGTTGTGTGTTGCTGGGTGTGTGTTGTGTGTTGCTGGGTGTGTGTTGTGTGTTGCTGGGTGTGTGGTGTGTGTTGCTGGGTGTGTGTTGTGTGTTGCTGGGTGTGTGTTGTGTGTTGCTGGGTGTGTGGTGTGTGTTGCAGGGTGTGTTGTGTGTGTTGCTGGGTGTGTGTTGTGTGTTGCTGGGTGTGTGATGCGTGTTGCTGGGTGTGTGTTGTGTGTTGCTGGGTGTGTGTTGTGTGTTGCTGGGTGTGTGTTTTGTGTTGCTGGGTGTGTGTTGTGTGTTGCTGGGTGTGTGTTGTGTGTTGCTGGGTGTGTGTTGTGTGTTGCTGGGTGTGTGTTGTGTGTTGCTGGGTGTGTGGTGTGTGTTGCTGGGTGTGTGTTGTGTGTTGCTGGGTGTGTGGTGTCTGTTGCTGGGTGTGTGGTGTCTTTTGCTGGGTGTGTGTTCTGTGTTGCTGGGTGTGTGGTGTCTGTTGCTGGGTGTGTGTTGTGTGTTGCTGGGTGTGTGGTGTGTGTTGCTGGGTGTGTGGTATGTGTTGCTGGGTGTGTGTTGAGTGTTGCTGGGTGTGTGGTGTGTGTTGTTGGGTGTGTGTTGTGTGTTGCTGGGTGTGTGGTGTGTGTTGATGGGTGTGTGTTGTGTGTTGCTGGGTGTGTGGTGTGTGTTGCTGGGTGTGTTTTGTGTGTTGCTGGGTGTGTGTTGTGTGTTGCTGGGTGTGTGTTGTGTGTTGCGGGGTGTGTGTTGTGTGTTGCTGGGTGTGTTGTGTGTGTTGCTGGGTGTGTTTGTGTGTTGCTGGGTGTGTGTTGTGTGTTGCTGGGTGTGTGATGTGTGTTGCTGGGTGTGTGATGTGTGTTGCTGGGTGTGTGTTGTGTGTTGTTGGGTGTGTGGTGTGTGTTGCTTGGTGTGTGTTGTGTTTTGCTGGGTGTGTGTTGTGTGTTGCTGGGTGTGTGTTGTGTGTTGCTGGGTGTGTTGTGTGTGTTGTGTGTGTTGCTGGGTGTGTGTTGTGTGTTGCTGGGTGTGTGTTGTGTGTTGCTGGGTGTGTGGTGTGTGTTGCAGGGTGTGTTTTGTGTGTTGCTGGGTGTGTGTTGTGTGTTGCTGGGTGTGTGTTGTGTGTTGCTGGGTGTGTGTTGTGTGTTGCTGGGTGTGTGTTGTGTGTTGCTGGGTGTGTGTTGTGTGTTGCTGGGTGTGTGGTGTGTGTTGCTGGGTGTGTGTTGTGTGTTGCTGGGTGTGTGGTGTGTGTTGCTGGGTGTGTGTTGTGTCTTGCTGGGTGTGTGGTGTGTGTTGCTCGGTGTGTGGTGTGTGTTGCTGGGTGTGTGTTGTATGTTGCTGGGTGTGTGGTGTGTGTTGCTGGGTGTGTGTTGTGTGTTGCTGAGTGTGTGGTGTGTGTTGCTGGGTGTGTGTTGTGTGTTGCTGGGTGGGCGGTGTGTGTTGCTGGGTGTGTTGTGTGTTGCTGGATGGGTGGTATGTGTTGCTGGGTGTGTGTTGTGTGTTGCTGGGTGGGCAGTGTGTGTTGCTGGGTGTGTGTTGTGTGTTGCTGGGTGTCTGGTGTGTGTTGCTGGGTGTGTGTTGTGTGTTGCTGGGTGTGTGGTGTGTGTTGCTGGGTGTGTGGTGTGTGTTGCTGGGTGGGCGGTGTGTGTTGCTGGGTGTGTTGTGTGTTGCTGGATGGGTGGTATGTGTTGCTGGGTGTGTGTTGTGTGTTGCTGGGTGGGTGGTGTGTGTTGCTGGGTGGGTGGTGTGTGTTGCTGGGTGTGTGTTGTGTGTTGCTGGGTGGGTGGGTGGTTTGTGTTAATGGGTGTGTGGCGTGTGTTGCTGGGTTGTGGTGCGTGTTGCTGGGTGGGTGGTGTGTTTTGCTGGGTGGGTGGTGTGTTTTGCTGGGTGGGTGGTGTGTGTTTCTGGGTGGGTGGCGGGTGTTGCTAGGTGGGTGGTATGTGTTGCTATGTGGGTGGTGTGTGTTGCTAGGTGGGTGGTGTGTGTTGCTGGGTTGGTGGTGTGTGTTGCTGGGTGTGTGGTGTGTGTTGCTGGGTTGGTGGTGTTTGTTGCTGGGTTGGTGGTGTGTGTTGCTGGGTGTGTGGTGTGTGTTGCTGGGTGTGTAATGTGTGTTGCTGGGTGTGTGGTGTGTGTTGCTGGGTGAATTGTGTGTTTCTGGTTGGGCAGTGTGTGTTGCTGGGTGGGTGATGCATGTTACTGGTTGGGTAGTGTGTGTTGCTGGGTGGGTGGTGTGTGTTGCTGGGTGGGTGGTGTGTGTTGCTGGGTGAATCATGTGTTCGTCGGGTGTGTTGTGTGTCCGTGTGTATTCGTGTACAAAATGCAACTATGTATTCGATGTTCATCACACGAAACCACTTTCCTGCCTGTCATATTAATCCAACTTTAGCTGTTGTAAGTCACTGCGTGTGTTCATATTTGCACTGTCCAAAAATGGCGTGGACTACTTATGTGTAGGTTATCAGGTTGAAATAATTACCTAAGAGGACTGTAGAAGAAGAAGATGGAGTTCAGAGGCTGCACACATTCTAAGTAGCAATTAAAAAGATTAAGCTTCATCTCGATAAATTCTTCTTGTTTGAGGGTGAGGGAGGGGCCAAGGGCTACCTAACAGTACCTTGCATGCAGGTGCAGCATAGACCTTCAGAACCTCACCTACCTCGAGCTGGCTAATGCCATATTTGAATCTGTCCTCTGTACACGTGTTCAAGCACTGTCAGCAGTGATACTTGTCATACTTATTTTATAACCATTGGTTCATACTCACTTGGCAAAGATTAAATAATTATATAATAGTTTTACGAGGCAGGAGAATTTATGGGACACCAAAACTATCTTTTTGTATATAAATTATGTCTGACCTTTGAATGCTGTATATACTCTGCTATAAGCCAGTATTTAGCCTGGCCAGGTACAGCTTGTGATATTTATGGGTCATGTGCACTCAACTATTTTCTGTCACATAATTATGGTCACTGAAGTCAAGTCTCAGCTTCTGACCTTTACTCTCTGCTAGCCACTACTGAGTTTTCTATTGGCTTCATGAACCTTGCCATACTTATTCTAAAAAGCTATGCATGGATTCTGGCCCTACCATTTCGCTGTCTAGATCATTCCGCTTCCTGACCACTCTAAGGCTAAAGAATTATTTCATAGCATCCCTGTGATTCATCTGCCCATTTAACTTCCAACTGAGTCCTCGTGTATCTGAAACTCGCCTCTCAAACAGACTCGCCCTGTCTTCCCTGTTATTTTCAATCAGTATTTTGCACGTTCTAATCAACGCACTATCAAACACAGGTTCCATACTGGCATTGCATGTTCCAAGATGGGTATGATATATATAATGTACAAGGTCGTGAAAACCTCATTGTTGACGTTCACGTGTGTGACGGGTGAGTCATACATGAAGGTTAGTCGTGTGTATGTGATGGTTAGTTGTGTGTGTGTGATGGTTAGTTGTGTGTGTGTGTGTGTGTGTGACGGTTAGTCGTGTGTGTGATGGTTAGTTGTGTGTGTGCGTCATGGTTAGTCGTGTGTGTGTGTGATGGTTAGTCGTGTGTATGTGATGGTTAGTTGTGTGTGTGTGTGATGGTTAGTCGTGTGTGTGTGACGGTTAGTTGTGTGTGTGTATGTGATGCTTAGTCGTGTGTGTGTGATGGTTAGTTGTATGTGTGTGATGGTTAGTCGTGTGTGTGATGGTTATTTGTGTGTGTGCGTCAAGGTTAGTCGTGTGTGTGTGTGTGTGATGGTTAGTCGTGTGTATGTGATGGTTAGTTGTGTGTGTGTGATGGTTAGTTGTGTGTGTGTGATGGTTAGTTGTGTGTGTGATAGTTAGTCGTGGGTGTGATGGTTTGTTGTGTGTGTGTGATGGTTAGTTGTGTGTGTGTGATGGTTAGTTGTGTGTGTGTATGTGTGTGTGTGTGTGTGTGTGTGTGTGTGTGTGTGTGTGATGGTTAGTCGTGGGTGTGATGGTTTGTTGTGTGTGTGTGATGGTTTGTTGTGTGTGTGATGGTTAGTTGTGTGTGTGTGTGTGTGTGTGTGCGATGGTTAGTCGTGGGTGTGATGGTTAGTTGTGTGTGTGCATCATGGTTAGTATAAACCTTGGTAATAAATACCGACAAGCTGGTTTAGAAAGACACGTAAGCAAACACTATAACATATTTATTAGAAAACGTTTCGGTCCTGGGACCTTGATCACTTCTAACATACAGAGGTTAGGTTAGGTTAGGTTAGGTTAGGTTAGGTAAGGTTCGTCAGGAAACAGGACAAATGTTTCCTGACGCGGGTCTTAGTCAGATGATGACCCGCCTTTGGAGCTTTTGGTCATCTGACCGAGGCCTTCCGCTGGCTTACCGGTCCACCCCTTTAAAAATTATGGTCATTTATAACCATTGTTATAAATGACAGAGGTAGAAAGACATTATATATATAGATGATTTCATCTTCTACCCGTCCTCATCATAGGTAGAGGTTGTTTTGATAAGGACCTGCCTCGCATGGGCCAGTAGGCCTTCTACAGTGTTCCTCCATTCTTATGTTCTTATGACATTCCTCAGGTCACGTGCGTCACATCTCACTCTCCGCCTATATATATAATGTCTTTCTACCTCTGTCATTTATAACAATGGTTATAAATGACCATAATTTTTAAAGGAGTGGACCGGTAAGCCAGCGGAAGGCCTCGGTCAGATGACCAAAAGCTCCAAAGGCGGGTCATCATCTGACTAAGACCCGCGTCAGGAAACATTTGTCCTGTTTCCTGGCGAACCTTACCTAACCTAACCTAACCTAACCTAACCTAACCTCTGTATGTTAGAAGTGATCAAGGTCCCAGGACCGAAACGTTTTCTAATAAATATGTTATAGTGTTTGCTTACGTGTCTTTCTAAACCATCATGGTTAGTCATGTGTGTGTGTGATGGTTAGTCGTGTGTGTGTGTGATGGTTAGTTGTATGTGCGTGATGGTGAGTCGTATGTCTGTGATGGTGAGTCATATGTGTGTGATGGTGAGTCGTATGTGTGTTTGTGTATGTGTGCGTGAAAGTGTGTGCGTGTGTGTGAGAGAATGTGTGAATGTGTGTGTGAATGTGTGTGTGTGTGTGTGTGTGTGTGTGTGTGTGTGTGTGTGTGTGTGTGTGTGTGTGTGTGTGTGTGTGTACTCACCTATTTGTACTCACCTATTTGTGGTTGCAGGGGTCGAGCCACAGCTCCTGGCCCCGCCTCTTCGCTGATTGCTACTAGGTCCTCTCTCTCCCTGCCCCATGAGCTCTGTCATACCTCGCCTTAAAACTATGTATGGTTCCCGCCTCCACTACGTCACTTTCTAGGCTATTCCACGGCCTGACTACTCTATGACTGAAGAAATACTTCCTAACATCCCTTTGATTCATCTGAGTCTTCAACTTCCAATTGTGACCTCTTGTGTCTGTGTCCCTTCTCTGGAACATCCCGTCTTTGTCCACCTTGTCTATTCCGCGCAGTATTTTATATGTCGTTATCACGTCTCCCCTGACCCTCCTGTCCTCCAGTGTCGTCAGGCCGATTTCCCTCAACCTTTCTTCATAGGACAATCACCGTAGCTCTGGGACTAGTCTTGTTGCAAACCTTTGCACTTTCTCTAATTTCTTGACGTGCTTGACTAGGTGTGGATTCCAAACTGGTGCTGCATACTCCAGTATGGGCCTGACGTAAATGGTATACAGAGTCTTAAACGAATCCTTACTGAGGTATCGGAACGCTATCCGTAGGTTTGCCAGGCGCCCGTATGCTGCAGCAGTTATCTGATTGATGTGCGCCTCAGGAGATATGCTCGGTGTTATACTCACCCCAAGATCTTTTTCCTTGAATGAGGTTTGCAGTCTTTGGCCATCTAAACTATATTGTGTCTGCGGTCTTCTTTGCCCTTCCCCAATCTTCATGACTTTGCATTTGGCAGGGTTAAATTCAAGGAGCCAGTTGCTGGACCAGGCTTGTAGCCTGTCCAGGTCTCTTCGTAGTCCTGCCTGATCCTCATCCGATTTGATTCTTCTCATTAACTTCGCATCATCTGCAAACAAGGACACTTCTGAGTCTATCCCTTCCGTTATGTCGTTCACATATACCAAGAACAGCACAGGTCCTAGGACTGACCCCTGTGGAACCCCGCTTGTCACAGGCGCTCACTCTGACACCTCGTCACGTACCATGACTCGTTGTTGCCTCCCTGTCAGATATTCTCTGATCCATTGCAGTGCCTTTCCTGTTATGTGTGCCTGATCCTCTAGCTTTTGCAGTAACCTCTTGTGAGGAACTGTGTCGAAGGCCTTCTTGCAGTCCAAAAACATGCAGTCGATCCACCCCTCTCTCTCTTGTCTTACTTCTGTCACCTTGTCATAAAACTCTAGTAGGTTTGTAACACAGGATTTTCCTTCCCTGAAACCGTGCTGGTTGTCAATTATACACTTGTTTCTTTCCAGGTGCCCCACCACTCTACTCCTGATGATCTTCTCCATGACCTTGCATACTATACACGTTAGTGATACAGGTCTGTAGTTTAGTGCCTCATGTCTGTCTCCCTTTTTAAAAATTGGGACTACATTTGCCATTTTCCATACCTCAGGGAGTTGCCTGGTTTCAAATGATGTGTTGAAGATCTTTGTTAATGGCTCACACAATATCTCTGCTCTCTCTTTAAGGACCCATGGAGAGATGTTGTCTGGTCCCACCGCCTTTGAGGTGTCAAGTTCGCATAGCAGCTTCTTCACCTCCTCCTTGGTTATATGTAACTCATCCAGCACTTGCTGGTGTGCCCCCCTGTTCTGATTTCCTGGAGTCCTACTGGTTTCCACTGTAAATACCTCTTTAAATCTTGTGTTGAGCTCCTGACATACCTCTTGGTCGTTTCTTGTGAATTCCCCATCACCCTTCCTCAGTCTGATTACCTGGTCCTTGACTGTTGTTTTCCTCCTGATGTGGCTGTACAACAGCTTCGGGTCAGTCTTTACTTTTGATGCTATGTCATTTTCATATTGTCTCTGAGCCTCCCTTTTTATCTGTGCATATTCGTTTCTGGCTCTTCGGCTGATTTCTTTATTTTCCTGAGTTCTCTGTCTTCTGTACCTTTTCCATTCTCTAGTACACCTAGTTTTTGCCTCCCTACACCTTTGGGTGAACCAAGGACTCGTTCTGTTCTTCCCATTATTTCTGTTTCCCTTGGGAACAAACCTCTCCTCTGCCTCCTTGCATTTTGTTGCCACATAGTCCATCATTTCTTGTACTGGTTTTCCTGTCAGTTCTCTCTCCCACTGAATGTCTTGAAGGAAGTTCCTCATGCCTGAGTAGTTCCCCCTTTTGTAGTTTGGTTTTCCCAGCCTATTCCTGCTACTCTCTCCACTTGGAGCTCAACTATGTAGTCGAAGCACAGAACTATATGATCACTAGCTCCCAGGGGCCTTTCATACATGATACCCTCGATGTCCGAACTACTCAAGGTGAATACAAGGTCCAGCCTTGCTGGTTCATCCTCTCCTCTCTCTCTGGTAGTGTCTCTAACATGTTGATGCATGAGGTTTTCCAGTACCACATCCATCATCTTGGCTTTCCATGTTTCGGGACCCCCATGGGGCTCCAGGTTTTCCCAGTCAATCTCCTTGTGATTGAAATCACCCATAACTAGTAATTTTGCTCCCCCCATGTGTGCTCTCCTGGCCACCTCGGCTAGTGTGTCGATCATTGCTCTGTTGCTCTCATCGTATTCTTCTCTTGGCCTCCTGGAGTTCTGTGGTGGGTTGTACATTACTGCAATTATCACCTTATGTCCCTCAGACTGGATTGTTCCTACTAAGTAGTCCCTTTCGCCCGTGCCATCCATTCCTTCCATGTTCTCAAAACCCCACTGGTTTTTAATGAACAGTGCAACTCCTCCTCCCCCTCTCCTCCCTCTGTCTTTCCTGAGGATTTGATATCCGGATGGAAAGATTGAATCTGTTATTATTCTGGTGAGTTTTGTTTCTGTGAGTGCTATTATGTCTGGGGATGTCTCCTTGATTCTTTCGTGCCACTCCTCATACTTGTTTGTTATTCCATCTGCATTTGTATACCACACCTTCAACTTCTTTTCTAAGACTGTGGTCTGGGAGGTATATTGGGGTTGGGGAAGTGGGAGACCTGGTAAGGAACTATGGGTTGTTGCTGTGGGGGTGGAGTTTGTAATGTAGTGGGTGGGGGCATTGGATGTGGCATGGGTGTCTTGATTTAGAGTGTTCGGTTGCACTGGGGTTGACCTGGTTGGGAGGCTTCTATAGGAAGTTGTGAGGGAGGCTGTATTTGATCTTCTTCCTGAGTCTGGGATCTCCTGTCTGTCTTCTCCATCCCCTCTCTTTCCTCCTTTGTGTGTGTGTGTGTGTGTGTGTGTGTGTGTGTGTGTGTGTGTGTGTGTGTGTGTCTGTACTCACCTAATTGTAGTTCCAGGGAACGAGACTCAGCTCCTGGCCCCGACTATTCACTGAACGCTACTAGGACATCTCTCTCCCTGCTCCATGAGCTTCATCTTACCTCGTCTTAAAGCTATGTATGGTTCCTTCCTCCAATACATCATTGTGTGTGTGTGTGTGAGTGTGTGTGTGTGTGTGTGTGTGTGTGTGTGTGTGTGTGTGTGTGTGTGTGTGTGTGTGTGTGTGTGTGTGAATGTGTGTGTGTGAATGTATGTGTGTGAATGTGTGTGTGTGAATGTGTGTGTGTGTGTGTGTGTGTGTGTGTGTGTGTGTGTGTGTGTGGTGTGTGTGTGTGTGTGTGTGTGTGTGTGTGTGTGTGTGATTGTGTGTGTGAATGTGTGTGTGTGTGTGTGTGTGAATGTATGTGAATGTGTATGTGTGTGAATGTGTGTGTGTGAGAATGTGTGTGTGTGAATGTGTGTGTGTGTGTGTGTGTGTGTGTGTGTGTGTGTGTGTGTGTGTGTGTGTGTGTGTGTGTGTACTCACCTAGTTCTCACCTAGTTGTGGTTGCAGGGGTCGAGTCACAGCTCCTGGCCCAGCTGCTTCACTGGTCGCTACTAGGTCAACCTCCCTGAACCGTGAGCTTTATCATACCTCTACTTAAATCTATGTATGGATCCTGCCTCCACTACATCGCTTTCCAAACTATTCCACCTCCTGACTACTCTGTGACTGAAGAAATACTTCCCAACATCCTTGTGATTCATCTGTGTCTTATATTTCCAACTGCGTCCCCTTGTTGCTGTGTCCCATCTCTGGAAAATCCTGTCCTTGTCCACCTTGTCAATTCCTCTCAGCATATTTATGTGTCATTATCATGTCTCCCCTATCTCTCCTGTCCTCATTCGGACGAAGACCAGGCATAACTACAAAGGTGTCTGGACAGGCTGCAGACCTGGTCCAGCAATTGGCTCCTGGAGTTCACCCCCACCAAGTGCAAAGTCATGAAGATTGGGGAAGGGCAATGAAGACCACATACGGAGTACAGTCTAGGAGGCCAGAGACTACAAACCTCACCCAAGGAAAAAGATTTTGGGGTGAGTATAACACCAGGCACATCTCCTGAGGCACACATCAACCAAATAACTGCTGCATTATATGGGCGCTTAGCAATTTCCAACTCTGTCCCTTTGTTGTTGTGTCCCATCTCTGGAACATTCTGTCTCTGTCCACCGTGTCAATTCCTTTCAGTATTTTATATGTCGTTATCATGTCCCCCCTATCTCTCCTGTCCTCCAGTGTTTTTAGGTCGATTTCCCTTAACCTCTCCTCGTGGGACATACCCCTTAGCTCTGAGACTAGTCTTGTTGCAAACCTTTACACTTTCTCTAGTTTCTTTACGTGCATGGCTAGATGTGGGCTCCAAACTGGTGCCGCATAGTCCAATATGGGCCTAACATACACAGTGTACAGGGTCCTGAACGATTCCTTATTAAGATGGCGGAATGCTGTTCTTAAGTTTGCTAGGCGCCCATACGCTATAGCAGTTATTTCGTTGTTGTGCGCCTCGGGAGATGTGCCTGATGTTATACTCACCCCAAGATCTTTTTCCTTGAGTGAGGTTTGTAGTCTCTGGCCCCCTAGACTGTACTCTGTCTGTGGTCTTCTTTGCCCTTACCCAATCTTTAGGACTTTGCACTTGGTGGGGTTGAACTCCAGGAGCCAATTGCAGGACCAGGCCTGAAGCCTGTCCAGATCCCTTTGTAGTTCTTCCTCATACTCGTCTGATTGAATTCTTCTCATCAGCTTCACATCATCTGCAAACAGGGATATTTCTCAGTCTATTCCTTCCGTCATGTCGTTCACAAATACCAGAAACAGCACCGGTCCTAGGACTGATCCCTGTGGTACCCCACTCGTCACAGGTGCCCACTCTGACACCTCGCCGTGTACCATGACTAGCTGCTGCCTTCCTGACAGGTATTCCCTGATCCATTGTAGTGCCTTCCCTGTTATCCTTGCCTGGTCCTTTAGATTTTGTACTAAAATCTTGTGTGAAACTGTGTCAAACGCCTTCTTACAGTCCAAGAAAATGTAATCCATCCACCCTTCTCTCTCTTGTGTTACTGCTGTCACCCTGTCATAGAACTCCAGTAGGTTTGTGACACAGGATTTCCCGTCCCTGAAACCATGTTGGCTGTTGTTGATGAGCTCATTTCTTTCTAGGTGTTCCACCACTCTTCTCCTATAATCTTCTCTGACTTTGCAAACTGTACATGTTAGTGAAACTGGTCTGCAGTTTAGTGCTTCATGTCTGTCTCCTTTTTTTAAAAATTGGGACTACATTTGCTGTCTTCCATACCTCAGGTAATCTCCCTGTTTTGACAGATGTGTTGAATATTGTTGTTAGGGGTACACATAGCGCCTCTGCTCCCTCTCTCAGGACCCATGGAGAGATGTTATCTGACCCCATTGCCTTTGAGGTATCTAGCTTACTCAGTAGCCTCTTTACTGCTTTCTCGGTTGTATGTATTGTGTCCAACACATGGTGGTGTACCCGACCTCTCCGTCTTTCTGGAGTCCCTTCTGTCTCCTCTGCGTACACTTCTTTGAATCTCATGTTGAGTTCCTCACATACTTCATGGTCGATTCTTGTTGTCTTTCCTCCTTCCTTCCTTAGCCACATTACCTGGTCCTTGACTGTTGTTTTCCTGCTGATGGGGCTGTATAACAGCTTCGGGTCAGATTTGGCATTCGCTGCTGTGTCCTTTTCATATTGTCGTTGGGCCTCCTTTCTTACCTCTGCATATTCATTTCTGGCTCTGCCACTGCTCTCCTTTTTTCTCTTGGGTCCTTTGCGCTTCTATTCTTTTTCCATTCCCTGGCACACTTGGTTTTTGCCTCCCTGCACCTTTGGGTGAACCATGGGCTCATTATTCCTGTTACCCTTGGGTACAAATCACTCCTCAGCTTCCTTGCATATTGTTGCTACATATTACATCATCTCGTTTACTGACTTCCCTGCTAGTTCTCTGTCCCACTGAACCCCGTTCAGGAAGTTCCTCATTCTCGTGTAGTCCACTTTCTTGTAGTTTGACTTCATTCGCCTGGCCCTTCCTGTTTCCACCTCCACTTGTAACTCTACTGTATATTCGAAGCTTAAAACCACATGATCGCTGGCCACCAAAGGGTCTTTCATGTGTGATGTCCTCAATATCTGCACTACTCAAGATGAATACTAGGTCCAGTCTCGCTGGTTCATCCTCTCCTCTCTCCCTTGTGGTTGAAGTCACCCCATGATCAGTAGCTTTGCCCTGCTCACATGAACCCTTCTGGCCACTGCAGCCAGAGTATCAACCATCGCTCTATTACTCTCATCATACTCTTGCCTTGGCCTCCTGCTGTTCTGTGGTGGGTTAAACATCACTGCAATTACCACCTTGGGACCTCCAGACTGAAGCGTTCCCACTATGTAAACTCTTGCATCTCCACTGTCTCCTCCAGTTCATCAAAATCCCATCGGTTTTTGATCAGCAGTGTGTGTGTGTGTGTGTGTGTGTGTGTGTGTGTGTGTGTGTGTATAACCGTGTGTGTGTGTATAAATGTGTTTGTGCGCGCGCGTGTGTGTGTGTGTGTGTGTGTGTGTGTGTGTGTATACTCACCTAATTGTACTCACCTAATTGTGGTTGCAGGGGTCGAGATTCAGTTTCTGGCCCCGCCTCTTCACTGATCGCTACTAGGTCCTCTCTCTACTCACTGAGCTTTGTCATGCTTCATCTTAAAGCTATGCATGGTTCCTGTCTCCACTGCATCACTCGCCAGACTGTTCCACTTCCTGACTACTCTGTGACTGAAGAAATACTCCTAACATCCTTGTGACTCATCTGAGTCTTCAACTTCCCAGAGTGACCTCTTGTTTCTGTGTCCCCTCTCTGGAACATCCTGTCTCTGTCCACCTTGTCTATTCCATGCAGTATTTTGTATGTCGTTATCATGCCTCCCCGAACCCTCCTGTCCTCCAGTGTACTCAGGCCCATTTCCCTTAACCTTTCTTCATAGGACATTCCCCTTTGCTCTGGAACTACCCTTGTCGCAAACCTTTGCACTTTCTCTAATTTCTTAACGTCCTTGACCCGGTACAGGTTCCAAACTGGTGCTGCATACTCCAGTATTGGCCTGACGTACACGGTGTACAGTGCCTTGAGAAATTCCTTGCTTAGGTATTGGAACGCTGTTCTAAGGTTTGCCAGGCGCCCATATGCTGCAACAGTTATCTGGGTGATGTGTGCTTCCGGAGACGTGCTCAGTTTTACATTCACCCCAAGATCTTTCTCCTTGAGCGAGGTTTGCAGTCTTTAGCCACCTAGCCTATATACTCTCTGTGCGGTCTTCTTTGCCCTTCTCCGATCTTCATTACACTGCATTTGACAGGGTTGAATTTGAGAAGTCAGTTGCTGTAAAAGGTGTCCAGCCTGTCAAGGTCTCTTTCAAAGTCCTGCCTGATCCTCGTCTGATTTAATTCTCCTCATTAACTTCACATCATCTGCGAACAGAGTCATGTCATTCACATATATCAAAAATAGCACTGGTCCTTGGACCGACCCCTGTGGGCCCCACTCTCGTCACAGGTGCCCACTGTGATACCTCATCACGTACCATGACTCGTTGTTGCCTCCCTGTCAGGTATTCTCTGATCCATTGCAGTGCCCTTTCCGTTATACATGCCTGATTCTCTAGTTTCTGCACTAATCTCTTGTGAGGAACTGTGTCGAAGGCCTTCTTGCAGTTCAAGAAAATGCAATCAACCCTCCCCTCTCTCTCGTGTCTTACTTCTGTTACTTTGTCATAAAACTCTAGAAGGTTTGCGACACAGGATTTGCCTTCCATGAATCTGTGCTGGTTGTCGCTCATACTCTTGTTCCGCTCCAGGTGCTCCACCACTCTCCTCCTGATAATCTTCCCCATGACTTTGCATACTATGCACGTCAGTGACACTGGTCTGTAGTTTAATGCCTCTTTTCTGTCTCCTTTTTTAAAAATTGGAACTACATTTGCTGTCTTCCATACTTCAGGTAGTTGCCTAGTTTCAAGGGATGTGTGGAAGATTGTGGTTAGTGGCACACACAGCATTTCTGCTCCCTCTCTAAGGACCCACTGGGAGATGTCTGATCCCATTGTCTTTGAGGTATCAAGGTCACTTAGCAGCTTCTTTACCTCCTCCTCAATTGTGTGTATATCATCCAGCACCTGTTAGTGTATTCCCTGTTGGTGTCTCCCTCTGTCCTGTCTTCCCAGAGTCCTTCCTGTCTCCATTGTAAATACTTCCTTAAATCTTGTGTTAAGCTCCTCGCATACCTCTTGATCGTTTCTTGTGAGTTTGCCCACCTTCTCTCCTGAGCCTTCTCACCTGGTCTTTGACTGTTGTTTTTCTCCTAATGTGGCTATACAGCAGTTTCGGGTCAGACTTGACTTTCGATGCTATGTCGTTTTCATACTGTCGCTGGGCCTCCCTCCTTATCTCCGCATGCTCGTTTCTGGCTCTTCGACTGATCTCCTTATTTTCCTGGGTCCTTTGCCTTCTGTACCTCTTCCATTCTCTAATGCACTTAGTTTTTGCCTCCCTACACCTTCGGGTAAACCAAGGACTCGCTTTGGTCTTCCCATTATTTCTGTTGCCCTTGGGAACAAACCTTTCCTCTGCCTCCTTGCATTTTGTTGTTACATATTCCATCATTTCGTTCACTGACTTTCCTACCAGTTCTCTGTCCCACTGAACCTCCCACAGGAAGTTCCTTATACCTTTGTAGTCCCCCCTTTTATAGCTTAGCTTTTCCCATTCGACTCCTGTTACACTCTCCACTTATAACTCTACTATGTAATCACATCCCCTCAAGGAAGGTTCCTTGATGTTGGTGAGGGGCTCTTGATTTAGGGAATTGGATCCGTGCTCCAGTTCCCCGAATTAAGCCTGAATGCCTTCCACATCCCCCCCAGGCGCTGTATAATCCTCTGGGTTTAGCGCTTCCCCCTTGATTATAATAATAATAATATGTAATCACATGATCACTAGTTCCAAGGGGCCTCTCATATGTCATGTACTCAATGTCTGAAAAGCTCAGGGTGTACACAAGGTCCAGTCTTGCTGGTTCATCCTCCCCTCTCTCTCTCTGGTAGTGTGCCTGACGTGTTTATGAATGAGGTTTTCCAGTACTACAGCCATCATCTTGGCTCTCCATGTTTCGGGACCCCCATGAGGCTCCAGGTTTTCCCAGTCAATCTCCCTGTGGTTGAAATCACCCATAACCAGTAACTTCGCTCTGCACGAGTGAGCTCTTCTTGCCACCTCAGCCAGTGTGGCCACCATCGCTCTGTTGTTCTCTTCATATTCCTCTCTTGGCCTCCTGCAGTTCTGTGGTGGGTTATACATCACTGCAATGACTACCTTATGTTCCCAGACTGAATTGTACCTATGTATTCCCTTTCTCCAATCTCGTCCATGCCTTTCATTTCCTCAAAACCCCATCGGTTTTTTATGACCAGTGCAACAGCTCCTTCCCCTCTGCTCCTATCTTTCCTCAGGATCTGATATCCTGATGGGAAGATTTCGTCTGTTATTGTCTCAGTGAGATTCGTTTCAGTGACTGCTATGATGCCGTGTGTGTTTGTGTTTGTGTGTGTGTGTGTGTGTGTGTGTGTGTGTGTGTGTGTGTGTGTGTGTGTGTGTGTGTGTGTGTGTGTATGTGTGTGTGTACTCACCTAGTTGAGGTTGCGGGGGTCGAGTCCGAGCTCCTGGCCCCGCCTCTTCACTGATCGCTACTAGGTCACTCTCCCTGAGCCGTGAGCTTTATCATACCTCTGCTTAAAGCTATGTATGGATCGTGCCTCCACTACATCACTTCCCAAACTATTCCACTTACTGACTACTCTGTGGCTGAAGAAATACTTCCTAACATCCCTGTGATTCATCTGTGTCTTCAACTTCCAGCTGTGTCCCCTTGTTACTGTGTCCAATCTCTGGAACATCCTGTCTTTGTCCACCTTGTCAATTCCTCTCAGTATTTTGTATGTCGTTATCATGTCCCCCCTATCTCTCCTGTCCTCCAGTGTCGTCAGGTTGATTTCCCTTAACCTCTCCTCGTAGGACATACCTCTTAGCTCTGGGACTAGTCTTGTTGCAAACCTTTGCACTTACTCTAGTTTCTTTACGTGCTTGGCTAGGTGTGGGTTCCAAACTGGTGCCGCATACTCCAATATGGGCCTAACGTACACGGTGTACAGGGTCCTGAATGATTCCTTATTAAGATGTCGGAATGCTGTTCTGAGGTTTGCTAGGCGCCCATATGCTACAGCAGTTATTTGGTTGATGTGCGCTTCAGGAGATGTGCCTAGTGTTATACTCACCCCAAGATCTTTTTCCTTGAGTGAGGTTTGTAGTCTCTGGCCCCCTAGACTGTACTCCGTCTGCGGTCTTCTTTGCCCTTCCCCAATCTTCATGACTTTGCACTTGGTGGGATTGAACTCCAGGAGCCAATTGCTGGACCAGGTCTGCAGCCTGTCCAGATCCCTTTGTAGTTCTGCCTGGTCTTCGATCGAGTGAATTCTTCTCATCAACTTCACGTCATCTGCAAACAGGGACACCTCAGAGTCTATTCCTTCCGTCATGTCGTTCACAAATACCAGAAACAGCACTGGTCCTAGGACTGACCCCTGTGGGACCCCGCTGGTGTGTGTGTGTGTGTGCACGCGCATGCTGGTTGAGTAATTTGGGTGCTGAACCTGCAACTTGTTCACCCCTAGGGATCCAGGGACTAGGAACCCAGGGATTAGGGACCCAGGAACTAGGGACCCAGGAACTAGGGACCCAGGAACTAGGAAACCAGTGACTAGGGACCCAGAGACTAGGGTACCAGGGACTCAGGAATCCAGGGACCCAGGGACTCAAGGACCCAGGGACCTAAGGACTCAGGAACCCAGGGACCCAGGGACCCAGGGACCCCAAGGACCCAGGGACCTAAGGACTCAGGGTTCCAAGGACCCACCATCCCGCCTCAACAAACATCTTAAAAGGAACCAAGAAGCTGTTGTAATGGCGAAGACATCCCGTAGTTAATTACACTGATCCCCATCAAGCCCCAACACCCATACTTCCACACTACCTTGTGCTCACACTCCTCTCCTGTTCATTTAACTCATATTATTCACAAAATCAGACAACTGAATCGCGAATATTTTATTAACACGATTATAAACATCTCAGGAAACTGGTGGGGTTCGAAACTATGGCAAGCCAGTGCTAAAGTCAGCAAGCCAGAAATATAATTACATATATATCTGTGAGCGTGTTATATTGGAGTAGATACGAAAGGTTTTGGGGACTCGACGAGCTATTAGAGTGTAAGAAGGGTAAGATTTTGTGATGGGATTCAGGGAAACTGGTTAATCGGACTTGAGCCCTGGAAGTTAGAAGCACAGTGCCTGCATTCTACAGCATTAGTTTGGGATATTTGTTGTTTACAGTGACATCTAAACTGCGCTCCTCTGGCAAGACGGTGACAGTGTGAATAATGTTGCAAGAGTTTCTTTCTCGGGACACCCTTCCTCGGTGGGAGACAGCCAGCGCGTTAAAAGAAATGTGTTTACTAGAGTGGTTAACAAGGACCCCACCGAGGGCAGGAAAAGAAGACTTACTATAGCCAGTAATCAACCCAAGACAGAGGATTCAATAAGAAGCTATGAAAAAATATAACCTTGGAGACGATAATCGCAAATGGACCATCACTAGCGTTCTTGGACCTATCGGTAAAGATCTGAGCCCTGGATGCATGAATAAGATCGTGTTTCAGGCAGATGCACGTCGGATAAGGTCATTACCACAACGCCTCCGGCACCAACACAGCTCCACATCCTTGTGCAGGAAATTTCTACCCGCTAATTTCACGCTCGAGTAATCCTTTGGTGAATATCTGGTCAGTCGAGATCTATACTGAATTCAGTGTCTGTAATGGCTAGGTATTCACTACTCATTACAATCGGACAGTGATATCACTGACTCGCATATTGGGTTTAATCATAGTTACGATTATTTCCCTTCCACGGAAAACTCCTTTTAGTTTGTGATGTGTCTTCTATGAACAGCTGTTTCTATACAGTTCCTGAGTTACAAATTTTTTATACTTCTAAGGCAGCATGATTCTGAACCTGCCAAAGATTTTTTTTTCTTTAATCTCGCTTTACCAAGAGGAACAGCAATATACATTTCTTACAGTACTAACACTGGTGCTCCAGGTCCACAATGTAACATTGTTCAAAGATGTAGCAATATGTAGTTTCGTTTTCATATCTTTAATATTTTTATTTCCTACATATTCATCTGTATATTAGATTAGATTCTGCCATCGAAGTGGCTAGTTTATTGTGCTCCCCATATCCATCCTGTGGACGGTAGCCTAAGAGCATATGGATACATAAAAGGCCACGAAAGGGTTAACATGAGCACATTTGGATTTATATCTACAGTTCACTTATCTGTTACAAGCAAATTTAGGAAATCTGCTTAATATATCTTGTGTCTTATTTTCATGTCACATATATTATACTGTATCTCTATAATCCTCAATAACTGGATAATTCAGCACATAGTGTTCAAGACAGTGACACATCATCCGTGTGTCTGCCAAATTGCCAGAAGTACTTTTAACCAAACCTGTGCCTGGTCATTATAACATCAGTCTGTTCACATTGCAATTGCTCCATAAACATACTTATCTACGTTTATGTAATCATAGTGGGTTATAGATCTACTCAGGTTTCTAACTGCATTCCTATAACATTTAGTTTCATTATTTATTTCTCTCCTAATATTATTCCTAATGCTAGGCACAGATACACAAAAGTTATATTCTATATTCACTTTCAGGGTACTCTTCTTGGCCAACTTGTCAACTTTATCATGAAGGAGCAATCCATTGTGTGATGGAATTTCTAACGATTGTACATTAATTTCTTTTTCCCGGATTTCTCAGTATCTATATCTGGCTTCGCCAATGAGCATGTTGTTAGAGTCACTATGCGAGTCAAGAGCCTTCAGTGATGACATAGAATCAGAAATAATTATAGATTCAAACTCTGTGTCCTAAGTTAGCTTTAGTGCCATTACGATGGCAAATAATTCAGTTTGCAGTGTAGACGCCCAGTTGCTAATTCTCATGCCTAACTCAACAAAGTTTCTATCGTTCTTAACTAGGGAGGTGTCAACAAGAGCAGATACAGCCCTGCTAGTAAACTCCTGCTTAGATCCATCACTGCATATAACTTGTGATAAATTATTACTACCAGTAATAATTTATTTTCCTGAGCAGTTGCTTTTACAAGTGATTTAAGGAAGATATTATTAGTGCTGAACTTCTTGGGAGGGACTTAAAGAAATGTTATATTAAATGAACATATCTTCCATGGAGAGGTGAAATGCTCTTATTGTCTACAGTGATACAGTTCATGCAGGTTATAAACCTTTGTATATTTTAATATTTTCACAACCCATTTAGATCTATGTGTAATTACTTCTAAACATTTAGCAAGATTCATAGTGACAGTGTCTGGTTCATTTAACATTCTAGTACCAAGTATAGTGTTAATCTCAGTAATCCTATCACTGATACTAAAGACACCAAGCTCTTTCTTCATATTAAGAACCTTGGTAGATTTAGGACAGCCCAGAATAATTCTGAGGGCTCCATTCTGCATTTACTCCAAAGATTGGAGAGAACTTTTCCTAGCTAATATCAACATGGATGCAACATAATCAGTTAAGAACCTAACATAGGCTATGTACATCATTCTCACTATTCTCACATTAGTACCATAGTTTTGAGAGCATTTAGCCTATCTTTGCATTTCACATTGAGTTGCCTCGCCTATAACAAGATACAGTCAGTAATTTTGCTGAGGAATTAGACATACAGACAATGTCTGGGTATCTCTGAAGACTTTCTGCAAGGCTGAGGGACTGGTTACCTTTTTCTTTTACTGTCTTCGTATATCATCTCCGTAGTGAACTGAAAAAGCCACTGGATGGCGAGACGTCTTCAGTTAAAAATACTCAAGTGTTGCATATGTGTTTATTTCCTCAGCGTGTCGGTATCGTATACCAATATTGTAATAACTTTCCTAATTGAAATTCATTTTTACTTGAACAAGTGAGGAAGCATATCAGAGATAAATTCCTTTTTATGTCAGACACTCATTTCCTTTCATTGTGTATATTTCCTTTCATTGTGCTTCATTCCTTTCACTGTGAATGAAGTTCTTTCAAGACTGGATTCATTCTATCATAATACGAATCACACACAAGCAGGATAACTAACTAGTTTCGATGGGACTGAGGACACCTCTATGGGGTGTACCCAGTTCCATTCCATGAACCTCAAAGGCTTCCCCTTGAAACAGGAAATTAACTCATCTTTGTGTGAGATTTATCTAATTTCACATTAACACTTTCTTTAAACTCCCCTTCCTACTAATTTACTAAAAATACCTATATTGTGTAATTTGTTGATGGATTATTTATGATCAACTATAGCTTTATATTGTGACTCACAATTTCCAAGTGAGGTCCTGATACAATGTATATATATGGAATATTTCCATGTATATTGTCTATAACAGTTAGTATGTTGGCTTTATTCCATAATATTAAATGAAATAGTTTTTTTGAAGGACCAGTTATGGAAAGAAAAGAGGGAATATAAATGTGTAAATTCAAGGATTATGTGGATTAAAATAAGGGTCGGATGTGAAAAGTGGGTCATAATGAGCGTGTATGCACCTTGAGAGGAGTGTAAAGGAGAGAGATTTTGGGAGATGTTAAGCGAATGTATAGGAACCCTGGAACCAAGTGGTAGGGGACCTAAATGCTAAAGTATGAGAAACATTTAGAGAGGGTGTGGTAGGTAAGTTTGGGGTTCTAGGTGTAAATGATAATGGGAGTCCTTTGATTTACCTTTGTATAGAAAAGGGTTTAGCTATAAATATTACGTATTTTAAGAAAAAGAGGATAAATAAGTATACAAGATATGATGTAGGGTGTAATGACAGTAGTTTGTTGGACTATGTATTGGTAGATAAAGACTGTTGAGTAGACTTCAGGATGTACATGTTTAAAGAGGGGCCACAGATAAATCAGGTCACTTCCTAGTTGTAGCTACAGTGAGAGTAAAAGGTAGGTGGGATACAAGGAAAATAGAAGCAGCAAGTTAGAGAGAGGTGAAGGTGTATAAACTAAAAGAGGAGGCAGTTAGGGTAAGATATAAACAACTATTGGATGATAGATGGGCTAGTGAGAGTATAGGCGAAGGTGTATGGGAAAGGTTTAAGAATGTAGTGTTAGAGTGTTCAGTAGAAGTTTGTGGTTACAGGAAAGTGGGTGAGGGAGAGATGATGCAAAGAGAGGAGTAAGGGAGAAAAAGTTAGCATATGAGAGGTTTTTACAAAGTAGAAGTGATACAAGAAGGGAAAAGTAAATGGAGAGAAAAAGAGAGGTTAAGAGAGTGGTGAAGCAATATAAAAAGAGAGAAAATGAGAGAGTGGGTGAGATGTAATCAACAAATTTTGTTGAAAATAAGAAAAAGTTTTGGAGTGAGATTAATAAGTTGAGGAAGCCCAGGGAACAAATGGATTTGACAGTTAAAAATAGGAGAGGAGAGTTATTAAATGAAGAGTTAGAGGTATCGGGAAGATGGAAGGAATATTTTGAGGAATTGTTAAATGTTGATGAAGATAGGGAGGCTGTCATTTCGTGTATAGGGCAAGGGGGAATAACATCTTGTAGGAGTGAGAAAGAGCCAGTTGTGAGTGTGGGGGAAGGTTCGTGAGGCAGTGGGTAGAATGAAAGGGGGTAAGGCAGCTGGGATTGATGGGATAAAGATAGAAATGTTAAAAGCAGGAGGGGATGTAGTTTTGAAGTGGTTGGTGCTATTATTTAATAAATGTATGGAAGAGGGTAAGGTACCTAGGGATTGGCAGAGAGCCTGCATAGTTCATTTGTATAAAGGCAAAGGGGATAAAAAGACAGTGCAAAAATTATAGGGAAATAAGTCTGTTGAATATACCTGGTAAAGTTTATGGTAGAGTTATTATTGAAAGAATTAAGAGTAAGAGAGTAGGATAGCAGATGAACAAGGAGGCTTTAGAAAAGGTAGGGGGTGTGTAGACCAAGTATTTACAGTGAAACATATAGGTGAACATTATTTAGTTAAGGGTGAAGAGGTTTTTGTGGCATTTATGGATTTAGAAAAGGCGTATGACAGGGTGGATAGGGGGCAATGTGGCAAATGTTGCAGGTGTATGGTATAGGAGGTAGGTTAATGAAAGCAGTGAAGAGTTTTTACGAGGATAGTGAGGCTCAAGTTAGAGTATGTAGGCTAGAGGTAGATTATTTCCCAGTAAAAGTAGGCCTTAGACAGGGATGTCATGCCACCATGGTTGTTCAGTATATTTATAGATGGAGTTGTAAAAGAAGTGAATGATCGGCTGTTGGCAAGAGGTGTGGGGGTTAAAAGATAAATAATGTAACACAAAGTGGGAGTTGTCACAGTTGCTCTTTGCTGATGACACTGTGCATTTGAGGGATTCTGAAAAGAAGTTGCAGAGGTTGGTTGATGAGTTTGGTAGGGCATGTATAAGAAGGAAATTAAAAGTGAATGTAGGAAAGAATAAGGTGATGAGGATAACAAAAAAAAATTAGGTAACAGAAGGTTGGATATCAGATTGTAGGGAGAGGGTATGGAGGAGGTGAATGTGCTCGGATATTTGGGAGTGGACGTGTCAGCAGATGGGTCTATGAAGGATGAGGTGAATCATAGAATTAACATGGGGAAAAAGGTGAGTGGTGCAATGAGAGTATAGTTATACCAACGCTCTTGTATGGGTGTGAGGCATTGGTTGTGAATGTTGCAACAAGGAGAAGGCTGGAGGCAGTGGAGATGTCATGTCTGAAGGCAATGTGTGGTGTGAATACAATGCAGAGAATCCGTAGTTTGGAGATTAGGAGGAGGTGTGGGATTACCAAAACTATTATCCAGAGGACTGAGGAGGGGTTATTGAGATGGTTTGGACATGTAGAGAGGATGGAACAAAAAAAGAATAACATCGAGGATGTATAATTCTGTAGTGGAGGGAAGGCGGGGTAGGGGTCGGCCTAGCAAAGGGTTGGAGGGAGGGGGATAAAGGAGGTTTTGTGTGTGAGGGGATTGAACTTCCAGCAAGCATGCGTATGTTAGATAGGAGTAAATGGCAGCAAATGGTTTTTAGGACTTGACGTGCTGTTGGAGTGTAAACAAGGTAACATTTACATAGAGATTCGGGGAAGCGTGCAGGTCGGACTTGATTCCTGGAGATGGGAAGTTCAGTTTCTGAAGGAGGGGTGTTAATGTTGCAGTTTTATAACTGTAGTGTAATGATGCCTCTGGCAAGACAGTGATGAAGTGAGAGGTGATGATGAAAGTTTCTCTTTTTCGGGCCACCCTGCCTTGGTGGGAAAAGGCCGATGATTATATATATATATATATATATATATATATATATATATATATATATATATATATATATATATATATATATATATATATATATATATATATATATATATATATATATATATATATATATATATATATATATATATATATATATATCGTACCGAATAGGTAACGTTTGCGATTTTGGTTTAAACAGCAATGCTCTTCTTGCCCAATGAGGCAAGTGAAAATTTGTGTATGCAATCATTCTGAACCTAACGAAAAAAATATATTTCACTGTGTATATTATTAAATTATTGTAAACTTATCTAAAATATTTTTAGTTGGATTAAGTTAAATTCAATTGCGCTTGTCGTAAGCTTAGGTGAATTTTCTAGGGATCTTTTGGTACAAAATTATTAATTTTTGCATTAACATAATTCAAAAAATTATATCTTTAAACGTACAAGAGAAAATTTTTAGAAATGACTATTTTAAATGAATTCTTGCTAACTAATCAGTTTTACATATTCAGCAGACGGGCGATCTTAACTATGCAGGACAAGCCACGGGGGTGGAAATCTTCAGCTCAAGTACTTTCATACTTCTCAGTGCATCATCAAGAGCTGTGCAATGTTGCAAAGGAGCAACCAAAGCAGGGGGAGAGGTCTCAGAGTAGCGGAGGTGTCACCATCCACAGTTACACTTAGACTGGGTTAGTGGTCGGTGCCAACCCCACCTTACCATCATCCCCCTACTCCCCATATGGGGTAGGAGAGTTTCTGACATATCAAGTATGAAATTATAAAAGGCCAGCCCTAAGCTTTTTCTAATCGTTTATAACAGGTCATGTGGTTTGAGAAAATAAGTTTCTCGTTAGATACTGTAGACATGGATAGCTATTATTCTCTGTGACCTTTTCAAATAATGAAAGAGAGGAATACATTGTGCTCTTTGTCCGTTTAAATGCCCTACTCTGAATGTTCTACCGATGTACTCAGAAGTATCTCGTCCTAAATATTGTCTACTCTTTTTCTCAGTGACGTTTAACATGCCATACATGGCTATCTTCTATGCCTATCCGATATTTCTGTGATCTAAATTCTACTAATACCCTTTAACCTCTCCTTACGTTGTATAGTTATCTTGTGTGCTTGTCACTGTATGGTACATTAACAGCTACAGGCGTTATATAACCATCACAACTGACGTGGTTTGAAGTTATGGTGCGTAGACACAGGACAGGCGTCACCAATACATCAACCCACCCGGCATAATGAAGAATCCTGTGATTTTGTATAGCAGTTATTTAAGATTGTGTACAATGGATTCTACTAAATAGTTATCAAGCTTGTATAACCCGTAATTTGAGTTGTATACTGTATTCCTTTCATGTTTCAAGAGGGAAGATTCAATTATGTTTCTTTCCATGACAGAACTGTTTGGTACTATAATCTGGGCAGCATCCCACCCCGGTGGGTGATTACATGCACTAGTGTGGTTAAAGATAGCATTCGACTCCTGCCGTCCTGACTGAGTATTTATGCTAGGCAATTCTGGTTTCCAGAAATTTACCTGTTTGACCGATATATGAGAGAGGACACTGAGTACATGGGACCTTGTAAACCCCACCAACTTTATTGGAGGATGTGTTTTTAATCAGCCTTTGTTTCACTATCCCCGTGTTTTTGAAAGCCAGGTTTATATTGATCTTTTTTAATGCCTCACGCAGGCAAGCCAGATTCTCATTGTATAGTAAAACTAGTACATTTTTCCTGGCCAGCACTTCCTTAGGTTCAGTCCTGTAGAAAATCTTTTTGGTTGACATTAGTGCCTTCTCGACAAAATCCTTAGGATATCTTAGTTTTGTGGCTGTGTTGAATATCTTGCTGATTTCGTCCTCTAGGTACTCTGGACTGCAGATGTGCAATGCTCTCAAGAACATTGTGAGGAACACCTTTTTATCCTGGTTTCGTGGTTGGAATAGTAGTGAATGTATGACGACACATTGGTGGACTTCCTATAAACTGTGAAATTGAATTTCCTATCTACCCGATGGATTAAAACATCTAGGAACGGCAAAGTGTTATTTATTTCATGTTCTGTGGTGAACTTAATGGAAGGTAGTAAGCCAATGAGTCTGGGAAGAAACTCATCAATGTTGTGATCATTAGGTTACAGACAAAGATCATCATCTACGTATTTGAAGCAACTATCTTTATCCGGGAGAATGTATTTAAGAAGTCTGGTCTCATAGAATTCCATATAAAGGTTGCTGAGTAAGGAGCTAAGGGGATTTCCCATTGCCATGCCTCGTTTTTAAGCATAGAATTTCCCTTCAAACACGAATCTGCAATCAGTAACACAAAGTTTTATCATACCTAAATTTATTACCTGGCCAGCTGGGCTGTAGATCGTACGATGTATTTCGGGCTGTACCTAGGGGACGTTGACCCCCGAAACCCTCTCCAAGTATACGAGCCTTCTCCAGCTGAAGCAGGTTGACCCGAGAAAGAAGTAACACTTTCTCCACCAATCATTCCACCTCCCTCTCGCAAGAGGAGCGCAGACATTACGGCTCAGATACCTCACCAACCTGCAGTATACCCATCACTCCTAGTTATATTCATTTATATTTTACATTTATATTATTGAGACATTTGCGCTTGGGATGCACAAGTTGCTGCAACATGCAACATACACGTTGTCTAAAAGAATTTTCTCGCTCCGCCGGATGTTCGCATTGTGAAATAAACACTGAATTAAAGTGCTTGTGTTTTAGGGTTAAAGTTGTAGCATAAAAGGTGCGAGAGAGAGAGAGAGAGAGAGAGAGAGAGAGAGAGAGAGAGAGAGAGAGAGAGAGAGAGAGAGAGAGGGAGAGAGAGAGAGAAAGATTGTGTTAGTAAAATAGACAACGATAAATTAATATGCGTGAGTATATTCGTTGCCGTGTGATACAATTATTCGTGCCCATATGACAACAGGAAAATGCTACCTTCCTTCCTGTAAGTTTTTCCACCCTAAAATGTGTCACTCTTCAGTTCAGGAAAGAAAATGTTTAACTTACATTATCATGCACACCACCTAAAGGGGACAAGAAGATACAAAACATCCAGACCATGGGACAACCTGGGTAGCCACAAGCACTGCAGAGAGGCTTTTTAGCGCCAGGAAAGAGAAAAAGCTGGCAGGAAATGACAGAAATCGTACACCAACTCCGATCATTTCTGGAGCTGAATCAGTCGATGGCCTCTACTCCAAAACAATAGATATTAGTGCTAGGAAAAAAAAGATACTCCACCCTCCATACCACAAATACTACTACATTCATCTTTGCAAATATACAAGGTCTAAATCCAGCAACGAACAACAAAATACCTTTCATCCGTGGACTGCTTACAGAGTCAAACGTGATGTTCGCGGTTTTCACAGAGACCTACATAAAGGATCACCTTGACAATAAAATATTGATCCCGGGTTATAACCTATACAGATGCGACTGAGTGAACAGGCAAAAAACGAGAGGGGGGGATGTTTGGCCTGTATGTCACAGAGTCGCTGATATGCTTGGAACTACTAAATGCCTCAAATGATGTAGTTGAAGTTCTCGCAGTAAAGATCGAGAACCATAACTTGGTCATTGTGGTTGTATACAAGCCTCCGGATGTAACTTCCCAACAATTCCAGAAGCAGCTTTTGAAAATAGATCACTGTCTGGAAAATCTTCCAGCTCCTGCCCCAAAACATCATGCTCCTGGGGGATTTCAACCTAAGGCACCTAAAATGGAGGAATATAGCAAATAATGCTGTAGCAGAGATAACACCAGGAGGAAGCTCAGATGAAAATTCGCACACACACATGAGCTTTTAAATCTCTGCACCAAATTCACCTTAAACCAGCAAATAATAGAGCCAACAAGATTGGAGAATACACTGGACTTCATGTTCACTAATAATGATCTGATACGATATATTACCATATCAAAAACAATATACTCAAATCACAACATAATAGAGGTTCAGACATGTATGCGCGGAGCCCCAGACCGACAAAATGTGATCACTTACGAGGGAGCCTTCACCAAATTCAACTTCAATAGCAAAAACGTAAGGTTGGACCAAGTAAACCAAGTCCTAATTGATTTAAACTGGGAAGATAGCCTAAGCAACACGGATCCAAACCTATGTCTAGAACAAATTAACTCTGTGGCACTCGAGGTATGTCGGAGGCATATTCCTTTAAGGAAAAGGAGGAGAAGATGAAAACTAGAAAGAGAAAGGCGCTCCTTATACAAGTGAAGGCAAAGAATAACAGAGCGGCTAAAAGAGGCCAATATATTTGTAATACAAAGGGAGGCACAGGTCAGAGAAATAGCAAACATCGAACTAAAACTAAAGGAATCCTTACAGGAGTCAAGAAACGCGAGAAGAACTAAAAGCCATAAATGAAATTGAAAGAAAACCAAAATGTTTCTTTTCTTATGCTAAATCAAAGTCGAGAACAACATCCAGTATTGGGCCACTACTTAGACGAGATGGGTCTTACAGAGATGACAGCAAGGAAATGAGTCAGCTACACAAATCCCAGTTTGACTCGGTTTTTAGCGAGCTGCAAACCAGACTGAGAGTCGAAGACCTAAATGATTTATGAGCGAGACACAGAATTTGGTAGACTCAAACTTATCTGATATTATCCTGACTCTAAATGACTTCGCAAAGGCGATAAATGAAATACCCATGCACTCTGCCCCAGGCCCAGACACATGGAACTCTGTGTTCATCAAGACCTGCAAGAAGCCACTGTCATGTGTTTTTAACATCTTTGGAGAGGGAGCATGGACACAGGGGTCGTCCCACAGCTGCTGAAAACAACAGACATTTCACCACTTCACAAAGGGCGCAGTAAAGCAATAGCAAAAAACTACAGACCGATAGCACTAACATCCCATATTATAAAAATCTTTGAATGGGTTCTAAGAAGCAAGATCACCACCCATCTAGATACCAGTCAGTTACACAACCCAGGGCAACATGGGTTTAGAGCAGGAAGCTCCTGTCTGTCCCAACTACTGGACCACTATGGCAAGGTCCTAGATGCTCTAGAAAAGAAACAAAATGCAGATGCATTAAACACAGACTTTGCAAAAGCCTTTGACAAGTGTAATAGCGTACAAAATGCGTGATAAAGGAAAAACACGAAAAGTTGGAAGATGGATCTATAATTTCCTAACAAACAGAACACAAAAAGTAGTTGTAAACAGAGTAAAGTGTAAGGCGGCTACGGTGAAAAGCTCTATTCCACAAGGCACAATACTCGCTCTCATCTTCATATCTGACATAGACAAGGATGTAAGCCACAGCACCGTGTCTTCCTTTGTAGATGACACACGAATTTGCATGACAGTGTCTTCCATTGCAGAAACTGCAAGACTCCAGATGGACATCAATCAAATCTTTAAATGGGCCACAGAAAACAATATGAAATTCATTGATGAGAAACTTCAATAACTCCTATATGGAAAACGTGAGAAAATTAAAACTGTGTCGGAGTATAAAACAAATTCCAACTACATAATAGAGCGAGAAACCATTGATAAAGACCTGGGAGTGATAATGTCAGAGGACTTCACCTTCAAAGACCACACATCGTATCAATCGTATCTGCTAGAAAAATGACAGGATGGATAATGAGAACCTTCAAAACTAGGGATGCCAAGCCAATGATGACACTCTTCAGGTAGCTTGTTCTATCTAGGCTGGAATATTGCTGCACACTAACAGCACCTTTCAAGGCAGGAGAGATTGCTGACCTAGAAAATGTACAGAGAACCTTCACGGCGCGCATAACTGCGATAAAACACGTCAGTTACTAGGAACGCTTGAAGTTCCTCAACCTGTACTCCCTAGAGCACAGGCGGGAGAAAAACATTATTTTATAAACACTTAAAAAATCCTGCAGGGATTAGTACCAAATATGCACACGAAAATCACTCCCTATGAAAGCAAAAGACTCGGCCTGGGGATGTAACATCCCCCTAATGAAACATAGGGGCAACACTATCACGATAAGAGACAACACAATAAGTGTCAGGGACACAGGACTGTTCAACTGCCCCCCAGCATACATAATAGGGATTACCAATAGGCCCCTGGCTCTCCTCAAAAAGTCTCAGGACAGGCACCTAAAGTCAGCACCTGACCAGCCGGGCTGTGGTTCGTACGTAGGGCTGCGTGAGACCAACAGTAACAGCCCAGTTGATCAGGCCCTGATTGTTAGGTAAGACACATATGCAACAGTTAGACAACTTTATTCCGAAACGTTTCGCCTACACAGTAGGCTTCTTCAGTCGAATACAGAAAGTAGGCAGGAACAGTAGAGATGTGAAGACGATGTAATCAGTCCATCACCCTTGAAGTCGTAGAATTTGAGGTTGTCAGTCCCTCAGCCTGGAGCAGTTCAGTTCCATAGTCAGGAACTATCTGAAGATCAAGCGACAGTGCAGAGACTTAAATACTGTCGGAAGGAGAGGTGCAGAGTAGTAGTAGTAGTGAAAATGTAGCCAGTGAGAGGTCATGTCCCTCTCAGATCCAACCCTTTTTCACTTGAAAAGCTTGTCCAAGGTGTTTTCTGTACCAAGATGCCATGTGTTGCAGTGTCTGACAGGATGAACATCAAAATGGTATACAATACCGACAGGTTGTTAGGTAAGACACATATGCAACAGTTAGACAACTTTATTCCGAAACGTTTCGCCTACACAGTAGGCTTCTTCAGTCGAATACAGAAAGTAGGCAGGAACAGTAGAGATGTGAAGACGATGTAATCAGTCCATCACCCTTGAAGTCGTAGAATTTGAGGTTGTCAGTCCCTCAGCCTGGAGCAGTTCAGTTCCATAGTCAGGAACTATCTGAAGATCAAGCGACAGTGCAGAGACTTAAATACTGTCGGAAGGAGAGGTGCAGAGTAGTAGTAGTAGTGAAAATGGAGCCACTCAGAGGTTATGTCCCTCTCAGATCCAACCCTTTTCACTTGAAAAGTTTGTCCAAGGTGTTTTCTGTACCAAGATGCCATGTGTTGCAGTGTCTGACAGGATGAACATCAAAATGGTATACAATACCGACAGGTTGTTAGGTAAGACACATATGCAACAGTTAGACAACTTTATTCCGAAACGTTTCGCCTACACAGTAGGCTTCTTCAGTCGAATACAGAAAGTAGGCAGGAACAGTAGAGATGTGAAGACGATGTAATCAGTCCATCACCCTTGAAGTCGTAGAATTTGAGGTTGTCAGTCCCTCAGCCTGGAGCAGTTCAGTTCCATAGTCAGGAACTATCTGAAGATCAAGCGACAGTGCAGAGACTTAAATACTGTCGGAAGGAGAGGTGCAGAGTAGTAGTAGTAGTGAAAATGTAGCCAGTGAGAGGTCATGTCCCTCTCAGATCCAACCCTTTTTCACTTGAAAAGCTTGTCCAAGGTGTTTTCTGTACCAAGATGCCATGTGTTGCAGTGTCGCTTGATCTTCAGATAGTTCCTGACTATGGAACTGAACTGCTCCAGGCTGAGGGACTGACAACCTCAAATTCTACGACTTCAAGGGTGATGGACTGATTACATCGTCTTCACATCTCTACTGTTCCTGCCTACTTTCTGTATTCGACTGAAGAAGCCTACTGTGTAGGCGAAACGTTTCGGAATAAAGTTGTCTAACTGTTGCATATGTGTCTTACCTAACAACCTGTCGGTATTGTATACCATTTTGATGTTCATCCTGTCAGACACTGCAACACATGGCATCTTGGTACAGAAAACACCTTGGACAAGCTTTTCAAGTGAAAAAGGGTTGGATCTGAGAGGGACATGACCTCTCACTGGCTACATTTTCACTACTACTACTACTCTGCACCTCTCCTTCCGACAGTATTTAAGTCTCTGCACTGTCGCTTGATCTTCAGATAGTTCCTGACTATGGAACTGAACTGCTCCAGGCTGAGGGACTGACAACCTCAAATTCTACGACTTCAAGGGTGATGGACTGATTACATCGTCTTCACATCTCTACTGTTCCTGCCTACTTTCTGTATTCGACTGAAGAAGCCTACTGTGTAGGCGAAACGTTTCGGAATAAAGTTGTCTAACTGTTGCATATGTGTCTTACCTAACAACCTGTCGGTATTGTATACCATTTTGATGTTTAGGCTCTGATTCAGCATGAGGCCTGGTCACAAACCGGACAGCGGGGGCGTTGACCCCCGAAACCTCTCCAGGTATAAGTTCAGGAGCGTTGCATAAACTAACAATGATTTTAATGAGAAAAACATGAATGTCGACTAAGTTTCCTAGTGAATAAGATGTTGACACTGAGAACTGTGAGATATACAGTGTTCCTGAGACTGACACTGAGAACTGTGATATCTACAGTGTCCCTGAGACTGACACTGAGGATTGTGATATCTACAGTGTCCCTGAGACTGTCACTGAGAACATAAAAACAAAAAAACATAAGAAAGAAGGAACACTGCAACAGGCCTACTGACTCATGCGGAGCAGGTCCATGTTTTCCCCCCGGATTAGCCCAATGACCCACCCAGTCTGGTCACCTCCACTCAAGGAAGGAGCACGGCACCAGACCCAGCAGCACGAGCTAGTCAGGTCCAACTCACACCAACCCACACCCACTCATATATTTATCTAACCTATTTTTAAAACTACACAACGTTTTAGCCTGAATAACTGTACTCGGTAGTTTGTTCCACTCATCCACAACTCTATTACCAAACCAGTGCTTTCCTATATCCTTCCTGAATCTGAATTTTTCCAACTTGAAACCATTCCTGCGAGTCCTGTCTTGGCTCGAAATTTTTAGCACGCTGTTTACATCCCCTTTATATATTCCTGTTTTCCATTTATACACCTCAATCATTTCCCCCTAATTCTACGCCTTTCGAGAGTGCGCAGATTCAGAGCCCTCAGTCTATCCTCATAGGGAAGATTTCTGATACATGGGATCGTCTTTGTCATCCTCCTCTGTACGTTTTCCAGAGCATTTATATCCATTCTGTAATACGGTGACAAGAACTGAGCAGCATAGTTTAAATGAGGCCTAACCAAGGATATATAGAGTTGAAGAACAACCTGACAACTTCTATTATTTATACTTCTAGATATGAAGCCAAGAATTCTGTTAGACTTATTGCGAACACTAATGCACTGTTGTCTTGGTTTTAGATTGCTGCTAATAAGAACTCCTAAATCCTTTTCGCAATCAGTAGTATTAAGATCTACATTATTTAGTTTATATGTCGCATGGTTGTTTTCCAGTCCAACATTTAGAACTTTGCATTTGTCTATATTAAACTGCATCTGCCACTTCTCCGACTACTGCATCAGTCTATTCAAATCATCCTAGAGTGCTCTAGTGTCCTCATTAGAATGAATTGAACGGCCTATTTTGGTGTCATCAGTAAATTTGCTTATGTCGCTATTTATTCCCTCAACTGTGTCGTTTATGTAAATTGTGAACAACAACGGGCCCAACACTGACCCCTGAGGAGCACCGCTTGTGACGTGCCCTCATTCTGATTTCTCCCCATTTATTCAAACTCTCTGCTGCCTATTTGTCAGCTATGCCTCTACCCAGGAAAAAATTTCTCCTATTCCGTTTGCCTTAAGTTTCCTCAATAGCCTCTTATGTGGAACTCTATCGAAAGCCTTACTGAAGTCCATATACACAATATCATATTCATTACCATGATCTAACTCCTCAAACACATTAGTGTTAGTAAATGTTAGTAAATTCGTAAGACAGGAACGCCCCTTTGTAAAACCGTGTTGAGATTCAAGATGGCTACGAATTGCTTAGGCAATTATTGATTCCCCAATTTTCCCACTATGGAGGTAAGGCTTATTGGTCTATAGTTCGAAGCCAAGAACCTGTCAACTGCCTTGTAAATAGGTATTACATTTGCCATTTTCCACTCATCGGGCACTATGCCGGTTTGTAGTGATATGTTAAAAAGATTAGCCAAAGGCATGCTAAGTTCCACTTTACATTCCTTTAATACCCTTGCAAACAGTTCATCAGTGCCTGGGGATTTGTTAGGTTTTAGTTTCTCTATTTGTCTGAGGACCATGTCACTAGTTACCGCAATCGTGCACAGTTTATTATCGTCCTGTTCTACATAATCTATTATTTCTGGAATATCGCTAGTATTTTCCTGGGTGAAAACTGAGAGGAAGTAGGTATTGAGAATTTCACACATATCCCTATCACTGTCAGTGATCTGACCAGAGTTAATCTTAAGTGGGCCAATCTTGTCCCTAATCTTACTTCTGTATACCTGAAAGAACCCTTTTGGGTTAGTCTTTGAATCCCTTGTGACCTTAGCCTCATAATCCCTTTTTGCTTTTCTTATTCCTTTCTTAATTTCTCTTTAACTGAATAGATTGATTTCTTAACTGCCCATCCCCTCTTTTGATACGCCTATATATGCCTCTCTTTTGACCACTGAGATGTTTTAATCTATTGTTCATCCATTTGGGATCATTTTTGTTAGATCTAATTTCCCTACTCGGAACAAAAGTTGTCTGGGCAGCTAGAACTATGCTCTGAAAAACGTCATATTGGCAACCAAGATCACCTACCTGACCCATAGTCAGGACATCCCAATTTAGCCCACCCAGGTAATTTTTCAGTCACATGAAGTCGGCCAAGCGAAAATCTGGGACAGAGATTTGATTGCAGTTATCTGGGTAATTCCATGATATATTAAAACTAAGTGATTTGTGATCACTTTCCCCAAGCTCATCATTAACCTCAAGATTATTAATTAGTGACTCTTTGTTGGCAAGAACCAAGTAAAGCAGATTGTTTTCTCTATTTGTTTCTGTCACAACCTGTTCTAAAAAGCAATCCTGAACCGTATCAAGAAAGTCACTAGACTCAAGATTTCCTATCATATTGTTCCAATAAATTTGTCTAAAGTTCAAATCTCTCATTATCACAACATTTTCATATCTAGATGCCTTATGAATTTCGTCCCATAATAGCTTACTGCACTCCCTATCAAGGTTTGGGGGCCTATAAATCACACCCAGAATTAATTTGTCACGATCCTCGAGAAAATGTAGCCAAACAGATTCTGTGTCCGATGTTTCTAATCTTATATCATGTCTAAGACAACAATTTAAATTTTCTCTGACATACATCGCCATTCCACCACACTTCCTGTTGACCCTGTCAGTGTGGAATAGTTTATAACCCTGTATGTTGCATTCAGAAGGCATTTCTCTATTTTCAGGTTGAACCAGGCCTATGTTATACCAATATTATCTATATTACCTACACTTGCAAGTAATCTTAGCTCATCTATCTTATTTCTTAGACTCCTACTATTTGTATAGTAAACCTTAAGGGAGCTAGTCACTCGTTGCCCTCTACTATCCCTCTTTGTTTGTTGATCAATTGATTTGCAATTACTAGGAACTTTATTTTGAATATTGTCTTTTAAACATAGCCCTAAGGTATCCCGATAATAACTGCTGTTTTTAATTCTAATACTGCAGCCTGATTGTTTCCCACAAACACCCATACCTCGAAAATCTATCAGTTTAAATTCCTAGACAGGTCATCAATTACCGTCCCAATCGAATTGGCTAATGCAACTACTCCATCCCCAGAGAGATGAACCCCATCCCTTGCATACATATCAGGTTTGCCAAAGAATAGGTCCCAGTCATCAATGAATGGGATTGCAAGTTCCTTGCAGTACCTGTTCAGCCAGCAATTTATACCAATTGCCCTAGACATCCATTCATTGCCCACTCCCTTTTAGGCAAGATGCTACATATGATTGAGATCCCTCCCATAGACCTTACTACTTCTATGGCTGACTTGTACTTATCCAGCAGCTCCTGTCTCCTACCCTTCCCAATGTCATTACCCCCAGCACTAAGACAGATAATGGGCTTGATATCTAAAGTGTGTCTGAGACTGACAGCGAGATCTGTGATATCTACAGTGTCCCTGAGACTGACACTGAGATCTGTGATATCTACAGTGTCCCTGAGACTGACACTGAGAGCTGTGAGATATCTGCAGTGTCCCTGAGACTGACACTGAGAAATGTGGGATATCTACAGTGTCCCTGAGAATGACACTGAGAATTGAGAGATATCTACAGTGTTCTTGAGACTGACACTGAGAACCGTGAGATATCTACAGTGTCCCTGAGACTGACACTGAGAACTGTGATAACTACAGTGTCCCTGAGACTGACACTGAGAACTGTGATATCTTCAGTATCCCTGAGACTGACACTGAGGACTGTGAGATATCCACTGTGTCCCTGAGACTGACACTGAGAACTGTGAGATATCTACAGTGTCCCTGAGACTGACACTGAGAACTGTGATATCTTCAGTATCCCTGAGACTGACACTGAGGACTGTGAGATATCCACTGTGTCCCTGAGACTGACACTGAGAACTGTGAGATATCTAGTATCCCTGAGACTGACACTGAGAACTGTGATATCTTCAGTATCCATGAGACTGACACTGAGGACTGTGAGATATCCACTGTGTCCCTGAGACTGACACTGAGGACTGTGAGATATCCACTGTGTCCCTGAGACTGACACTGGGAACTGTGAGATATCTACAGTGTCCCTGAGACTGACACTGAGAACTGAGAATTATCTACAGTGTCCCTGAGACTGACACTGAGAACTGTGATATCTACAGTGTCCCTGAGACTGACACTGATAACTGTGAGATATCTACAGTGTCCCTGAGACTGACACTGAGAACTGCAACATCTACAGTGTCCCTGAGACTCACACTGAGAACTGTGAGACATCTACGGTGTCCCTGAGACTGACACTGAGAACTGTGAGATATCTTCAGTGTCCATGAGGCTAACACTGAGAACTGAGAGATATCTACAGTGTCCCTGAGACTGACCCTGAGAACTGTGAGATATCTACAGTGTTCCTGAGGCTGACACTGAGAACTGTGAGATATCTACATTGTTCCTGAGGCTGACACTGACAACTGTGAGATATCTACAGTGTCCCTGAGACGGACATTGAAAACTGTGAGATATCTACAGTGTCCCTGAGACTGACAATGAGAACTGTGAGATATCTACAGTGTCCCTGAGACTGACAATGAGAACTGTGAGATATCTACAGTGTCCCTGAGACTGTTTCCTAGTGAAGTTGATGTATTATGAAATTTGTACAGATTTATCATTACCGAGTTAGATCGTTAAGACATTTTAGTGGAAAAAAATATCACATTTTTAAGATTCAATTGTCGGACTGACAGTCTCAGTCTGCAGTGACAGTCACTACTCTTGTCTCAGTCTGCAGTGACAGTCACTACTCTTGTCTCAGTCTGCAGTGACAGTCACTACTCTTGTCTCGGTCTGCAGTGACAGTCACTACTCTTGTCTCGGTCTGCAGTGACAGTCACTACTCTTGTCTCGGTCTGCAGTGACAGTCACTACTCTTGTCTCGGTCTGCAGTGACAGTCACTACTCTTGTCTCGGTCTGCAGTGACAGTCACTACTCTTGTCTCAGTCTGAAGTGACAGTCACTACCCTTGCCTCAGTCTGCAGTGACAGTCACTACCCTTGTCTCAGTCTGCAGTGACAGTCACTACTCTTGTCTCAGTCTGCAGTGACAGTCACTACTCTTGTCTCAGTCTGCAGTGACAGTCACTACTCTTGTCTCAGTCTGCAGTGACAGTCACTAATCTTGTCTCAGTCTGCAGTGACAGTCACTACTCTTGTCTCAGTCTGCAGTGACAGTCACTACTCTTGTCTCAGTCTGCAGTGACAGTCACTACTCTTGTCTCAGTCTGCAGTGACAGTCACTACTCTTGTCTCAGTCTGCAGTGACATTCACTACCCTTGTCTCAGTCTGCAGTGACAGTCACTACTCTTGTCTCAGTCTGCAGTGACAGTCACTACTCTTGTCTCAGTCTGCAGTGACAGTCACTACTCTTGTCTCAGTCTGCAGTGACAGTCACTACTCTTGTCTCAGTCTGCAGTGACAGTCACTACTCTTGTCTCAGTCTGCAGTGACAGTCACTACTCTTGTCTCAGTCTGCAGTGACAGTCACTACTCTTGTCTCAGTCTGCAGTGACAGTCACTACTCTTGTCTCAGTCTGCAGTGACAGTCACTACTCTTGTCTCAGTCTGCAGTGACAGTCACTACTCTTGTCTCAGTCTGCAGTGACAGTCACTACTCTTGTCTCAGTCTGCAGTGACAGTCACTACTCTTGTCTCAGTCTGCAGTGACAGTCACTACTCTTGTCTCAGTCTGCAGTGACAGTCACTACTCTTGTCTCAGTCTGCAGTGACAGTCACTACTCTTGTCTCAGTCTGCAGTGACAGTCACTACTCTTGTCTCAGTCTGCAGTGACAGTCACTACTCTTGTCTCAGTCTGCAGTGACAGTCACTACTCTTGTCTCAGTCTGCAGTGACAGTCACTACTCTTGTCTCAGTCTGCAGTGACAGTCACTACTCTTGTCTCAGTCTGCAGTGACAGTCACTACTCTTGTCTCAGTCTGCAGTGACAGTCACTACTCTTGTCTCAGTCTGCAGTGACAGTCACTACTCTTGTCTCAGTCTGCAGTGACAGTCACTACTCTTGTCTCAGTCTGCAGTGACAGTCACTACTCTTGTCTCAGTCTGCAGTGACAGTCACTACTCTTGTCTCAGTCTGCAGTGACAGTCACTACTCTTGTCTCAGTCTGCAGTGACAGTCACTACTCTTGTCTCAGTCTGCAGTGACAGTCACTACTCTTGTCTCAGTCTGCAGTGACAGTCACTACTCTTGTCTCAGTCTGCAGTGACAGTCACTACTCTTGTCTCAGTCTGCAGTGACAGTCACTACTCTTGTCTCAGTCTGCAGTGACAGTCACTACTCTTGTCTCAGTCTGCAGTGACAGTCACTACTCTTGTCTCAGTCTGCAGTGACAGTCACTACTCTTGTCTCAGTCTGCAGTGACAGTCACTACTCTTGTCTCAGTCTGCAGTGACAGTCACTACTCTTGTCTCAGTCTGCAGTGACAGTCACTACTCTTGTCTCAGTCTGCAGTGACAGTCACTACTCTTGTCTCAGTCTGCAGTGACAGTCACTACTCTTGTCTCAGTCTGCAGTGACAGTCACTACTCTTGTCTCAGTCTGCAGTGACAGTCACTACTCTTGTCTCAGTCTGCAGTGACAGTCACTACTCTTGTCTCAGTCTGCAGTGACAGTCACTACTCTTGTCTCAGTCTGCAGTGACAGTCACTACTCTTGTCTCAGTCTGCAGTGACAGTCACTACTCTTGTCTCAGTCTGCAGTGACAGTCACTACTCTTGTCTCAGTCTGCAGTGACAGTCACTACTCTTGTCTCAGTCTGCAGTGACAGTCACTACTCTTGTCTCAGTCTGCAGTGACAGTCACTACTCTTGTCTCAGTCTGCAGTGACAGTCACTACTCTTGTCTCAGTCTGCAGTGACAGTCACTACTCTTGTCTCAGTCTGCAGTGACAGTCACTACTCTTGTCTCAGTCTGCAGTGACAGTCACTACTCTTGTCTCAGTCTGCAGTGACAGTCACTACTCTTGTCTCAGTCTGCAGTGACAGTCACTACTCTTGTCTCAGTCTGCAGTGACAGTCACTACTCTTGTCTCAGTCTGCAGTGACAGTCACTACTCTTGTCTCAGTCTGCAGTGACAGTCACTACTCTTGTCTCAGTCTGCAGTGACAGTCACTACTCTTGTCTCAGTCTGCAGTGACAGTCACTACTCTTGTCTCAGTCTGCAGTGACAGTCACTACTCTTGTCTCAGTCTGCAGTGACAGTCACTACTCTTGTCTCAGTCTGCAGTGACAGTCACTACTCTTGTCTCAGTCTGCAGTGACAGTCACTACTCTTGTCTCAGTCTGCAGTGACAGTCACTACTCTTGTCTCAGTCTGCAGTGACAGTCACTACTCTTGTCTCAGTCTGCAGTGACAGTCACTACTCTTGTCTCAGTCTGCAGTGACAGTCACTACTCTTGTCTCAGTCTGCAGTGACAGTCACTACTCTTGTCTCAGTCTGCAGTGACAGTCACTACTCTTGTCTCAGTCTGCAGTGACAGTCACTACTCTTGTCTCAGTCTGCAGTGACAGTCACTACTCTTGTCTCAGTCTGCAGTGACAGTCACTACTCTTGTCTCAGTCTGCAGTGACAGTCACTACTCTTGTCTCAGTCTGCAGTGACAGTCACTACTCTTGTCTCAGTCTGCAGTGACAGTCACTACTCTTGTCTCAGTCTGCAGTGACAGTCACTACTCTTGTCTCAGTCTGCAGTGACAGTCACTACTCTTGTCTCAGTCTGCAGTGACAGTCACTACTCTTGTCTCAGTCTGCAGTGACAGTCACTACTCTTGTCTCAGTCTGCAGTGACAGTCACTACTCTTGTCTCAGTCTGCAGTGACAGTCACTACTCTTGTCTCAGTCTGCAGTGACAGTCACTACTCTTGTCTCAGTCTGCAGTGACAGTCACTACTCTTGTCTCAGTCTGCAGTGACAGTCACTACTCTTGTCTCAGTCTGCAGTGACAGTCACTACTCTTGTCTCAGTCTGCAGTGACAGTCACTACTCTTGTCTCAGTCTGCAGTGACAGTCACTACTCTTGTCTCAGTCTGCAGTGACAGTCACTACTCTTGTCTCAGTCTGCAGTGACAGTCACTACTCTTGTCTCAGTCTGCAGTGACAGTCACTACTCTTGTCTCAGTCTGCAGTGACAGTCACTACTCTTGTCTCAGTCTGCAGTGACAGTCACTACTCTTGTCTCAGTCTGCAGTGACAGTCACTACTCTTGTCTCAGTCTGCAGTGACAGTCACTACTCTTGTCTCAGTCTGCAGTGACAGTCACTACTCTTGTCTCAGTCTGCAGTGACAGTCACTACTCTTGTCTCAGTCTGCAGTGACAGTCACTACTCTTGTCTCAGTCTGCAGTGACAGTCACTACTCTTGTCTCAGTCTGCAGTGACAGTCACTACTCTTGTCTCAGTCTGCAGTGACAGTCACTACTCTTGTCTCAGTCTGCAGTGACAGTCACTACTCTTGTCTCAGTCTGCAGTGACAGTCACTACTCTTGTCTCAGTCTGCAGTGACAGTCACTACTCTTGTCTCAGTCTGCAGTGACAGTCACTACTCTTGTCTCAGTCTGCAGTGACAGTCACTACTCTTGTCTCAGTCTGCAGTGACAGTCACTACTCTTGTCTCAGTCTGCAGTGACAGTCACTACTCTTGTCTCAGTCTGCAGTGACAGTCACTACTCTTGTCTCAGTCTGCAGTGACAGTCACTACTCTTGTCTCAGTCTGCAGTGACAGTCACTACTCTTGTCTCAGTCTGCAGTGACAGTCACTACTCTTGTCTCAGTCTGCAGTGACAGTCACTACTCTTGTCTCAGTCTGCAGTGACAGTCACTACTCTTGTCTCAGTGCAGTGACAGTCACTACTCTTGTCTCAGTCTGCAGTGACAGTCACTACTCTTGTCTCAGTCTGCAGTGACAGTCACTACTCTTGTCTCAGTCTGCAGTGACAGTCACTACTCTTGTCTCAGTCTGCAGTGACAGTCACTACTCTTGTCTCAGTCTGCAGTGACAGTCACTACTCTTGTCTCAGTCTGCAGTGACAGTCACTACTCTTGTCTCAGTCTGCAGTGACAGTCACTACTCTTGTCTCAGTCTGCAGTGACAGTCACTACTCTTGTCTCAGTCTGCAGTGACAGTCACTACTCTTGTCTCAGTCTGCAGTGACAGTCACTACTCTTGTCTCAGTCTGCAGTGACAGTCACTACTCTTGTCTCAGTCTGCAGTGACAGTCACTACTCTTGTCTCAGTCTGCAGTGACATTCACTACTCTTGTCTCAGTCTGCAGTGACAGTCACTACTCTTGTCTCAGTCGGCAGTGACAGTCACTACTCTTGTCTCAGTCTGCAGTGACAGTCACTACTCTTGTCTCAGTCTGCAGTAACAGTCACTACTCTTGTCTCAGTAAGATACACCTGTGTTGAAACTTCCTTGCTTAACGAGAAAATCTTTTCTTAATTTATTGCAAGGAAACGAAATCCTTGAGTGGGCTTTGTAATACTGACTTCAACTCGGGTACTCGCACCTGCAAGTACCTGCATCAGTTTTTCCCAAGATATCAGCGGTGATAATTTGAAGCCTATTGGATGAGGTTTTATCGAGTTATTAACAAAAATTTCAGAGAAGGAAGCCAAAAATTTTAGTGAGGAGGTACCGGAAGTATAAAAAAAAGATATACTGAATCTCGTGAATCTTAAAAAAGAAAATGCCATAGAACTGTAAGTTTTAGATATTTCTACTTTTAACTGGCGATTTTATTATGCAGGAAAGATTTATATAATCCTTTAATATTTTGTTAATGCAAGTTAAATTTTCACATTTCCTTCAAAAATTTTTTTATGGTTTGAAGTTGATCAGAAAAGACATTCTCTAGATACACCACGGAAAAGAATTTGTTTAATAAAATTGACAAATTAAAATTACGCAGTTCAAAGTTAATGCCATTTTTTCAGTAAAGCCCACCATCTGTTAAAGTTTGAAGCCTATCAGAAGAGACATTCTCCCGTTATTGCTCATAATCCAACGATTCCAAGTTCTTTAACTATCTTCGTAAATCGTCAAATTTGTAACTATACAAAGTTACCTGGAGTATACCTGGAGGGGGTTTCGGGGGTCAACGCCCCCGCGGCCCGGTCTGTGACCAAGCCTCATTACCAACTAAACTCGGCCATCAAAGGAATAAGCCGTTCATAAGAGGTTTACCTAAATATTTTTAGCGAGATTTTAGGGAAAAACTTAATTTATTCATAAAACTGGAAAATCTGCAACTTCACCTCCACTCACACTCTCTGACGTCATCGAATTTGTAGACACATGGTTCAGAGACAAGTTGATAAATTATACACAAGTGCAAAACTTGGACATACTTTTGTGGGAACGTTTCGCCACACAGCGGCTTCATCAGTCCAATACAAAGAAAAATGGTGAAGGTCAGAAGGAGTTTGAGGTAATCAGTCCATCAACCTGGATGTAATCAGCCCGTCATTCTTGACTGACTGATTACATGGACTCCAGGCTGAGGGACTGACTACCTCAGACTCCTTCTGACCTTCACCTTTCGTCTTTCTATTAAATGACGGAACGTTTCCACAATGTATATACCTAAGTGATGCACATGTGTCTAATTTATCATCGAATTTGCATAAACCTCTTTGAATGTATAATGCCGCGTCGAGAAGGCTTTCGATAGACAATGGATCCAGTTTAGGAAAGTTTGTATCGGTGATTCAAGTCTCATAATAGGGGACCTTTGTTTCCGTTAGAATAAAACATGGTTGAAAGTGTGAATCCAGTCGGATGATGCGTTCTCGAGCTATGAACGAAATATAAAAAAAAAACTTTGATAAAACAAATTAGTGAACCACTTACAAGTACCTTTTCCAGGATACTTAATACTTTTCAACCTATTTTACTTAATCAGGAAGTCAACAAGTATATGATCAGTAATTTAAAACAATACTGAAAGCATAAAAGAAAATCTCCAAAATTGCAACATCAGGTATTTATTTGAGGCTGCGGACTGTTTTTTTTTCTCAATTAGTTTGGTTAAACGTTTCCTAGAAATAGGAAAAAAAAAATCTATGGTTAAGTTAGGTTAGCTTTGTTTAAGTAAAACAAACAGTCCTGTAATTTGGTCAATTTACCTGAATTTAGGAATTATTAATAATTTTTTAAGCAGTAAGTCAAAAAATGCATCGAGTCGTCTGATTTAAAACAACACTGAAAACTTCATTTTTTAAATCGTGTTTTTTTTCTGACAAAATTGGCACATGACATGATAGACGTGTTTGTTTGGTAAATTCTTGCTAAGGTGAAAAAAAATGTATATAAAGCTTTCACTGAGTTAATTAATCTTGGGAAAAACTCCCATAATTTGCTAAAATTTTCTAAATTGAAGATTTTTGTATCCACTTTGTTAATGAAAATGTCAAGGTGTATATATGATACAATTTAACAATACTGAAAACCTGAAAAAAGTTCTCGAAGATCATTGGCCTAGAATTTTTTTTTTTTTTTTTGAGAACATGGTGTTGTATGGTGTCTACACTGTACACTAAGAAATACTCACAGTGCCTCTCAGCACAGAGGAAGAATCCCTCACGAATTAGCAGCTAAAGTGCCACTGTTTCCAGTACCTTATCAATTTACTAAAAATTATTATGGTGCTTCATTCCTTGTCAGACTGCTGGAAAACTTCCATTAATGTCACTTGGATGGTAGTCTGCTTTATTATATTTAAAGTTTGTTGTCTACACAAAGTTACACTTCTGCTCCAACTAAGAATTTTTTAGTATCCAAAAAAAGTGAGACTAAACTTTCATCTGTCTACTGTCTCTCCTCGTGTCATCTGTCTCCACTGTGTGTGCTCCCAGCCTCATGTCATCTGTCTCCACTGTGTGTGCTCCCAGCCTCATGTCATCTGTCTCCACTGTGTGTGCTCCCAGCCTCATGTCATCTGTCTCCACTGTGTGTGCTCCCAGCCTCATGTCACCTGTCTCCACTGTGTGTGCCCCCAGCCTCATGTCACCTGTCTCCACTGTGTGTGCTCCCAGCCTCGTGTCACCTGTCTCCACTCTGTGTGTGCTCCCAGCCTCATGTCACCTGTCTCCACTGTGTGTGCTCCCAGCCTCGTGTCACCTGTCTCCACTGTGTGTGCCCCCAGCCTCGTGTCACCTGTCTCCACTGTGTGTGCTCCCAGCCTCGTGTCACCTGTCTCCACTCTGTGTGTACTCCCAGCCTCATGTCACCTGTCTCCACTGTGTGTGCCCCCAGCCTCGTGTCACCTGTCTCCACTGTGTGTGCTCCCAGCCTCGTGTCACCTGTCTCCACTCTGTGTGTACTCCCAGCCTCATGTCACCTGTCTCAACTGTGTGTGCTCCCAGCCTCGTGTCACCTGTCTCCACTCACTGTGTGTGCTCCCAGCCTCGTGTCACATGTCTCCACTCACTGTGTGTGCTCCCAGCCTCGTGTCACATGTCTCCACTCACTGTGTGTGCTCCCAGCCTCATGTCACCTGTCTACACTCACTGTGTGTGCTCCCAGCCTCATGTCACCTGTCTACACTCACTGTGTGTGCTCCCAGCCTCGTGTCACCTGTCTCCACTCTGTGTGTACTCCCAGCCTCATGTCACCTGTCTCCACTGTATGTGCTCCCAGCCTCGTGTCACCTGTCTCCACTCACTGTGTGTGTTCCCAGCCTCGTGTCACATGTCTCCACTCACTGTGTGTGCTCCCAGCCTCGTGTCACATGTCTCCACTCACTGTGTGTGCTCCCAGCCTCATGTCACCTGTCTACACTCACTGTGTGTGCTCCCAGCCTCATGTCACCTGTCTCCACTCACTGTGTGTGCTCCCAGCCTCGTGTCACCTGTCTCCACTCTGTGTGTACTCCCAGCCTCATGTCACCTGTCTCCACTGTGTGTGCTCCCAGCCTCGTATCACCTGTCTCCACTCTGTGTGTACTCCCAGCCTCGTGTCACCTGTCTCCACTCACTGTGTGTGCTCCCAGCCTCGTGTCACCTGTCTACACTCACTGTGTGTGTTCCCAGCCTCGTGTCACCTGTCTCCACTCTGTGTGTACTCCCAGCCTCATGTCACCTGTCTCCACTGTGTGTGCTCCCAGCCTCGTGTCACCTGTCTCCACTCACTGTGTGTGCTCCCAGCCTCGTGTCACCTGTCTACACTCACTGTGTGTGCTCCCAGCCTCATGTCACCTGTCTCCACTCTGTGTGTACTCCCAGCCTCGTGTCACCTGTCTCCACTCACTGTGTGTGCTCCCAGCCTCGTGTCACCTGTCTCCACTCTGTGTGTACTCCCAGCCTCGTGTCACCTGTCTCCACTCACTGTGTGTGCTCCTAGCCTCGTGTCACCTGTCTACACTCACTGTGTGTGCTCCCAGCCTCGTGTCACCTGTCTACACTCACTGTGTGTGCTCCCAGCCTCGTGTCACCTGTCTACACTCACTGTGTGTGCTCCCAGCCTCATGTCACCTGTCTCCACTGTGTGTGCTCCCAGCCTCATGTCACCTGTCCCCACTCATTGTGTGTGCTCCCAGCCTCATGTCACCTGTCTCCACTCACTGTGTGTGCTCCCAGCCTCATGTCACATGTCTCCACTCACTGTGTGCTCCCAGCCTCATGTCACATGTCTACACTCACTGTGTGTGCTCCCAGCCTCATGTCACTTGTCTACACTCACTGTGTGTGCTCCCAGCCTCATGTCACCTGTCTCCACTCACTGTGTGCTCCCAGGCTCATGTCACCTATCTCCATTTAATGTGTGTGCTCTCAGACTCATGTCACCTGTCTCCACTCAATGTGTGTGCTCACAGACTCATATCACATGTCTACATTCACTGTGTGTGCTCCCAGACTCATGTCACATGCCTGCACTCACTGTGTGTGCTCCCAAACTCATATCACATGTCTACACTCACTGTGTGCTCCCAGCCTCATGTCACATGTCTACACTCACTGTGTGCTCCCAGCCTCATGTCACATGTCTACACTCACTGTGTGTGCTTCCAGCCTCATGTCACCTGTCTCCACTCACTGCGTGTGCTCCCAGCCTCATGTCACCTGTCTCCACTCACTGTGTGTGCTCCCAGCCTCATGCCACATGTCTACACTCACTGTGTGTGCTCCCAGCCTCATGTCACCTGTCTCCACTCACTGTGTGTGCTCCCAGCCTCATGTCACATGTCTCCACTCACTGTGTGCTCCCAGCCTCATGTCACATGTCTACACTCACTGTGTGTGCTCCCAGCCTCATGTCACCTGTCTCCACTCACTGTGTGTGCTCCCAGCCTCATGTCACATGTCTCCACTCACTGTGTGCTCCCAGCCTCATGTCACATGTCTACACTCACTGTGTGTGCTCCCAGCCTCATGTCACCTGTCTCAACTTAATGTGTGTGCTCCCAGACTCATGTCACATGTCTACACTCATTGTGTGTGCTCCCAGCCTCATGTCACCTGTCTCCACTCACTGTGTGTGCTCCCAGACTCATGTCACATGTCTTCACTCACTGTGTGTGTTCCCAGCCTCATGTCACCTGCCTCCACTCACTGCGTTTGCTTCCAGCCTCATGTCACCTGTCTCCACTCACTGTGTGTGCTCCCAGCCTCATGTCACCTGTCTGAACTTAATGTGTGTGCTCCCAGCCTCATGTCACCTGTCTCCACTCACTGCTTGTGCTCGCAGCCTCATGTCACCTGTCTCAACTTAATGTGTGTGCTCCCAGCCTCATGTCACCTGTCTCCACTCACTGCGTGTGCTTCCAGCCTCATGTCACATGTCTACACTCACTGTGTGTGCTTCCAGCCTCATGTCACATGTCTACACTCACTGTGTGTGCTCCAAGACTCATGTCACATGTCTACGCTCATTGTGTGTGCTCCCAGCCTCATGTCACCTGTCTCCACTCACTGCGTGTGCTTCCAGCCTCATGTCACATGTCTACACTCACTGTGTGTGCTCCCAGCCTCATGTCACCTGTCTCCACTCACTGTGTGTGCTCCCAGCCTCATGTCGCCTGTTTCCGCCCACTGTGTGTGCTCCCAGCCTCATGTCACATGTCTCCACTCACTGTGTTTGCTCCCAGCCTCATGTCGCCTGTTTCCGCCCACTGTGTGTGTGCTCCCAGACTCATGTCACATGTCTACACTTACTGTGTGTGCTCCCAGCCTCATATCACCTGTGTCCACTCACTGTGTGTGCTCCCAGCCTCATGTCACATGTATCCACTCACTGTGTGTGCTCCCAGGCTCATGTCACATGTCTACACTCACTGTGTGTACTCCCAGATTCATGTCACATGTCTACACTCACTGTGTGTGCTCCCAGGCTCATGTCACATGTCTCCACTCACTGTGTGTGCTCCCAGCCTCATGTCACATGTCTACACTCACTGTGTGTGCTCCCAGACTCATGTCACATGTCTACACTGTGTGTGCTCCCAGTCTCATGTCACATGTCTACACTCACTGTGTGTGCTCCCAGACTCATGTCACATGTCTACACTCACTGTGTGTGCTCCCAGACTCATATCACATGTCTACACTCACTGTGTGTGCTCCCAGGCTCATGTCACATGTCTCCACTCACTGTGTGTGCTCCCAGACTCATGTCACATGTCTACACTCACTGTGTGTGCTCCCAGACTCATGTCACATGTCTACACTGTGTGTGCTCCCAGACTCATGTCACATGTCTACACTGTGTGTGCTCCCAGACTCATGTCACATGTCTACACTGTGTGTGCTCCCAGACTCATGTCACATGTCTACACTGTGTGTGCTCCCAGACTCATGTCACATGTCTACACTGTGTGTGCTCCCAGACTCATGTCACATGTCTACACTGTGTGTGCTCCCAGACTCATGTCACATGTCTACACTGTGTGTGCTCCCAGACTCATGTCACATGTCTACACTGTGTGTGCTCCCAGACTCATGTCATATGTCTACACTGTGTGTGCTCCCAGACTCATGTCACATGTCTACACTGTGTGTGCTCCCAGACTCATGTCACATGTCTACACTGTGTGTGCTCCCAGACTCATGTCACATGTCTACACTGTGTGTGCTCCCAGACTCATGTCACATGTCTACACTGTGTGTGCTCTCAGCGTTGCTTTCTCGTGGCGAAATCTTTCCTCTCATAAATTTGTGTTTTCTTGTATGTGAATGTATACTGATATATATATATATATATATATATATATATATATATATAATATATATATATATATATATATATATATATATATATATATATATATATATATATATATATATATATATATATATATATATATATATATATATGCAAAACAACCACTCTGAAAGAATAGAGAAATTCCAAGCGCTTTCGTGACTACTCACATTATCAAGGAACTATGAAAGTGAAGCATCCAAGGAAGCTATATAAGGGGTCGGCCAGCACCTCACTATCAGATCCCACAACGGTTAAACACGTGACGCGCGGCGAGCCAACTTGGACAGGTCCTTTGCAAAACTCACCTCCAAGCTATTTATTTGTCCAGTGTATTATTAAATTCTACCCAAATTCTATTAATTATAAATGGATCTAATTTATATAAACCAAAGGAAATATTCATATTATTGTCAAAACTGCTTTTTATGAAACAAGATTCATTTATATTCCTGTCGACCATGGACTTGCTTGATACTACTTTCTCAACTTTTTGAAAATCAATTTCATGGTTAAAATCTCTTACATGAATAAATAGAGCATTGGAATCTTGTCCAGTTCTAATGCTATATTTATGTTGTTTTAATCTTAGTTCGAGATTTTTACCAGTTTGACCGTAATAAACTTTATCGCAAATTTTACAAGGAATCTTATAGACACATCCATCAGCATTTTGGGGGGAATTCTTAATCAAAAGTTTTTTTACTGTATCAAGATTTTTGAATACAACTTTAATATTAAAAGTCTTAAGAAGAGAAGGCATATCAACCAAGTTTTCATGGTAAGGGAGAACCAACATATTTTTAGTTGAATAAGGCTGGTTGCCCTTTTTTGGATTATAAAAAGTGTTCCTAGCAACTTTAAAAGATTTATCAATTACATTTCTTGGGTATTTTAAATCATTACCTATTTCATAAATTTTGGATATCTCCTCATCTATGAACTCAGGACTACAAATTCGTAAAGCTCTCAAAAACATTGATGAGAAAACAGACAGTTTGACTCTATCTTGATGCGAGGAATAATAGTGGACATAGGAACAGTTATTTGTAGGTTTTCTGTAAATTTTAAATTTGAATTCATTATTACCCTTAATAATTAAAACATCTAGAAAATGCAATGAGTTATTTTCTTCAAACTCAACAGTAAAGTTTATAGAATGGGCTAAGCTATTTAATTTTCCAAGAAAATGGTGTATATCTACATTTTTGGGCATAAGACACAAAATATCATCAACATATCTGAACCATTTAGCTCTATTAGGGAGGATTGTGTTAAGCAACCTTGTTTCAAAAAATTCCATGTATAGGTTACTAAGAACAGGTGAAAGAGGATTTCCCATTGCCATACCAAACTTCTGAGTGTAAAACTTATCATTAAATACAAATTTTGCATCAACAATGCAAAGTTTAATAAGTTTAATGATAGTAGGAACTGGCAATGGTAAATCATAGTTAACGAGTTCTTCAGATAAGAAACTTAATAAATCATCAACAGGAACTTTCGTAAACAAGGAAGTAACATCAAAACTAACCATGTTAAAATCATTTAAGTCAGTCAAGGAGTTTAATTTATCAACCAAGTCTATGTTGTTTTTAACATTAAAGTTAGAAATTTTGCCAACAATAGGGCTCAAAATATCGACAAGCCATTTGGATAATTTATATGAAACTGACCCTATGGAGCTAATAATTGGTCTGACTGGATTCCCTGGTTTGTGTGTTTTTATTAGTCCATACATGTAAGGTAAAGATGGATTAGTGGAAGTAAATTGTTTGACTAATTCATCTTTGCCTTTCAGTAGAAGTTTTATTGTTTTATTGAAATTGCTGTTAACGGTTTCTAGGGGATTTTTCCTAAGTTTAGAATAGGTTTCAGTATCATCTAAGAGATTATTCATTTTTTCTTGGTAATCATTTTCTTTCATAATTACTATTGCATTTATTTTGTCTGCTTATTAGCTCCATAGGGTCAGTTTCATATAAATTATCCAAATGGCTTGTCGATATTTTGAGCCCTATTGTTGGCAAAATTTCTAACTTTAATGTTAAAAACAACATAGACTTGGTTGATAAATTAAACTCCTTGACTGACTTAAATGATTTTAACATGGTTAGTTTTGATGTTACTTCCTTGTTTACGAAAGTTCCTGTTGATGATTTATTAAGTTTCTTATCTGAAGAACTCGTTAACTATGATTTACCATTGCCAGTTCCTACTATCATTAAACTTATTAAACTTTGCATTGTTGATGCAAAATTTGTATTTAATGATAAGTTTTACACTCAGAAGTTTGGTATGGCAATGGGAAATCCTCTTTCACCTGTTCTTAGTAACCTATACATGGAATTTTTTGAAACAAGGTTGCTTAACACAATCCTCCCTAATAGAGCTAAATGGTTCAGATATGTTGATGATATTTTGTGTCTTATGCCCAAAAATGTAGATATACACCATTTTCTTGGAAAATTAAATAGCTTAGCCCATTCTATAAACTTTACTGTTGAGTTTGAAGAAAATAACTCATTGCCTTTTCTAGATGTTTTAATTATTAAGGGTAATAATGAATTCAAATTTAAAATTTACAGAAAACCTACAAATAACTGTTCCTATGTCCACTATTATTCCTCGCATCAAGATAGAGTCAAACTGTCTGTTTTCTCATCAATGTTTTTGAGAGCTTTACGAATTTGTAGTCCTGAGTTCATAGATGAGGAGATATCCAAAATTTATGAAATAGGTAATGATTTAAAATACCCAAGAAATGTAATTGATAAATCTTTTAAAGTTGCTAGGAACACTTTTTATAATCCAAAAAAGGGCAACCAGCCTTATTCAACTAAAAATATGTTGGTTCTCCCTTACCATGAAAACTTGGTTGATATGCCTTCTCTTCTTAAGACTTTTAATATTAAAGTTGTATTCAAAAATCTTGATACAGTAAAAAAACTTTTGATTAAGAATTCCCCCCAAAATGCTGATGGATGTGTCTATAAGATTCCTTGTAAAATTTGCGATAAAGTTTATTACGGTCAAACTGGTAAAAATCTCGAACTAAGATTAAAACAACATAAATATAGCATTAGAACTGGACAAGATTCCAATGCTCTATTTATTCATGTAAGAGATTTTAACCATGAAATTGATTTTCAAAAAGTTGAGAAAGTAGTATCAAGCAAGTCCATGGTCGACAGGAATATAATTGAATCTTGTTTCATAAAAAGCAGTTTTGACAATAATATGAATATTTCCTTTGGTTTATATAAATTAGATCCATTTATAATTAATAGAATTTGGGTAGAATTTAATAATACACTGGACAAATAAATAGCTTGGGGGTGAGTTTTGCAAAGGACCTGTCCAAGTTGGCTCGCCGCGCGTCACGTGTTTAACCGTTGTGGGATCTGATAGTGAGGTGCTGGCTGACCCCTTATATAGCTTCCTTGGATGCTTCACTTTCATAGTTCCTTGATAATGTGAGTAGTCACGAAAGCGCTTGGAATTTCTCTATTCTTTCAGAGTGGTTGTTTTGCATTTTTTGAAATCACCTGTTTACTGTGATCTTATTGCATATATATATATATATATATATATATATATATATATATATATATATATATATATATATATATATATATATATATATACATATGTCATGCCGAATAGGCAGAACTTGCCATCTTGGCTTAAATAGCAACGTTCATCTTGCCATATAGGACAAGTGAGAATTTGTGTATGCAATAATTTCGCCAAAACTATTCTGAACCTAACGAAAAAAAATATATTTGATTGTGTTTCTTTAGTATTAAATTATTGTAAAGGTATTTAAAATATATTTAGTTGGGTTAGGCTAAAATAAACTGTTTTTGTTATAATAAGGTTAGGTAAGTTTTCTTAGATTCTTTTGGTGCAAAATTAAAATTTTTTACATTAACATTATTGAAAAATATATATCTTAAAACGTATAAGAGAAAATTTCAGAAAGGACTTAATTTTAAATGAGTTCTTGCTAATTGACCAGTTTTACATATTCGGCACGATATATATATATATATATATATATATATATATATATATATATATATATATATATATATATATATATATATATATATATATGCGCAAACAATCGCAGACGGGCGATCTTAACTATGCAAGACCAGCCACTGGGGGTGGAAATCTTTAACTCAAGTACTTTCACACTTCTCAGTGCGTCATCAGAAGCTATGCAATGTTGCAAGAGAGCAATTAAAGCAGGGAGAGAATTCTCAGGGTAGCATAGTGCGGCTATACAAGCTCAATAGCTGTTTAGTAGAGTCCATTGTACACAATCTTTAACAACAATGCTACACAGAATGACAGCCGTGTTCATTATGTCAGGTGTGTTAATGGACTGGTGACGCCTGACCAGTGTCTACGCACCAAAACTTCATACCACGTCAGTTGTTAATGGTTATATAATGTGTTTAGCTGTTAGTGTACCATAGGGTGACAAGTACATAAGATTACGAGTTAACACAAGGAGAGGTTAAAAGGTATTTGTAGAAATTAGATATTTAGATCATAGAAATATTATCGGAAGAGCGTAGAAGATTCCCAAATCAGGCATATTAACCGACACTGAGAAGAATAGTAGACAATATTTAGGAAGAGATACGTCGCAGTTCCTCAAGAGAACATTCGAATACCCCAGAGGAAGACATTTAAATGGACAAACAGCACATTCTGTTCTTTTAATGATTTAAAAAAGTTACACAGAATAATAGCAATCCATGTGTATAGTATCCAATGAGAAACGTATTTTCTCAAACTACATGACCTGTTATAAACGACTAGAAAAAGCTTGGGGCTGGCTATTATACCTTATAATTTCATACTGACATCTCAGAAACCCTCCTACCCCATATGGGGAGTAGGGGAATGGTGGTAGAGTGGGGTTGGCACCGACCATTCTAAGGGTAACCGTGACTGCTGACATCCTCACTACGCTACTCTGAGAATTCTCTCCCTGCTATAGTTGCTCTCTTGCAACATTGCAGAGCTTCTGATGACGTACCGAGAAGTGTGAAAGTACTTGAGCTAAAGATTTCCACCCCCGTGGCTTGTCTTTATATATATATATATATATATCTATATATATATATATATATATATATATATATATATATATATATATATATATATATATATATATATATATATCTTTCTTCTTTCAACACACCGGCCGTATCCCACCGAGGCGGGGTGGCCCAAAAGGAAAAACGAAAGTTTCTCCTTTTACATTTAGTAATATATACAGGAGAAGAGGTTACTAGCCCCTTGCTCCCGGCATTTTAGTCGCCTCTTACAACACGCATGGCTTACGGAGGAAGAATTCTGTTCCACTTCCCCATGGAGATAAGAGGAAATAAACAAGAATAAGAACTAGAAAGAAAATAGAAGAAAACCCAGAGGGGTGTGTATATATGTGCTTGTACATGTATGTGTAGTGTGACCTAAGTGTAAGTAGAAGTAGCAAGACGTACCTGAAATCTTGCATGTTCATGAGACAGAAAAAAGGACACCAGCAATCCTACCATCATGTAAAACAATTACATACTTTCGTTTTACACTCACTTGGCAGGACGGTAGTACCTCCCTGGGCGGTTGCTGTCTACCAACCTACTACCTATATATATATATATATATATGTATATATGTATATATGTATATGTATATATATATATATATATATATATATATATATATATATATATATATATATTGCCGAATAGGTAAAAGTTGCTATTTTGGCTTAAATAGAAACTCTCTTCTTGCCGAATATGACAAGCGAAAATTTGTGTATACTATAATTTTGCAAAAATCTTTCTGAACCTAACGAAAAAAAATATATTTCATTCTGTTTGTCTATTATTAAATTACTGCAAACTTATCTAAAATATATTTACTTGGATGAGGCTAAATCAAATTGCGCTTGTTATAATAAGGTTAGGAAAGTTTTCTAAGGTTCTTTTGATACAAAATTATTAATTTTTACATTAACATAATTGAAAAACATATCTTCAAACGTATTTTTTTTAATATAGGGAGGTACCACCTCTGGAACTGTCCTTGGGACCCTCATCTTCAGAGAAAAGAATACGCTTCAAGAAAAACTCAAGGTTCTCCCTGAACCTTTTTGAATACTGTTTTCTCCTACCACCCCCTATATTCTGCATTCTATGTGGCCCTTATTTAAAGACAAAATATATTGACAAAATACATTGACAGAAATACAATAGGGAGTAGAACAACGTATAAGAAAAAAATTTAGAAAGAGCTTAATTTTAAATGAGCTCTTGCTAATTAACCAATTTTACCTATTCGGCGCGATATATATATATATATATATATATATGTATATATATACTTATATATATATATATATATATATATATATATATATATATATATATATGTCGTGCCGAATAGGCAGAACTTGCGATCTTGGCTTAAATAGCAACGCTCATCTTGCCATATAGGACAAGTGAAAATTTGTGTATGCAATAATTTCACCAAAATCATTCTGAACCTAACGAAAAAAATATATTTCACTGTGTTTGTTTAGTATTAAATTATTGTAAACAAATCTAAAATATATTTAGTTGGGATAGGCTAAAATAAATTGTTCTTGTTATAATAAGGTTAGGTAAGTTTTCTAAGATTCTTTCGGAGCAAAATTAAAAAATTTTTACATTAACATTAATGAAAAAAATATATCTTTAAACGTATAAGAGAAATTTTAGAAAGGACTTAATTTTCAATGAGTTCTTGCTAATTGACCAGTTTTACATATTCGGCACGACATACATTATATATATATATATATATATATATATATATATATATATATATATATATATATATATATATATATATATATATATATATATATTAAATGAATGTATAGGAGCCTTTGAACCAAGTGAGAGAGTAATTGTGGTAGGGGACTTGAATGCTAAAGTAGGAGAAGCTTTTAGAGAGGGTGTGGTAGGTAAGTTTGGGGTGCCAGGTGTAAATGATAATGGGAGCCCTTTGATTGAACTTTGTATAGAAAGGGGTTTAGTTATAGGTAATACATATTTTAAGAAAAAGAGGATAAATAAGTATACAAGATATGATGTAGGGCGAAATGACAGTAGTTTGTTGGATTATGTATTGGTAGATAAAAGACTGTTGAGTAGACTTCAGGATGTACATGTTTATAGAGGGGCCACAGATATATCAGATCACTTTCTAGTTGTAGCTACACTGAGAGTAAAAGGTAGATGGGATACAAGGAGAATAGAAGTATCAGGGAAGAGAGAGGCGAAGGTTTATAAAATAAAAGAGGAGGCAGTTAGGGTAACATATAAACAGCTATTGGAGGATAGATGGGCTAATGAGAGCATAGGCAATGGGGTCGAAGAGGTATGGGGTAGGTTTAAAAATGTAGTGTTAGAGTGTTCAGCAGAAGTTTGTGGTTACAGGAAAGTGGGTGCGGGAGGGAAGAGGAGCGATTGGTGGAATGATGATGTAAAGAGAGTAGTAAGGGAGAAAAAGTTAGCATATGAGAAGTTTTTACAAAGTAGAAGTGATGCAAGGAGGGAAGAGTATATGGAGAAAAAGAGAGAGGTTAAGAGAGTGGTGAAGCAATGTAAAAAGAGAGCAAATGAGAGAGTGGGTGAGATGTTATCAACAAATTTTGTTGAAAATAAGAAAAAGTTTTGGAGATTAACAAGTTAAGAAAGCCTAGAGAACAAATGGATTTGTCAGTTAAAAATAGGAGAGTTATTAAATGGAGAGTTAGAGGTATTGGGAAGATGGAGGGAATATTTTGAGGAATTGTTAAATGCTGATGAAGATAGGGAAGCTGTGATTTCGTGTATAGGACAAGGAGGAATAACATCTTGTAGGAGTGAGGAAGAGCCAGTTGTGAGTGTGGGGGAAGTTCGTGAGGCAGTAGGTAAAATGAAAGGGGGTAAGGCAGCCGGGATTGATGGGATAAAGATAGAAATGTTAAAAGCAGGTGGGGATATAGTTTTGGAGTGGTTGGTGCAATTATTTAATAAATGTATGGAAGAGGGTAAGGTACCTAGGGATTGGCAGAGAGCATGCATAGTTCCTTTGTATAAAGGCAAAGGGGATAAAAGAGAGTGTAAAAAATATAGGGGGATAAGTCTGCTGAGTATACCTGGTAAAGTGTATGGTAGAGTTATTATTGAAAGAATTAAGAGTAAGACGGAGAATAGGATAGCAGATGAACAAGGAGGCTTTAGGAAAGGTAGGGGGTGTGTGGACCAGGTGTTTACAGTGAAACATATAAGTGAACAGTATTTAGATAAGGCTAAAGAGGTGTTTGTGGCATTTATGGATTTGGAAAAGGCGTATGACAGGGTGGATAGGGGGGCAATGTGGCAGATGTTGCAAGTGTATGGTGTAGGAGGTAGGTTACTGAAAGCAGTGAAGAGTTTTTACGAGGATAGTGAGGCTCAAGTTAGAGTATGTAGGAAAGAGGGAAATTTTTTCCCAGTAAAAGTAGGCCTTAGACAAGGATGTGTGATGTCACAATGGTTGTTTAATATATTTATAGATGGGGTTGTAAGAGAAGTAAATGCGAGGGTCTTGGCAAGAGGCGTGGAGTTAAAAGATAAAGAATCACACACAAAGTGGGAGTTGTCACAGCTGCTCTTTGCTGATGACACTGTCCTCTTGGGAGATTCTGAAGAGAAGTTGCAGAGATTGGTGGATGAATTTGGTAGGGTGTGCAAAAGAAGAAAATTAAAGGTGAATACAGGAAAGAGTAAGGTTATGAGGATAACAAAAAGATTAGGTGATGAAAGATTGAATATCAGATTGGAGGGAGAGAGTATGGAGGAGGTGAATGTATTCAGATATTTGGGAGTGGACGTGTCAGCAGATGGGTCTATGAAAGATGAGGTGAATCATAGAATTGATGAGGGGAAAAGAGTGAGTGGTGCACTTAGGAGTCTGTGGAGACAAAGAACTTTGTCCTTGGAGGCAAAGAGGGGAATGTATGAGAGTATAGTTTTACCAACGCTCTTATATGGGTGTGAGGCATGGGTGATGAATGTTGCAGCGAGGAGAAGGCTGGAGGCAGTGGAGATGTCATGTCTGAGGGCAATGTGTGGTGTGAATATAATGCAGAGAATTCGTAGTTTGGAAGTTAGGAGGAGGTGCGGGATTACCAAAACTGTTGTCCAGAGGGCTGAGGAAGGGTTGTTGAGGTGGTTCGGACATGTAGAGAGAATGGAGCGAAACAGAATGACTTCAAGAGTGTATCAGTCTGTAGTGGAAGGAAGGCGGGGTAGGGGTCGGCCTAAGAAAGGTAGGAGAGAGGGGATAAAGGAGGTTTTGTGTGCGAGGGGCTTGGACTTCCAGCAGGCATGCGTGAGCGTGTTTGATAGGAGTGAATGGAGACAAATGGTTTTTAATACTTGACGTGCTGTTGGAGTGTGAGCAAAGTAACATTTATGAAGGGGTTCAGGGAAACCGGCAGGCCGGACTTGAGTCCTGGAGATGGGAAGTACAGTGCCTGCACTCTGAAGGAGGGGTGTTAATGAGGCAGTTTAAAAACTGTAGTGTAAAGCACCCTTCTGGCAAGACAGTGATGGAGTGAATGATGGTGAAAGTTTTTCTTTTTCGGGCCACCCTGCCTTGGTGGGAATCGGCCAGTGTGATAATAAAAATATATATATATATATATATATTGTTGGTATCAGCAGTAAGTCAGCATCAAGGGAGACGAACCTTCAAATAATATACAGTGTACTCAAATTTATAGTATAAATTTTATATGCACAGTTTGAGTGTAAAAAGTAAAGAACAATGATAACAGCTCAAACAGACTAGTGTTTCCCAACCTGAGTGTTGTCTCCCCTAGTCGGCGTTTTTAATATTCAGGAAAAAGGGCGGTAAAGGCTAAGGGAGGGGGAGGGGCGCTTGGGGAAAAAAAAGGCGTTGAGTCTTTATTACTGAATGAAGCTGTACGTACGTTCCTTCCCGTAAGTGAAAAAACATTTAATGAAAAGATTTGTAACAAACATTTTTAAATTTCCTATTTTAGTAAATTTAGGAGAAGGATCTTGACAAAATCCTTTTTTAACATAGTAAATTTAACTTCATCTTTTAGGGAAGTGACCGCAATAAGCAAAGAACTATCAGACATTCCTTGGAAAAAGGTCCTTAGTACGGGTGACAGCCGTCAGTTTCCAGAGAAAGATAAAACAACCTCAATTACAGATGACTTTCTCAGTGGCAAGGTCTGGACAGATCCATTTTACCTGTCGATTTTTTTTCTAGTTCTTTGCAGTAATGTATTCGGGACTTTTAACATTTTGCTTAAGAATTCGTAACAATTATCTTTGTGAATGGCTCTTCATCTAATGGGAATAGGAATTATACCTTCCTTTTCCTCGGATCAAGCATGATTATTATCCAGTTCTCTTATTTCGCAGGCAATCAGTCTTCTGAGGTTTCACATCTTCCCCATGAATTTAATAATAATTCATCACCATTTGTTCAGACTCGGGATGATAGCAATTTCCTTCCATTATATAGGTTCTCTCCAAATAAATGTGAAAACTTAGATATGCAGTTCACAGGACGTTCTTCCACTTTAGGAAACGCATCATTTCAAAACCTTAGCGTTAGTACACAGTCTTCGTATTCAATGTTCATATTCAGTTTCCATTTTCAGTGTTCGCATTCATTATTTATTTTCAGTGTTCCATTCATTGTTTGTGTTCACTGTTGGAAGAAAAGTAAACACTGCGGAGAGTCGGGACGCAGACGCCAGCAACACAGGAAATTGTTCAAATAACTTTCACAGATTTTCTCATCTTATGAACCGCCCTCACCATGTTGGTGGGTTATCAGTAAGCTTCCTGGTCTCCCGCAGTCTTCTCTTCCCATTCTTTCCCTTACCTTCCAGTTCCCTCTCATCTCCCCTCCCTTACTATCCCACCAAATTCGGATACATTGACGGACAATTAAAATGCATATGTGGTATGCACACAGTACACAAATTTTGCAAAGGCCTTCAACATGGTTGATCGTGGTAAAATGGTGCACAAAATGAGAGCAAAAGAAATAATTGGAAATTCGGTATCTGGATTTTTAACTTTCTTTCAAAGAGAAATACAAAGTGGAATCAGAGCCTGGCACTGTGAAAGCTCTGTTCCCAATACGAAGTACCGCGCCATTTCATATGTGACATTGAGACATAAATCATAGCACTATTTCATCCTTGGCAGATGATACTAGAATCTGTATGAGAGTGGCATCGGTTGAGGACTCAAAAATTTCCAAACTGATATAAATCAAGTCTTCCAGTGGGTCACAAGTACAAATTTCATCAATGGATAAACAGAGGAAATAAAAAGTGGAACAGACTATAAAATAAACTCAAATCACTGATGTGAGAGTAATAACGTCAGAATATCTTACCAGGACACTGATACTATCACAACCACAAGGATAAAGAGACTGGATAATTAGAAACTTCGAAATAAGAGACGCTAAGCCATTTACGATACACTTTGTTACTTGTTCTCTCTAAACTGGAAACAGCACATCTGGATCATACGCACCGAACCTTCACTGCCTACCTACCTGGAGTCGCTTATGGAAGTAATCGCCCACGCTGCCTGGTCCTAGACTAGGTTTCTTGGTTATTGCTATGCTCGAACAAGCTATTTGTCCCCGCCGCCTGCAGCCCAACGTGTGTGCCACAACTCGGAACTGTTTTGAGGAATCTGCCGAATTCCCTCTGCAAGACAGATAAGGGTTGGTAATCCCTCTTATGCATTAGCCGAGGGTGTTAAAAGACGTGGTTCCTTAACACTTACTGAGTTATCTTATAGTGTACTCACCACTCCCATGCTTTTCATTGAAGGTATCCTGCACTATCTGCCAAGTCCCTCGTGTTGATAAGTAGTAATTTCGGTGTGCAGGTTTGCGACCAAACCCTCCTATATCTCGCAGGTGTAGATTATGATGCATCTTTCTCGCCTATGTTCGAAGGAGTACAGCTCTAGAAACTTTAAGGGCTCTCAGTAATTAAGGTGTCTGAGTATATACGAGCTGTGAAGGTTCTCTGTACATTTTCTAGCTTAGCAGTTTAACATGCTTTGAAGACGGCAATTGGTACACAGCAATATTTCAGCCTAGAGAGAACGAGTGACCTGCAATCATCATTACATTGGCTTCTCTTGTTTTGAAGGCTCTAGTTATCCAACATACCATTTTTCATGGAGTTGCGACGATAACATTGTTGTGCTCCTTGAACGTGAGATCTTCCGACATTATTACTCCTAGGTTTCTCACATTGGGCTTACGTTCTATTGAGTGGTTTGAATTTGTTTTGTACTCCAATCTCGTTTTTATTTCCTACATTCTTATGTGATATAGTAACCGAAATTTATCCTCATTGATCATCATAGTGTTGTCAGTGGCCAACTGGAAGACTTAGTTTATTTTAGCTTGGAGACTCACTGTGTCTTCTAAGGATGCCACTTTCATATAGATTCTAGAATCTTTTTGAAAAGATAATACTGTTTATGATATCTGTCCCTCTCTATGTCAGAAATGAGAACGAAGAAGAGAAGTGGAGCGAGTACCATGCTTTGGTGTTCGATTTGTTAAGAAATTAAATATCCATCTATCCACCTTCCCATTTATTTCTTTTGCATGTCTTTTGTTTGCAATTACTCTCTGGTCCCACTGGTCGAAGGCTTTTGCAAAGGGAATGTATACAACATTTGCATTTTCTTGTCTTCAAGTGCAGCCATCAACATGTCCTAATGGGCCAGTAATTGCGAAAGGCAGAAGTGTCTTGTACTGAACACATGTAGACTTGTGTTATGCAGCTGCTTCCATTACATATGACTGAGGATCTTGCTTCTTAAAACCCTTTCAAAAATCTTGATAATGTGGTATGTTAGGGCCACTGGTCTGAAGTATTTCTCATTGCTTTACTACCAACTTTATGGAGTGGGATAATATTTGTGGTTTTTAATGACTGTAGGCTGGCTCCAGTGTCTAGATTTTTCTCTATAAAATATTTAAGGCATGTAATAAAGGTATCTTGCAATTTTTGAAGAATATTCAGTTCAAGGAATCTTGGCCTGGGACGGAATGCATATACATGCACCTTACTGACTCTTCTACAGCGTCCTCTTCACCCCTCGCTGGTCTCTGATGTAGCATATTACATCTTCAGCACAACCTCCCCTGAGCGTTGTATGACCCTTGTGGTTTTAGCACTTAGTCTGGATTGTAATAACAATAATTCAAAATAAAAAAAAGATTAGAGTTATATAAGCGATCAGGAGGATGTCTGCAGCATTTTGTGTCTCATTCATTAAAAGCTCATTTAGGTCGTCATCTTTAGGCTAATTAGTGGCTCACTGAACACTGAGTTGTAACTAGGACTTAAGTATTTTACTCATTCTTTGTTTTTGTCATTCTGCATCTCATCACCAATAATTATATAATCTAAGGCCTGATAATAGATGCTATTTTTGTCCTGGATATTGCGTAATAAAAGTATTTTGGATTTCTCTCAGTTTTCACTTACAGCTTTTAGCTCCCTCTGTCTCATGGACTCTACATAACGTATTTATTTCCAGCTCAGCTTTTCTAATTCTCAAGCCAGTGTTACTTCTCATTGTTCAGAGTCCTGTGCCTTTCAGGAGCTCTGTTATTACTCGTCTTCTTTATGGATCACATCTCTTCCTTTCCTACCTGCACCTTCTCTTCCTTCGTTGCTGCATATGTCTGGAGCATATTTCTAATGGCTTTGGGCTCATCCTCTAGATATACTGGTTTAGACTATAATTTATCCTATCGTCTTCTTAGCGAATTTCAATAAGTTCAAAATTTATTTGCACCCGGTTGATGTCCTTGTCATTAAAATCAAATTGATTGAATATACACTATTGGTTGAACGTATTTTGCTGGTTATGACTAGCAGGGTATGAATGTCTGAACTTCTATTATACTGTGGTGTGAGCGTACTGCCTTCGCCACCATAACGTTCCGAACCAGGTCTTCATTATTAACGAATGTTTGCTGATATAAGACGAATTTGTGGCTGAGTCTTAAGTAGCTCAGTTGTGTGAAACTGTTCATCCAATGTAGCTCCTGGAATTCTTTCTGTGACTTATAACCCTTCACCGATCATGTACACATGTACACTTCACCGATCATGTACACATGTACACTTCTCTATGATCACTCATTTGCCTCACACTGACTACTTCGACTGATCCATTTACAGTGCAGATATCTGACAGATCATCTTATCTAACTCGTGTGTCTTCTGGCAGCAGTTCGCTGGATGTTTACCCACAAGGCGCCACGTTATATTAATATACTTCGCACTGTGATCATTGCAACATTGCTGTTATACTTACCAAATAAATTCACTGTTGAAACTTTCTCACTGAATATTAATACCTTAATTACTCCAAACCATACCCCCGGCCGGGATTGAACCCGCGGTCATAGAGTCTCAAAACTCCAGCCAGCTCTATGACTGCGGGTTCAATCCCGGCCGCGGGTATGGTTTTGTTTGCAATCGTGTCATTACGATTTCTTGAGTCACCTTAATTACTCGCTATATCACACTTCTCTTCAACTATATTTCCCAGAACGTAGGAGAGACAGATACAGCAAAATTTACACCTGAAAATTTCTGGGCACAGAAATCACTTAGTGTGAGACGTAACTCAATAAATGCCAAGGATCCAAAACTTTTCAACACCGACAAAGAGTTAGCAGAACAAGCCAACTCCTGATCAGGCGAGCTGTGATGGATACTTCTGACAGCGTGCGGCTAGCACCAACAGCCCAACTGATCAGGCCTTCAACCGGGAGATCTAGTATGGAACCTGGTACGGGGGCAGCAACCTGACAAATTATCTACAGATATAAGTGAAAACTTCTCTGTCTTCCCAGCACCTTCCCTCTCTCTTCCCGTCCCTACCCATTCCCTTCCCTACTCTCCACCGTAAGACACTTGTTGTCATCTTCCTCTCTGACCTGTTATCAGTTTTCTCTCCTACAAAAAAAAATTAATGAAAATAAAACGCAAGGCGCACTCACGCAACTGACACCAGCAGCACCATCCCTCTGCAATGTTTTTTTTTTTCATAGGAGGGAAGAGATATATATATAATATATATATATATATATATATATATATATATATATATATATATATATATATATATATATATGGAGGTGTATCTGTTAGTGTATGTATACCGAGAGGTGTGTAAAACTCAGTGTATTTACAACGATAGTTTACTTTTGTCCTTATTTCAGGGATAAGAAATTTCATGATTAGTAGTGTACATATTACCTAAAGTCTAAATACCCATCTGTAGTCGATTGCTTTAAATCCATAACCTGTAACTCACAGGTATAGACCTTTAATATCGCCCTTGTACCAGAGATTCACGCTTTGTCGCCCCCCCTCCTCCCCCTCCTCCCCCCATCAGTCCCCAAGTTGCGCACGACCTCCTGAATCACCATCAACTCAGCTACTAGGTTAAGCCCTGGTTCTTTCCCTCTTACAAGAACCCTTCCTCTAACCAACCTATTCTTCCTCTATCCCCACTTCCCATCTCACCCCTTCTTGGGGTCTTACCTAGAATCTATAGATAGATAGCTTTAAATCCAATAACCTGGTCTTGAAGTGAGGCTCTGCAGGGTGCTCTCTAAATGAGGCTCCAAGTGTGCTCGCCCCACAGAAGGCCACACAAAGTGCTCTTCCAACAATAGGTTTCCCAGAGTATTTTCCCCAAAGGAGGCTCCCAGAATCCTCTTCCCAAAAGAAATTACTCAGAGTGCTCTTCTCAGTCTCCTTAAGGCAGTGATTATCAACCAGGGGTAAATTTACCCCCACGGGGTAAATTTACCCCGTGGGGGTAAAAAATTACATGGAAAGGGGTAAATATTTGTGTGTTGTTTTGTGCAAAACCTGAATAATTTATTTTTCTCTGACCTTGTTTTTCTGTCCCTTTATGATGGCGACAAATTTTTTGCATGGAAGGTGTAAATGGAGAAATACCTCAGGCCGAAGGGGTTAATGATGGAGGAAACGTTGAAAAATCCCTGCCTGAGGGTGTTCTCCCCACAGGAGTCTCCCTATAATCCTCCCGACAGAAGACGCTGCGGAATGCTCTCCCCACAGGAAGCACGCCATTGTTCTCACCACACACAAGACAGCAACACCCACTGTAGTAGGGAAGGAGTGAGGGAGGGGCCACCACCACTGTAAGAGGAAGTGAGGGAGGGAAGGAAGGAGGAAGAGAGGTATAAAGCGTGTCCCAGGTGCTCAGATTCCTAGCTCATTAAGAATGATCGTTGCAAGAGGATTCTGTAAGACGCTGCCACAGACCAGCGAGCGGTCTACTACACAGACCAGCGAGCGGTCTACTACACAGACCAGCGAGCGGTCTATTACACAGACCAGCTAGCGGTCTACTACACAGACCAGCAAGCGGTCTACTACACAGACTAACGAGCAGTCTACTACACAGACCAGCAAGAGGTCTCCCACATAGACGAGTGAATGGTCTACCACACAGACCATTGAGCAGTCTACCATAGACCAGCGAGCGGTCTACCACACAGACCAGTGAGTGGTCTACCACACAGACCAGCAAGAGGTCTACAACACAAAACCAGTGAGTCGTCTACCACACAGACCAGTGAGTGGTTTACCACACAGACCAGTGAATGGTCTACCACACAGACCAGTGAGTGGTCTCCCTCAAAGACAAGGGGTCGTGGTCTCCCAAAAATATGAGGGATCGTGGTCCCCCACACAGACGAGGAGTCATGATCTCCCACACAGACAAAGATGTGTAAGCGTCGACGTCAGACCCAGTATAAAATATGGATCAGTGGTGCAGTGTTCACCTCCCACCAAAAATTTAACAAGAGCCAATGAAAAAAATCTGAAGACACGATGCCAAGTGGTTCCCAGAGGTAAACAACGAGGATGAGACAGAAATATTGACAGTGACTATAAACACACGTATGCAAAACAAAACTTTACTTTATAAAACTTTCCTTCAGGTTTGAGCTTCATAAAACCATGAGGAAGCTGAATAACGAGCAAGACGTCGCCTCGACAACAAAAGCTTGATTCGTGACCCAATTATGTTTGTCGGCTGTTGTCCCTGTTACTATGTAATTGAGAAGGATGGACGTACCGGTGCTTATTGATAAAAGCCGCAGATTGAAATGTTAAGCCCATGCTAAAGCATCAGGAATACGAAACTAATATATGGAACTTTATAGTACTGCCAACAGGGAGAACAGAAGATCATTTTTGGCAAACTGGGAAAGAGGCAACACCGGAAGATCATTAAAAAAATATTTATTTTTTTAAAATGAGTGGAATGATTGAAGGGTAAGCCTACCCTAGCGATTTATTTATTGTCCGATTTTTATATATTTACTAATGACAATGTGTCAAAAATAAATATAAAAAATTGAAAAGAAAAAACTTTTTTTTATATGGCATCACTCCTGCAAACCTACAGCAAAAGTGGACAAAGGAAAAAGTTTTGCCGATTTATGCATATGATAAAGAAAATGGACTACTTGAATTTATCATATACTTCAAAAGTCCGAAAATGTATCATCCTGTGATTCAAAAAAATGAAACTAACGAATTAAAAATTGAATTATTCACTAAAGAAAAAAAAATCATTAAAATAAAATATATTGAGAGTAAGTCTGATGAAAATCACGATATGAATTTAAAGAACAATGACTTCTTGCATAATATGACAGAAAACAAAAGATTCCTCAATAAATAATAAAGAAAGACATACGAACAGCCATATACTTGCCAGATAATCAGGAAAATATATAATATACTTTCTGTCTTCAAAGGGCTATAAATATTCTTGTAACAACCCAGTGTTGCCTCAGACACTTCCATATTAATGTATTTTATATACGAAAGCAAAGAAAAATGAATAAATAATCGAACAAATATCAACCAAATATTAAACCAATGTATAACCTTCTAGTCTTTTTTTAGTCAAAAATGTCTTCAGGTGAAATTAATAATTTCAGATAACTCTTCTCGCAAAAATTGCAAGAACAAGCTTCAAATACTTAAAGATTTCTTTAATTTTTTTTTTTTTGAGAAAAATTTTGAAAACAATCAGTAGGAAGAAGCCCCATCTTAAATTGCATGCTACACACACACACACACACGCACAACAAGTGCAAGCACACACACAACCATCCCAAGAACCCCACAACCAATTACCATGTCCCAACACAGACCACAATCCACACCCACAGCTCCCACCAACACTCAGCTATTGCATCCCACAGTAGACTACCAGGTCCCCCACCCTCACAGACCCCCTCAAAACAGTGTTGAAGAGGAAACTGAAGGTATGGTACACAAACGCTGAGGAAATAACAAATACGTGGGAGGAGTGGCACGAAAGAGTCAAAGAGGCATCACCGGACATCATAGCTCTCACAGAAACCAAGCTCACAGGTATGATAATAGATGCCATCTTTCCAACGGGATATCAGATCCTGAGGAAAGACAGAGGGAACAGAGGAGGCAGAGGAGTGGCACTGCTGGTCAAGAACTGATGGGATTTTGATGAGCTGGAGAGACGAGACAGTGGAGAAGCTAGGGATTACATAGTTGGAACACTTCAGTCTGGAAGTCCCAAGGTGGTAATTGCAGTTATGTATAACCCACCACAGAACAGCAGGAGGCCTAGGTAAGAGTATGATGAGAGTAATAGAGCGATGGTTGACACACTGGCTGAAGTGGCAAGAAGGGCTCATGTGAGCAGGGAAAAGCTACTGATCATGGGTGACTTCAACCACAAGCAAATCGATTGGGAGAACTTGGAGCCACATGGGGGCCAAGAAACGGGGAGGGCTAAAGATGATGGAGGTGGTACTGGAAAACTTCATGTACCAACACATAAGGGATACTACCAGAGAGAGCAGAGGATGAACCCGCGAGACTGGGCCTAGTATTCATCTTGAGTAGTGCAGATATTGAGGACATCACATGTGAAAGACCCCTTGGAGCCAGCGATCATGTGGTTTAAGATTCGAATATACAGTAGAGTTACAAGTACAGGGGGGAGAAGGAAGAGCCAGACGAGTAAAGCCAGACTACAAGAAGCGTGACTATGCAGGAATGAAGAACTTCCTGAATGGGGTTCACTGGGGCAGAGAACTGGCAGGGAAGTCATTAAGCGAGATGATGGAATAAGTGACAACAATTTGCAAGGAAGCTGAGGAGAGGTTTGTACCCAAGGGTAACAGGAATAATGATAAAGCCAGGATGAGCCCATGGTTCACCCAAAGGTGCAGGGAGGCAAAAACCAAGTGTGCTTGGGAATGGAAGAAATATAGAAGGCAAAGGACCCAGGAGAATAAGGAGAGCAGTCGTAGAGCCAGAAATGAATATGAACAGGTAAGAAGGGAGGTCCAGTGGCAATATTACAATGACATAGCAGCAAAAGCCAAATCTGGCGGGAAGCTGTTGTACAGCCACATCAGGAGAACAACAGTCAAGGACCAGGTAATCAGGCTAAGGGAGGTAGGACCGAGAAGTATGTGAGGAACTCAACATGAGACTCAAAGAAGTGTTCACAGAGGAGCCAGAAAGGACTCCAGAAAGACAGAGAGGTGGGGTACACCATCAAGTGTTGGACACAATACATACAACCTAGGATGAAGTGAAGAAGCTGCAGAGCAAGCTAGAAACCTCAAAGCGATGGGGCCGGATAACATCATGGGTCTGAGAGAGGGTGCAGAGGCACTATGTGTACCCCTAACAACAATATTCAACACATCTTCCGAAACAGGGAAATTACATGAGGTATGGAAGACAGCAAATGTGGTCCCAATTTTTAAAAGAGGAGACAGACAATAAGCACTAAACTATAGACCAGTGTCACTGACATGGAGAAGATTATCAGGAGAAGAGTGGTGGAACACCTAGAAAGAACTGAGCTTATCAACAACAACCAACACTGTTTCAGGGACAGGAAATCCTGTCTCACAAACCTACTGGAGTTCTATGACAGGGTGACAGCAGTAAGACTAGAGAGAGAGAGGGGTGGGAAGGCTGCATTTTCTTGGACTGTAAGAAGGCGTTTGACACAGTTCGACACAAGAGATTAGTGCAAAAACTGGAGGACCAAGCAGGGATAACAGGGAAGGCACTACAATGGATCAGGGAATACCTGTCAGGAAGACAGCAGCGAGTCACGGTACGAGGCGAGGTGTAAGAGTGGGCACCTGTGACGAGTGGGGTTCCACAGGGGTCAGTCCTAGGACCAGTGCTGTTTCTGGTATTCGTGAAAGACATGACGGAAGGAATAGACTCCAGAGTGTCGCTGTTTGCAGATGATATGAAGTTGATGAGGATTAAATCGGACGAGAACCAGGCAGAACTACAAAGGGATCTGGACAGGCTGCAGACCTGGTCCAGCAATTGGCTCCTGGAGTTCAACCGCACCAAGTGCAAGGTAATGAAGATTGGGGAAGGGCAAAGAAGACCACAGACGGAGTACAGTCTAGGGGGAGTCAGAGACTACAAACCTCACTCAATAAAAAAAAATCTTGGGGTGAGTATAACACCAGGCACATCTCCTGAGGCGCACATCAACCAAATAACTGCTGCAGCATGTGGGCGTCTATCAAACCCAAGAACAGCATTCCGCCATCTTAATAAGGAAACGTTCAGGACCCTGTACACTGTGTATGTTAGGCCCAAATTGGAGTATGCTGCACCAGTTTGGAACCCACATCTAGCCAAGCACATTTAGCCAGGGCTAAAGGGTATGTCCTACGAGGAGAGGGTAAGGGAAATCGACCTGACGACACTGGAGGACAGGAGAGATAGGGACGACCTGATAACGACATATAAAATACTGAGAGGATTTCACAAGGTGGACAGAGACAGAATGTTCCAGAGATGGGACACAGCAACAAGGGGACACAATTGGAAGTTGAAGACACAGACGAATCACAGGGATGTCAGGAAGTATTTCTTCAGTCACAGAGTAGTCAGGAAGTGGAATAGTTTGGGAAACGATGTAGTGGAGGCAGGATCCATTCATAGCTTTAAGCAGAGGTATGATAAAGCTCTTTATCAGGGAGAGTGACCCAGTAGTGGCCAGTGAAGAGGCGGGGCTAGGAGCTTTGGTTCGACCCCTGCAACCACAACTAGGTGAGTACAGCTAGGTGAGTACACACACACATACACACACACACAGCCAGGAGCTGGGACTCTACCCCTGCAACCCCAACTATGTGAGTACACACACACACACATACACACACATACAAATACACACACACACATACAAACACACACACAGACACAGACACACACACACACACACACACACACACACACACACACACACACACACACACACACACACACACACACACACACACACACACACACACACACACACACACACACACACACTTGGCCAGGAGCTGAATCTCGACCGTTGCAACCATAATTAGGTGAGTACACACACACATCAGGAGGAAAAGTTTAGTCAAGGACCAGGTAATCAGGCTGAGGAAGGAAGGAGGGGAGTTCACAAGAAACGACAGTGAAGTATGTGAGGAGCTCAACATGAGATTCAAAGAAGTGTTCACAGAAGAGACAGAAGGGATTCCAAGAAGATGGAGAGGTAGGGTACACCATCAAGTGTTGGACATAATACATACAACCCAGGAAGAAGTGACGAGGTTGCTAAGCAATGGGTCCTGAGAGAGGGAGCAGAGGCGCTATGTGTACCACTAACCACAAATTCAACACATCTATAGAAACAGGGTGACTACTGGAGTACTATGACAGGGTGACAGCAGTAATACGAGAGAGAGAGAGAGAGAGAGAGAGAGAGAGAGAGAGAGAGAGAGAGAGAGAGAGAGAGAGAGAGAGAGAGAGAGAGAGAGAGAGAGAGAGAGAGAGGGAGAGTGGGTAGATTGCATTTTCTTGGATTGTAAGAAGGCGTTTGAAACAGTTCCACACAAGAGATTATTGCAAAAGCTGGAGGACCAGGCAGGGATAACAGGGAAGGCACTGCAATGGATCAGGGAATACCTGTCAGGAAAACAGCGGGTGATGGTACGCGGCGAGGCGTCAGAGTGGGCGCCCGTAACGAACGGGGTTCCACAGGGGTCAGTCCTAGGACCGGTGCTGTTTTTGGTATTTGTGAACTACATGACGGAAGGAATGGACTCCGAAGTGTCGCTGTTTGCAGATGATGTGAAGTGCATGAGAAGAATTCAATCGGACGGGGACCAGGCAGAGCTATAAAGAGATCTGGACAGGCTGCAGGCCTGGTCTAGCAACTGGCTCCTGGAGTTGAACCCCACTAAGTGCAAAGTCATGAAGATTGAGGAAAGGCCAAGTAAACCGCAAAAGTAGTATATTCTAGGGGGCCAGAGACTATAAACCTCACTCAAGAAGAAAGACCTTAGGGTGAGTTAACACCGGGCACATCGCCTGAGGCGCACATCATCCAAATAACTGCGGCAGCTAACGGCCGCCTTAATAAGGAATCGTTCAAGACCCTATACGCTGTGTACGTTAGGCCCATATTGGAATATACAGCACCAGTTTGGAATCCACACCTAGCCAAGTACGTAAGGAAGCTAGAGAAAGAGCAAAGGTTTGCAAGTACACTGGTCCCGGAGCAAAGATGTATGTCCTACTAGGAGAGGTTAAGAGAAATCGACCTGACGATAATGGAGGACAGAAGACACAGGGAGGATATGAAAGCGACATACAAAATACTAAAAGGAATCGACAAGGTAAACAGAGACAGGATGCTTTAGAAATGGGACAAAGCAACAAGGGGTCACAGTTGGAAGATGAAGATTCAGATGAATCACAGGGATATTAGGAAGTATTTCTTCAGTCACAGAGTTCGAGAAGTGGAATAGTCTGGAAAGTGCTGTAGTGGAGGCAGGATCCATACATAGCTTCGAGAAGAGGTATGATAAAGCTCATGGAGCGGGAAGAGCGACCTAATAGCGGCCAGCGAAGAGGCGGGGTCAGGAACTGTGACTTGACCCCGCAACCACAACTAGGTGAGTACAACTAGGTGAGCGCGCACACACATTCGCGCGCGCACGCACGCACGCACGCACACACACACACACACACACACACACACACACACACACACACACACACACACACACACACACAGCCTAGGGGGGCAGAGACTACAAACCTCACTCAAGGAAAAAGATCTTGGGGTGAGTTTAACACCAGGCACATCTCCTGAAGCGCACATCAACCAAATAACTGCTGCAGCATATGGGAGCCTAGCAAACCTCAGAACAGCATTCCGACATCTTAATAAGGAATCGTTCAGGACCCTGTACACCGTGTACGTTAGGCCCATATTGGAGTATGCGGCACCAGTTTGGAACCCACGCCTAGCCATGCACGTAAAGGAACTAGAGAAAGTGCAAAGGTTTGCAACAAGACTAGTCCCAGAGCTAAGAGGTATGTCCTACGAGGAGAGGTTAAGGGAAATCAACCTGACGACACTGGAGGACAGGAGAGATAGGGGGGACATGATAACGACATACAAAATAATGAGAGGAATTGACATGGTGGACAAAGACAGGATGTTCCAGAGATTGGACACAGTAACAAGAGGACACAGTTGGAAGTTGAAGACACAGATGAATCACAGGGATGTTAGGAAGTATTTCTTCAGCCACAGAGTAGTCAGGAAGTGGAATAGTTTGGGAAGCGATGTAGTGGAGCCAGTATCCATACATAGCTTTAAGCAGAGGTATGATAAGGCTCACGGTTCAGGGAGAGTGACCTAGTAGCGACCAGTGAAGAGGTGGGGCCAGGAGCTTAGAATCGACCCCTGCAACCTCAACTAGGTGAGTACAACTAGGTGAGTACACAGGAAAGGCACTGCAATGGATCAGAGAACACCTGACAGGAAGGCAACAACGAGTCATGGTAAATAAAGAGGTGCAGAGTGGGCACCTGTGACAAGCGGGGTTCCATAGGGGTCAGTCCTTGGACCGGTGCTGTTTCTGGTATATATGAATGACATGACGGAAGAGATAGATTCAGAGGCATCCCTGTTTGCAGACAATGTGAAGATAATGCGACGAATTCAGTCAGATAAGGATCAGGTAGAACTACAAAGGGATCTGGAGAGGCTGCAAGCCTGGTCCAGCAACTGGCTCATAGAGTTCAACCCCACCAAGGGCAAAGTCATGAAGATTTGGGAAGGTCAAAGAAGAAAGCAGAGAGAGAGCACAGGCTAGGGAGCCGATGGTTGCAAACCTCCTCCAAGGAAAAGGAACTTGGGGTGAGTATAATACCGAGAAAATCTCCTGAGGCGCACATCAACCAAACAACTGCTGCAGCATATTGGCACGTGACAAACCTAAGAATAGCGTTTTGACACCTTAGAAAGGAATCGTTCAAGAAGTATGCAGCATCCGTATGGAACCCCACACCTTGTCAAGCATGTCAAGAAATTAGAGAAAGTGAAAAGGTTTGCAACAAGACTAGTTCCGGAGCTAAGGGGTTTGTCGTATGGGGAGAGGTTAAGGAAGAAATGTGACACAGCAACGGAAATATAATGCCGAGGCAAAAAATTCTCAATGGCACTGACAAGGTTTGCAAGGACAGACTCGACACTAGGACTAAAGCAAGAACAAGGAGATATGACTGGCATTTACACACTCACGTTAACCATAGATATATTATAGCATAAAATGTACGCTTGGTAAAGACACGAAATGAACCTAAAATGACGCACTAGAGGGTGAAAGGTATAACAGATACTGACAGTTATGTATATTTGTATAACTAGGACCGAAACGTCTCCTTAGTAAATATCCTAGTACTCCAATATATTGTATCTAAGTAGATGCAGAAGAAGCCGACTCCTTATAGTCGTTCTTTCTTTATCCAGATCCTGGCAAAGGTGATCTATTCCTTGGTTACCGGTGATCCCAAGGTTGGTGGTGGCAGCAGCAACCGCTGGTTATCTGGCTTGAATTCGGTGGCCCCCAGGAAGCATCCTCTCTGATATTCGACTATTAGTCATGAAGTAATTATTGATAGTTGAAAAGTGACATCAGATTTGGCTCCACTTGTTACCAGATCATTAATGTTTAAGCATTTCATTACCACTGTAACTTGCCAGCTACCAATATTGCAGGGTCTAGTCCCAGGACCATTACGTTCCATTGTAATTTCCATCAGGATGGGATACATAATGAAACAATTAAATTTATCTTCGACCTACCGAGGGATTCTATCGAGATGTCTAACCACTGACCTAACGTTTTCCATCTGAGTTAACCTTCACCATGACTGTAAATTAAGAAACAAGGACACTAATCAGTGAACAAGGTTTATCATGACTGCAGGAGTGAAGATTAAGACAGGGACACGACCCCAGACTCCGACAAACGAATAATTAAGTAACATTCGTTGAGATTAAAGTCGAAGGAAAACGCCCATGCACGCCCAAACCCACACCCACCCACACGGCAACCCTCAACCCCACACCCACCCACACGACAACAATCAACCCCACACCCACCCACACGGCAACTCTTAACGATCCATTCCTCCGCTCTGGAGTGGTAATATCTCAAGTTGTGGGTACGGGGTAATACCTGACACAGTCGTGGGTACGGGGTGTGGCAATACTTGACACAGTCGTGGGTACGGGGTGTGGTAATACCTGACACAGTCGTGAGTACGAGGTGTGGTAATACCTCGCACAGTCGTGGGTACGGGGTGTGGTCATACCTCACACAGTCGTGGGTATGGGGTGTGGTAATACCTCACATAGTCGTGGGTACGGGGTGTGGTAATACCTGACACAGTCGTGGGTACGGGGTGTGGTAATACCTAACACAGTCGTGGGTTCGGGGTGTGGTAATACCTCACACAGTCGTGGGTACGGGGTGTGGTAATACCTCACACAGTCGTGGGTACGGGGTGTGGTAATACCTGACACAGTCATGGGTGGGTACGGGGTATGGTAATACCTGACACAGTCGTGAGTACGGGGTGTGGTAATACCTGACAGTCGTGGGTACGGGGTGTGGTAATACCTCACACAGCCGTGGGTACGGGGTGTGGTAATACCTGACACAGTCGTGGGTACGGGGTGTGATAATACCTGACACAGTCGTGGGTGCGGGGTGTGGTAATACCTGACACAGTCGTGGGTACGGGGTGTGGTAATACCTGACACAGTCGTGGGTACGGGGTGTGGTAATACCTCACGCAGTCGTGGGTACATAGCGCTGCGTTGTACGTAACTACACATTGCAACAATTAACACTAAATATCCAACTAACTTACACACCATAAAGCCATGTTAAGGTGCAGCGGCGGTGTCTCGGCGCGACACAGCCACATAACACACAGATAACACGCCAAATGAGTGAGCCGCTTCCCTGCTGTTTCTCAACCACCTCCCGACTACCACTAACCACACAACCACAACCCTCCCCTCTACTACCCATCACAATCGTCACCACCCACTCATCAACCATCCATCACTATCACCACCCACCCACCCAAACCCCATATGTACCTATTAAGAGAGCTCTAAAATGGACCAGCATAAGATGGTCCAGTAAGACTCCTGACGTTCTTCTTCGTTCGTGAATAGCTTAGAAAATAATAATAAATAGGGTGGACAAATGCGCGAATGGGAGAGGTTGGGTTTTGGGAGGGACATACTTAGCCTCATATGTTCGTATAATTAAATATTAAACTTCAGCGAGTCCAACTTACGAACGTTTGAAATGCATTTCCTTTGTTTCTTGATTCTCACTACCTCCTCCTCTACCCCCGTCTCCATCCTTCCTGAAAATGTTTTTGTAAGAATTTAAAACTACTCAGGTACACCTGCTAACCGTTTTTTCTGAATCCTTCATAAATGCTACATCGCTTACATTCCAACTACGTGTACTTGCTTCCACTCTTATCTAACACGCTCACACAAGGCCTCTCAGATCTTCCTTTATCCACTCCTCCAATCTTTTCTAGGGTGACCCCTTCCTCTCCTCTCCACCCCAGATTTATTCACCCTCCTAGAATTTCTATTTTGCTCCTTCCTCTCTTAATGTTCAGGCCACGAAATATTTACGTTGTCTATATAGCGCATAAAAATTACACCGAAATGACAGTATCGCTAATGTCCTGAAGTATGAGATAGAACTGGCTAGACTTTTTCGTTCAAGGGATACATTGTGCGTTACATGTGTACACGTCACTCATTGACAATGGGCCGTTGCCAAATACATGGATGGTAAAATTATGCATATGGCCATGTAAATAACGTTCCTATGAATTTTAAAGTATAATAAAAGTTACTGTGTGAGGAGAAAGTAGAGAAAGCTTTTATGCAATCTGGGGAAGTAGCAGAGCCAGAGTGCTCGCAGTTTCACTCTTGGTGTTACCCTGTTACAAATGCTATTATATTTGCTATGATTATGTTTGACAATGCAACATTTGCTCTAACCCTGAACGAAAATGTCTGAATTTCTTTGTCCTCGTAGAAATTATGGGTGCGTATATATTTTTCACAAGTTTTATTGGACAAATTAATAGGTATTAGTTGGCATATTTGCCATAGGGATGAAAAGACTTGTTTTGTTTACCGGAATGTGCGCCTTAAGCGCTTATCACGTTCACAAGGTATTTTGAACTGGTACAAATTCTAGTGAAAACCTTCAGATTTCCTGCGCTAAGACTCATATTGGAATTAAACTCAATTTTCTTTCTTCTCTACTTCTTCATCGTTCTCTTTCCTTCTCTGGCCCTTCTCCTTATCTTTTTATTTAATTTTCTCTCTTATTTCCTGTCTCTACCCCTTCTTCCCCACCTACTCTCTCTTTCTCATTTCCTCTCTCTCTTATATCCCCCCCTCTCCATTCTATCCCCTCCTCTCCCTCCATTCGCCCTTTTCCTTCCTTTTTTCTTTCCCTCCCTTCCTATCCCCTCCTCTCCCTCCATCTCACCCACTATCCTTCTAGATATATTTGATGCAATCAAACACTAAGATAAATTCGCAGTGCACGAGATTTAACATTGTTAAATGACGGCTTGAAACGTTGAGGCAAGAGAAGCCACACAAACGCATGCAAAGTTTATTAGGTTAATGCAACAGTAGAACAGAATGACCACTGAAGCTCTAAATACAAATACAATTCAGTAGTTTAAAAAAATAGTAAAGCTGATATGGAATTTAATAAGACATAATGCGGTGGCTGGCTGTAACGGCTGGAATCCAGACTTTATTCCTGGGCCACGTTTAAACCAGCTGGCTATAGACTTCCAAAGGCATAGCAAAAGCTGCAGTAGTAGCAGTGTTACTGGTGAAAACAGCAGTGAGAAAACTAGAGAAAAACCCGTTACTAGGATTGCGTTTTCCTTTTGATGGGTTACAGCACCTCTGGTTAACAACACTCATTAAAATAAATACATAAATGATTCAGAATTCTTGCACTGTCCGTATCGCATAATATTAGTATTGATAAATTAGACACATGTGCAACTCTTGGGTATCTTTATTGAGGAAACGTTTCGCCACACAGTGGCTTCATCAGTCCATACAAAGGAGAATCTTGAAGAACAGGAGGAGAATGAGGTAATCAGTCCCTCAACCTTGAGTCGATGTGGTCAGTCCATCAATCTTGAATAGAATACGGCATACGTGCTGAGAAGGAGCTTATAAACCGTTGGTAGGAGAGGTGCAGCAGTCATAGGTGGTGTCACATTTGTTCAATGTGGAAGTAGGTCGTGCCCAAGAATTAGGCAAGCGAAGAATTCCCAAATATTAAGATCCCAAGAAGTTGCAGTGTCTGACAGGTTTGTAGATGAATGGTTCAGAGAACCGACATGTGCAACTTCTTGGGATCTTAATACTTGGGAATTCTTCGCTTGCCTAATTCTTGGGCACGACCTACTTCCACATTGAACAAATGTGACACCACCTATGACTGCTGCACCTCTCCTACCAACGGTTTATAAGCTCCTTCTCCGCACGTATGCCGTAATCTATTCAAGATTGATGGACTGACCACATCGACTCAAGGTTGAGGGACTGATTACCTCATTCTCCTCCTGTTCTTCAAGATTCTCCTTTGTATGGACTGATGAAGCCACTGTGTGGCGAAACGTTTCCACAATAAAGATACCCAAGAGTTGCACATGTGTCTAATTTATCAACATGTCGGTTCTCTGAACCATTCATCTACAAATATTAGTATTATTTTACAGGTGTTATTGACAGAGTATTGCTAAATACCAAAGGTATCGGTTGATGCAAGAGTATCGATAGATACCAGAGCAGTGCTAAATAGCAGAGTATCACCTGGAGGCCTGGTTGTGGACCGGGCCGCGGGGGCGTTGATCCCCGGAATGCCCTCCAGGTAGGTAATCGATACATACCATGACATTGATAGATACCCTGGTGTCACCAGATACCCGGGTGATGCTTGATATCCGGGTATCACTATAGATATCTTGATACTGCTAAATACCCTACTGTCGTCATTTACCAGCTATCGAGTGATACCCACTAGATACCCTGGTATCGTTAAATAGGAGGGTATCGCTAGATACCAGGTATCACCAGATTCCCGGGGATCGCTGGCTATCCGGTTGCTGACCTTCCGAAGTGTTTGTTCCCTCTTTCATAAATAACTGCAATAAAAGTTTAATTTATTTCAGAAAATCTCTATTTTGACAGCAATAAAACTGAGAGTAAAGTAGATCAATGAGAGTTATTATGATTGAGAACTTAAATGATGTATGTTTTAACAAGCAAAAACTATATTTGTCGTTTTAAATCAGACGTTTATTAATCTTGACACCAGGTTACCTTTTTTCAAAAATATTTACATGTATGACATCGCTTGCATGTCATCTCTTGCATGTCATCACTTGCATGTCATCACTTGCATGGCATCACTTGCATGGCATCACTTGCATGGCATCACTTGCATGTCATCACTTGCATGTCATCACTTGCATGGCATCACTTGCATGTCATCACTTGCATGGCATCACTTGCATGGCATCACTTGCATGTCATCACTTGCATGGCATCTCTTGCATGTCATCACTTGCATGGCATCACTTGCATGGCATCTCTTGCATGTCATCACTTGCATGGCATCACTTGCATGTCATCACTTGCATGTCATCACTTGCATGTCATCACTTGCATGGCATCTCTTGCATGTCATCACTTGCATGGCATCACTTGCATGTCATCACTTGCATGGCATCACTTGCATGGCATCACTTGCATGTCATCACTTGCATGGCATCTCTTGCATGTCATCACTTGCATGGCATCACTTGCATGTCATCACTTGCATGGCATCACTTGCATGGCATCACTTGCATGTCATCACTTGCATGGCACCTCTTGCATGGCATCACTTGCATGTCATCACTTGCATGGCATCTCTTGCATGTCATCACTTGCATGGCATCTCTTGCATGGCATCACTTGCATGGCATCACTTGCATGGCATCTCTTGCATGTCATCACTTGCATGGCATCTCTTGCATGGCATCTCTTGCATGTCATCACTTGCATGGCATCTCTTGCATGTCATCACTTGCATGTCATCACTTGCATGGCATCTCTTGCATGTCATCACTTGCATGGCATCTCTTGCATGTCATCACTTGCATGGCATCACTTGCATGGCATCTCTTGCATGTCATCACTTGCATGGCATCTCTTGCATGGCATCACTTGCATGTCATCACTTGCATGGCATCTCTTGCATGTCATCACTTGCATGGCATCTCTTGCATGTCATCACTTGCATGTCATCACTTGCATGGCATCACTTGCATGGCATCACTTGAATGGCATCACTTGCATGTCATCACTTGCATATCATCACTTGCATGGCATCACTTGAATGGCATCACTTGCATGTCATCACTTGCATGGCATCACTTGCATGGCATCTCTTGCATGTCATCACTTGCATGGCATCACTTGCATGGCATCACTTGAATGGCATCACTTGCATGTCATCACTTGCATATCATCACTTGCATGGCATCACTTGCATGGCATCACTTGCATGGCATCACTTGCATGGCATCACTTGCATGTCATCACTTGCATGGCATCACTTGCATGGCATCACTTGCATGGCATCACTTGAATGGCATCACTTGCATGTCATCACTTGCATATCATCACTTGCATGGCATCACTTGCATGGCATCTCTTGCATGTCATCACTTGCATGGCATCTCTTGCATGTCATCACTTGCATGGCATCACTTGCATGGCATCACTTGCATGGCATCACTTGCATGGCATCACTTGCATGGCATCACTTGCATGGCATCACTTGCATGGCATCACTTGCATGGCATCACTTGCATGGCATCACTTGCATGGCATCACTTGAATGGCATCACTTTAATGGCATCACTTGAATGGCATCACTTGCATGTCATCACTTTGACATGCAAGAGATGACATGCATCACTTGAATGGCATCACTGGAATGGCATCACTTGCATGTCATCACTTTGACATGCAAGAGATGACATGCATCACTTGAATGGCATCACTGGAATGGCATCACTTGCATGTCATCACTTTGACATGCAAGAGATGACATGCATCACTTGCATTTCATCACTTGCATGACAACACTTGCATGTCATCACTTGCATGTCATCACTTGCATGTCATCACTTGCATGGCATCACTTGCATGACAACACTTGCATGTCATCACTTGCATGGCATCACTTGCATGGCATCACTTGCATGGCATCACTTGCATGGCATCACTTGCATGGCATCACTTGCATGTCATCACTTGCATGGCATCACTTGAATGGCATCACTTGAATGGCATCACTTGCATATCATCACTTGAATGGCATCACTTGAATGGCATCACTTGCATTTCATCACTTGCATGACAACACTTGTATGTCATCACTTGCATGTCATCACTTGCATTTCATCACTTGCATGACAACACTTGCATGTCATCACTTGCATGTCATCACTTGCATGTCATCACTTGCATGTCATCAGTTGCATGTCATCAGTTGCATGTCATCACTTGCATGTCATCACTTGCATGTCATCACTTGCATGTCATCACTTGCATTGCATCACTAGCATGGCATCACTTGCATGTCATCACTTGCATGTCATCACTTGCATATCATCACTTGCATGGCATCACTAGCATGGCATCACTACCATGGCATCACTTGCATGGCATCACTAGCATGGCATCACTAGCATGGCATCACTAGCATGGCATCACTAGCATGGCATCACTACCATGGCATCACTACCATGGCATCACTAGCATGGCATCACTACCATGGCATCACTAGCATGGCATCACTACCATGGCATCACTAGCATGGCATCACTAGCATGGCATCACTAGCATGGCATCACTAGCATGGCATCACTAGCATGGCATCACTAGCATGGCATCACTAGCATGGCATCACTTGTATCTAGACGTTTTCTATTATTATTATTATAATCAAAAAGAAGCGCTAAGCCACAAGGGCTATACAGCAGACGTTTTCTAGCCTTTGTTTTGTTGACCACAGTGTTGAAACACTTGTCTGACACTTATGCAGATGCCACCAGAGTTCACATCAATGCACATCATTATCATTATAATGCAATGAATTACTATTATGTATCACTTTAATATTTTAGGATAATTTTCGACCCTGAAGGTGAGTCTTGCTTCTATGTATATTCAAAGTACTTGATAAATCTCATGTTAATGAACTTGGATTTAATATACTGTACAGACAATCCACAATGAGGATGATGCTTATGTGTATTGTAAATATTTTGAAATATCATATTTTGGTGAAAAATATATTATGTAAAATAAGTAATGAATGATATTTAGGAGAAAAGAAAAACAAGGAATATTGTATGTTTATTCTAATTTCAACATTATGATGCTTTTTGTTTTTGCAGTGTAGGAGTGTGGGACCTATCATACTCTCTCTCTCTCTCTCTCTCTCTCTCTCTCTCTCTCTCTCTCTCTCTCTCTCTCTCTCTCTCTCTCTGTCTCTCTCTCTCTCTGTCTCTCTCTCTCTCTGTCTCTCTCTCTCTCTCTCTCTCTCTCTCTCTCTCTCTCTCTCTCTCTCTCTCTCTCTCTCTCTCTCTCTCTCGCTGGCAAAGATGACCACCATTGTTTCTTCTGCGTATTTATACCAGACTGTCTTGGTGTTAACTTACTGTGCCATTACTAAATGTTACTAAAGTTACCTACACAGTTGCTGCAGTGTGTCAATACACTGGATAAGACAACTGAAAATGATTTATTTAAAGTGGGGGTTCCCTGAGATTTTGACCACGAGGCAGTGTGTATATTATCTCCATTACTGAACCTTACAAAGCTGGTCCAATGAACTGCGGACTTTTTTTTTCTTTAATTTATATACTTGTTCCATGGGGAATAACATGGCAAGTTTGTATGGAAGGTGACGTGTTTACTGTAATATTTGTTAATAACCCGCGTCAGGAAAAACTTGTTATATTTCTTGACGAACCTTAGAAAAAAAAAGTGGTTACTAGTCCATTATAATATCACTATAACTGTTTTTTAGTTTAATGATGGTGTGTTTTAGAATAACCCTCAGACATTTATTAATGAAAGGTGATAATTATCCAAAAAATTGGTAATGCAAAGTGATTATGGTCCCTCAAAACTTAGCTGGACTTTCTCGAGAAACCACTGTAGACTAAAGAAGCTTGATTTGAAGGTCTGTGAGTGTGTAAACAATTATGAGATTAAGACACATGTGCAACATCTGGGTATCTTTATTGTAGACGTTTCGCCATCCAGTGGCTTTATCAATACAAATTCTAGGACATAACTTGAAGGCAGTAGAACTATGTACAGAAGATGAGGTAATCAGTCCCTCAACCTAGGAGTAGGTGCGAAGAGCACCGTAGTGCTCTTCGCACCTACTCCTAGGTTGAGGGGCTGATTACCTCATCTTCTGTACATAGTTCTACTGCCTTCAAGTTATGTCCTAGAATTTGTATTGATAAAGCCACTGGATGGCGAAACGTCTACAATAAAGATACCCAGATGTTGCACATGTGTCTTAATCTCATCTTGTCGGTATTATATACCATTCGTACACAAACAATTATACACACCTTGAGGTGGTGACAAGTGGTATGATAACCTCCAAAAGCTTTTTCGGCTAATTGGGAACGTTTTTGAGTTGGACATATTACAAGCTTTCTACCGTCATTGACTAATTCCATTTAGATTCTTTCAGTTTTCACTATTTCATTTTCGTCCAATGAATCCAGACCTAAATTAAACGGGTTCCATACCCATCCTAAAGTGGAATTATAAACACATATGCGGTATAATGTGACTCTTTATTGACAACGTTTCGCCCACAGTGAGCTTTTTCAAGTCACAAACATATCTACCTGAGGTGGAAGGTACGCAAGTATTTATAGTCAGGTTCGGAATGTTGGGTCAGGTGGAGAATGCTGCATCTGATGATCTACCGAGTGGGTTATAAGTCTAAAACTTGGTTAGTTTGGAAGGGAGATTGGATAAGTATGTGAGTAGACCTTCTGCAGTGTTCCTACATTCCTATGTTCTTATGCAGCGATAAAGAAGTTTCTTGGCAAGTGGTTCAGCTATGTTATAGAACCCAACATATTTTCCTAGATTGATGGACTGAACACATCGACTCCAGGCTGAGGGACTGATTACCTCATACTCCTCCTCTCTTTACGCCTTCCTCTTTGTATTGGACTGATGAAGCCACTGTGAGGCGAAACGTTTCCTGAATAAAGATTCCCATATGCTGCATAAGTGTCTCAATCTTAAACTTGTCGGTTTTTCAAACCATTCATCACAACTGTCAGACACTGCAGCATCATGGGATCTTGTTACAAAGAATTCTTCAACACTTGTTCAACCTTTGGACGATGACCTACTTCGACTAGTGGATGGTACCACTATGACCCCGCCTCCGCCTGCTTCACTTCACCTCACTACAGTATATAAGCCACGTCTACGGCCCTATGCTGTACATTCTACAAGATTGATGGACTGAACACATCGACTCCAGGCTGAAGGACTGATTACCTCATACTCCTCCTCTCCTTACGCCTTCCTCTTTGTATTGGACTGATGAAGCCACTGTGAGGTGAAACGTTTCCTGAATAAAGATTCCCATATGCTGCATAAGTGTCTCAATCTTCAACTTGTCGGTTTTTCAAACCATTCATCACATCTTTTCCAATGATGAAATTAAGACACATGTGCAACATCTGGGTATCTTTACTGTAGACGTTTCGCCATCCAGTGGCTTTATCAATACAAATTCTAGGAAATAACTTGAAGACAGTAGGACTATATACAGAAGATGAGGTAATCAGTCCCTCAACCTAGGAGTAGGTGCGAAGAGCACCGTAGTCGTGGAGATTCTGAAGCAGAAGCAAGGATCCTGGCGCTTATATAGTAACGTCAGGTGTAGTAGACGAGGGCATAGTCACTGGTAGGCGGGATTCCCCAGTGGAAGTAGGTCCTTCCCAAAGAGATGGGTTAGTTGTAGTAGTAGTTGTCGTAGTCGTGAAGGTTATGTACATGTCCTCAGAATCAAGATTCCATGATGTTGCAGTGTCTGACAAGTTGTGCAAGAATGGTATATAATACCGACAAGATGAAATTAAGACACATGTGCAACATCTGGGTATCTTTACTGTAGACGTTTCGCCATCCAGTGGCTTTATCAATACAAATTCCAGGACATAACTTGAAGACAGTAGGACTATATACATAACCTTCACGTCTACGACAACTACTACTACAACTAACCCATCTCTTTGGGAAGGACCTACTTCCACTGGGGAATCCCGCCTACCAGTGACTATGCCCTCGTCTGCTACACCTGACGTTACTATATAAGCGCCAGGCTCCTTGCTTCTGCTTCAGAATCTCCACGACTACGGTGCTCTTCGCACCTACTCCTAGGTTGAGGGACTGATTACCTCATCTTCTGTATATAGTCCTACTGTCTTCAAGTTATGTCCTAGAATTTGTATTGATAAAGCCACTGGATGGCGAAACGTCTACAGTAAAGATACCCAGATGTTGCACATGTGTCTTAATTTCATCTTGTCGGTATTATATACCATTCTTGCACATATTTTCCAATACCTCATTCCAAGTATCTACCTCCACAACCACGACCATCAAGGACATTATCAGTAATAGACAGGACAAACTTCCATTTGCAGAGGTATACATAATCTCTTGTAAGGACTGCAGCAAATTATACATGGGCGAAACATCAAGAGACCTCCAAACATGTATTTCAAAACACCAATACGCAAGCAGGTCTGACGATCCAAGAAATACCTGTGTACAACACCGTAATTCACACAACCATTTAATAAACTCTAGAAACTCAAGACTTATCACCAGAGAAGACAACACTCAATACCAAAGAATCCTGGAATCATCGCTTATCTGTATATCCAACAACTTCAACCAGAAAAATGGCTTCTATAACATAGCTGAACCACTTGCAAAGAAACTTCTTCATCACTATCCCATATAAGAACATAGGAATGGAGGAACACTGCAGAAGGTCTACTTACATACTTATCCAATCTCCCTTCCAAGCTACCCAAGATTTTAGACTCTAACCCACTCGGTAGATCATCAGGTGCAGCATTCTCCACCTGACCTCAGCATTCTGAATCTGACTATAAATACTCGCGTACCTTCCACCCCAGGTAGATCTGTTTGTGACTTGAAAAAGCTCACTGTGGGCGAAACGTTGTCAATAAAGGATCACATTATTCTGCATATGTATTTATATTTCCATTGTGTCGGTATTTTATTCCATTTATTTCCATCCCATCCTTAAGTCATGGAAACAACCTTTGAGGTAAAAGTAATCTGAAAAAAGACTGAATCAATTCTTGCAAATGATATTTGCGGTGGGCAGTTCTTTTTTTTTTTTACTCACCAGCAGCCTCATCGACTGAAGGAAAACTAACAATTTCTATTTTATGTACGATTTATCCAAACTGGATTTTTTTTTTTTTTGTGAAAGCTGACTTTTCTAGTTTCTTAGATGAAAATATTCAGTTTACTCATTTCAGTCTTGTACTCGTGCTGTTTAGTATCCTCAGAAGGATGAGGGAGTTACAGGTGCCTCTGGTTAACAGCTAGTGTTCTATACAGCAGTGGTAACTAGAGTGTTGAAGACAGTATTTTCTTAAGGTCTCACGACAGTTATCTTTCCTGAATACTCGAATCTGTCTGTGCTCCTTTTCTCTCCCCTCATTTACTCACTGATTCCCTCTCCTTTTTTTTACACAGGGTTTTACAAGGTTAGGTTAAGTGTTCCTAACTGTCTATTTACAAGCTAAGAGCTGTTACATACATCAGCCTTTTTGTTGCTAAGAGACATACGAATAGGGAACAGGATAAAATTGAAGCCAGCGATCTCATTTGGTCAACTGACTGTATTATGTTGATGTCAGTGTATTGTACGAACATGTTCCAGGCTCGAGACATCCTAAGAATAAATGACCTCAGATGAAGTAATGTTCTGGAGAAAGTTACAGTCAGAGTGAAGTGGCTGTTTACTTCCTGTCTTGTTGTGTAGAATCTCTCTCTCCCTCACCCTCTCTCCCTCACCCTCTCTCCCTCTCTCTCTCTCCCTCTCTCCCTCTCCCTCTTCCCCTCTCTCTCTCCCCCTCTCTCTCTCCCTCTCTCTCTCTCCCTCTCTCTCTCTCCCTCTCTCCCTCTCTCCCTCTCTCCCTCTCCCTCTCTCCCCCTCTCTCTCTCCCCCTCTCTCCCCCCCTCTCTCTCTCTCTCTCTCTCTCTCTCTCTTACCCGTCCCTGCTTGAGAGGTCCTTCTAACTCACCAACACTAGATTAAATCTTTACAACGTGTTGTTTTCACTGTTGCAGCCTCGTGGGTCCTCACCCCTCCCAGCCACTCCACTACAGGTCAACACCTCTCACATTCTCACCACTATACTCCCACACCCCCACCACTGTACTTTCACACCTTTTTCCACTACAGTTCCACCTCCTGACACTATAGGTCAACACCTCTCACGCCCCCTCCACTACACTCCCACATCCCACCACTACACATGTCTTCGTACCCACAGTAAGGGAGGCAAGATAGTTGGCTACCGTTATTCATCACACACCTAAGAGATTTAGATCAACTCTTTTAACTTCACTTAGCATTTCTCTTTAATTCACTTAACCTCTTGGGTGATCCACTGGGCTTCTATAAACTTCATTTTAGGAAGGTCGATGCTATTCTCGGTACAACCAGAGCAGATGATCAACATTCTTTTACCACTCGGACAAGTAATCACCACTGCAATGATAATCAATCTTACCCATAACAATTAAAAAGACAGAATATTAATACAGTTGGATCTATGGAAAGTGTTCACTAAAATCTAAAGGAAGTTAAACATTTATTATAGAATAAAGAAGTTACGGTAAATAATATTTGAACAATAAATTTTGGTGTCGTGAGGTAACATGTTATAAAATAATGGGTGAGGGATGGGGAGGGATAATTCAGAATGAATGGTATTACTTTTAAGACTTGGAAAGAGAATAAACTGATACCAAAATGCAATATCCACTTTAGTATATAGTATTACATCAAATTCCAGCACATTATAAAAGGGAGTTCAACCTTCTTTACACAGCTCCTAAGCCTGAAGTTCACAGGACTTCTTACAACGCTGACCTCACACCAAATCTATATATTCTCTTCTTCATCAACCTTATAAGAGCAATCCCTGCTCCCTCCTTCCTTCTGCTGCATACTCCTTGTGAGTATGCAGCACAAGGAAGTCTGCAGGTGATCATGAGATCGAAAATTAGGACCAAGTGCAACTTTAAGGGTGAAACTCGAATAGCAACACAAGGAAGTCAGAACTGGCACTTCTAAGAGACTGCTCTCTTGTAACATACAAGTTGCTGGTAACACAGGACCAATACATATCATATCTTCTCCCCATACAACATATCTGAGAATTAAGGGAGCCTAAGATTGTACTAAGTTCTGGTACTATTATATGTTAAACCTGGAAGTTGTCTCAAAACCTAAAACACACAAAAAATATACAATAATAAAAATAATTACATTATAGTACAATATCTAACTTCAGTCTTTAAATCCGTTACACCCTATTAAAAGGACACACAAACATGATTATCAAGACCAACCATTGATAACTTGGCGATCCCATAAAAATCGAGCCATAATTGCTTCAGAGAACAAATGATTCCATAGGGCATCTAGATTTTCACTCTCCCAGGTGCAATCATCGGCTAATTCAGTACTCTCAGATTACTGGCAGAGCACTCAAATAACCTTTGACTACCTCTACCTCCTAACAGTAGCATCAGGAACCAGAGATTAAAAGAGAAGCACAGACAAACTTCGCTGAAGTCGTCTTGATTTCTCTAAATAAACACCAGGCTATTCCTGTCCTTCCCTTACAAATACGACCTTTCATAAGCTAAATATCAATTAAAAATTATTTTCAACACTCTTAGCTCTTCAGTAAAATTATCTTCAGAATTACATGGAAAAAAAAGAAAAAATATCGAACATATATGTTACATAAAACAAAATTACAATTTCACACAGAAAATGAACATAATTGGTATCAACTGTCAACACATTAAGGACATATTACATTAAATCTGCTTGAAAGAACAATAATTACCAACTACATAAAATATAATAATTATTTAACTCAAAGGATTATAATTTATGTCTTCATATATTTTTCATTTCATCTACAAAATTGTATATCTCTTGTGTCTTACTAATACTTTCTATCACGAGGTTTCTCAAAAAAAAAAAAAAAATACGCACAACTTTACTTCCACTTCCAGTGTTTTCTTCCACTTGACTCAGCAATCATGACCAGCTACTCTGGTTTAAACATCTCTAATAACCCATTGTGCCCAGTCACTTTCTTCGAATTATGTTTGCATAGGAAATAGTGACATTTTTTTCAAGCTACCAACGCCTGGGCCACTTCACGACCCCACAGTCACATTTCCACAACACACATCAACCACTTACTACACCCCTCCACATTTAAAGTATGGGATAGGGGAGGTAGGGAGGCCACACCACTATTCCACACCAGTACCAGGATTCACTGAACTCAGCGGTATAAGGCCCAGGCCACTGTACCAGTTACAGGCCATCTCATTCATGTAACACTCCCCTCTAACAAGTAGAAGACAGGCTTGAGAATATCTCATATTCCTTTAACCCTTCCTGGAATGCTGAGCAGGTAGCAGGAAACAGGTAGCTCATTCATGGGTGGGGCACTACAGTATGTATGGCAACGATGACTCACGGGCACAGTCAGGCAGGCAGGAAGGCCGGCGGGGCAGGTGAAACAAACAATGTGAGACAAGCCCGATTATCCATCTCCGGGAAGAGCGTCTCCTGAGCACCAACCACACGGTGAGGCAGCTTGCCTTGTCCTTAGTATTCCACAGGAAGATAGCGGCTATCCGTTTCACGGGAAGCTAAACATGAGCATTATTTACGTGCTCCTCGAAAGCATCCAAGAGCATTGGTGACAGGTAGGTGACTGGCGGGTAGTGTTTAAGGTGGGCAGACAGTGGTGTGGCTGGGTGACCAATCACAAATCACAAAGATGATATTGGAGACACAGGTCTAATACATCACAACTACACTGTAGGTTAACACCTCTCATATCCCACTATTACTACAGTCTCACACCCTAAGCACTACAATCCCACTCCCCTAACTGGGAATTTTCACACGTTGATCACTATAATTCAACACACCACCGCAACACTCCCACCCCACTCCAACACCTGTGTCAGTGCACCCCAACACCTGTGTCAGTGCACCCCCAACACCTTCATTCTTCCTTCTCTCCCTTCCTACCTATGTTCTTTTTCTATTAAGATAATATAAAAGATTTCGTTCGGATATTTAACCCCGGAGGGTTAGCCACCCAGGATAACCAAAGAATGTCAGTGCGTCATCGAGGACTAACTTATTTCCATTGGGGTCCTAAATCTTGTCCCCCAGGATGCGACCCATACCAGTCTACGAACACCCAGGTACCTATTTGCTGCTAGGTGAACAGGACAACAGGTGTAAGGAAACGCGTCGAAATGTTTCCACCCGTCGGGATCGAACCCGGGTCCTCCGTGTGTGAAGCGGGAGCTTTAAGCCACCGGGGTTGCTTTTAACGACCACTCCCAAGTTCTTCTATTATTTCATTTAGTTTAGTGAATTTCCGACCATTGTGAATTGTTATTGTAAGTGTTGCCATTGGTTTTTATTCCATATACTTTTATCTGCGTCCCTGACCGCTGTAATTGCTTTTGTTAGTCCCTATGACCACTGTACTGCTTTCTGTAATCCCCTCTCTCCACCGCCTGACCCCTATAAGTACCATTAATATACTATCTTTGCTATCTTGTAAAGGTCCCCTGACCATCTTGTAAACGTCCCGCTGATCATTATACGGCCGAGTATAGGTCCCTCTTACACTTGTACTGCCTTATAAAAGTCCCTCCCAAGTGTAACTCCATCTACCGCTCTGTTTCCTTTTCATTGTCCCTCTGACAGTGCACTGTACAAACTCTCAGCCTCAGATACACATTTTTTATTCCAGAATTAACCCTACCACACGCACTCCACCACACGCACTCCACCACACGCACTCCACCACACTCACTTCACCACGCTCCACTACCCTCATTCCTCAACGAGCACTCCACCATCACTCCACAACGAGCAATCCATCACCCTCACTCCACCACCCTCACTCCACAAGCAGCACTCCACCACCCTCATCCACAACGAGCACTCCACCACCCTCACTCCACAACAAGCACTCCACCACCCTCATTCCTCAACGAGCACTCCACCATCCTCGCTCCAAGACCATCACTCCACAACAACCACTCCACAACAATCACACCACAACCCTCACTGCACCACCCTCACACCACCACTCTCATTCCACCACCCTCCACAACAATATTCTACGCTCATTCCACCACCCTCACTTCACAACGAACACTCCACAATACTCACTTCACCTTCACTCCACCACCCTTATTGCACAACAAGCACTCCACCACCCTCACTCCACAACAAGCACTCCACCACCCTCACTCCACAACAAGCACTCCACCACCCTCACTCCACAACAAGCACTCCACCACCCTCACTCCACATCAAGCACTCCACCACCCTCACTCCACATCAAGCACTCCACCACCCTCACTCCACATCAAGCACTCCACCATCACTCCACAACGAGCATTCCACCACCCTCGCCACAACAAGCACTCCACCATCACTCCACAACAAGCATTCCACCACCCTCACTTCACAGCAAACACTCCACAATACTCACTTCACCCTCACCCCACCACCCTCACTGCACAACAAGCACTCCACCACCCTCACTCCACAACCACTCCACCACCCTCACTCAACAACCACTCCACCAACCTCACTCAACAACAACCACTCCACCACCCTCACTCCACAACAATCACTCCACCACCCTCACTCCACCATCACTCCACCTTCACTCCACAAGCATTCCATCACCCTCATTCCACATCAACCACTCCACTCTCACTCCACAACAGCCACTCCACCACCCTCACTCCACAACAACCACTCCACCACCCTCACTCCACAACAATCACTCCACCACCCTCACTCCACCACCATCACTCCACCTTCACTCCACAAGCATTCCATCACCCTCATTCCACATCAACCACTCCACCCTCACTCCACACCAAGCACTCCACCACCCTCACTTCACAACAATCACTCCAACACCCTCACTCCACCACACTCACTCCACCACCCTCATTCCACAACAACCACTCCACCCTCCACAACAATCACTCCACCCTCACTCCACAACAATCACTCCACCCTCACTCCGCAACAATCACTCCACCGCCCTCATTCCACACCAAGCACTCCACTACCCTCCGCTACATTAACTCAACACACCCTACCACACCCAGTTCATCACACTCAATTCTCCACGACACTCCACCGTTGTACTCCATCACACTCAATCCCTATAAGGGCTGGGGGCGAAGAGAGGGAAAGAGGGAAGAGAAGGAAAAGATGGAAGAGAGGAATGAAAGGGCAGAGGAGGACGAATAGATTGGAAAACGAATGGGGTATATATAAATTAAGGAAGAAGGGAGACTGGAAAAGAGGCAGGAAGGCACCTCCATTCCATTTCGTGAAGCGCTAAACCAGTGAGAGTCATTCAGTGAAAGAAATGGTAAAGGCTCGACCATCCTTCAGGTAATCACGGTGCGGCTTATTATCCTCCAGGCTGTTAGTGATCAAAGAGAACCACTTGCACTTATGTATTATTCTTCAAATTGTCTCATAAGATTTACAGGAACAGTGGATAATACTGGTGGAAGACGATGTCTTGAACCATCACACGGCGATACAATCAATTCTACTTTGGGTAATTATGCATGTTTTGTTTTGGGTAAACCATACCCCGGCCGGGATTGAACCCGCGGTCAGAGAGTCTCAAAACTCCAGCCCGTGGTGGTGCCTGTGTTAACCTTCCTATGGTGTAGAAATATACCTAGTTGGACGAATCTTATTGTGGCTAGCTGGTCCAGTGGCTAACGCGACGGTCTGGAGTTTTGAGACTCTCTGATCGCGGGTTCAATCCCGGCCGGGGTATGGTTTGTTTGAAATCGTGTCATTACGATTTCGTGAGTCTTGTTTTGGGTAGTTGGGTAATCCTGGCAGTTGTACAGGGTAGTTTAGTAATCTTGATAGTGTTGTATAGTGTACCTGAGTTTACCAGGACACCGCCCCACAGACCGGTTCCAGACAAGGCCTGCTGGTTGCTAGCCTGATCGATCAAACTGTCAATGTCCGCTGCTTGCAGTCCAACGTATGCACCACAGTCCATTTAATCAGGAACTGTTTTTGAGAAATCTGTCGAGTTTCTTATTGAAGACAGCTGAGAACTTGTTGGTAATTCATTGGAGGAATCCTGCACCGTCTGCCAAGCCTCTTGTGTTCATTAAAAGTAATTTCGATGAACAGGTTTGGGACCAATCCCTCCAGTATTTTGTAGGTGTAAATTATCTTTCTCATTTAGAGTATGTTCTAAGGAGCACAGTTCTAGAGACTTCAAGCGCTCGCAGTAATCTAGGTGTCTGAGTTCAAACAAATTGTGAGGGTTCTCAGAACATTTTCCTTCTCAGCAATATAACCTGCCTTGCACAGGATCATTAGTACACAGCAATAATCCACTCTAACGATAACAAGTGTCCTGAAGGGTATCGTTAGCTTGGCATCTCTTGTTCTGCAGGTTCTAGATAAACAACTCATCATTTTCCTTGCAGTCGTGATAATAACATTGTTGTGCTCCTTGAACGTGAGATCTTCTGACATTATCACTCCCTGGTATCTCACATTTGACTTACGTTCGGTTGAATGGTTCAACTTTGTCTTCTACTCCAATGGAAGACCGAGGTTGTATCAGCTTGGAGGCTCGCTGTGCCTTCCATGGATGCCGCTTTCAAACAAATTCAAATATTATCCGCGAAGGATGATACGGTGTTATGATTTACGTCCCTGTCTGTTTCAGATATGGGAAGAAGTAGGAGAAGCCGAGCGAGTTAGGAGCCTTGGGGAAGAGAACTTTTCACTGAAGCAGCCACTGAATTCACCGTGTACTACTCTTTGGGTTCTATCTGTTAGGAAGTTAAATATCCATCTGCCAAAATTCCAAGTTATTCCTTTTAAAAGCATTTCGAGGGCAATTATCCCTTGGTCGCAATTGTCAAAGTGTGATCCTGGTAGTGTTGTGTTCTGTCGTTGGTTAATTCTGGTAGTGTTGTGTACTGTGGTTGGTTAATCCTGGTAGTGTTGTGTTCTGTGGTTGGTTAATCCTGGTAGTGTTGTGTTCTGTGGTTGGTTAATCCTGGTAGTGTTGTGTACTGTGGCTGGTTAATCCTGGTTGTGTTATATACTGTAGTTGGTTAATCCTGGTAGTGTGTACTGTCGTGGGTAAATCCTGGTAGTGTTGTATACTGCTGTTGATTAATCCTGGTAGTCTTGTATACTGCAGTTGGCGAATCCTGGTAGTGTTGTATTCTGCAGTTGGATAATCCTGGTAGTGTTGTATACTGTAGTTGGTTAATCCTAGAAGTGTGGTACCCTGTAGTTGGTTAATCCTGGTAATGTTGTATACTATAGTTGGTTAATCATGGCAATGTTGTATACTACAGTTGGTTAATCCTGGTAGTGTTGTATACTGCAGTTGGTTAATCCTGGTAGTCTTGTATACTGCAGTTGGCGAATCCTGGTAGTGTTGTATACTATAGTTGGTTAATCCTGGTAGTGTTATATGCTGTAGCTGGTTAATCCTGTTAGTGTTGTATACTGTAGTTGGTTAATCCTGGTAGTCTTGTATACTGCAGTTGGATAATACTGGTAGTGTTGTATACTATAGTTGGTTAATCCTGGTAGTGTTATATGCTGTAGCTGGTTAATCCTGTTAGTGTTGTATACTGTAGTTGGTTAATCCTGGTAGTGTTGTATACTGTAGTTGGTTAATCCTGGTAGTGTTGTATACTGTAGTCGGTTAATCCTGGTAGTGTTTTATACTGTAGTTGGTTAATCCTGGTAATGTTGTATACTGTAGTTAGTTAATCCTGGTAGTGTTTTGTACTGTAGTTGGTTAATCCTGGAAGTGTTGTATTTTGTAGTTGGTTAATCCTGGTAGTGTTGTATTCTATAGCTAGTTAATCCTGGTAGTGTTGTATAATGTAGTTGGTTAATCCTGGTAGTGTATACTGTAGTTGGTTAATCCTGGTAGTGTATATTGTAGTTGGTTAATCTTGGTAGTGTTGTATACTGTAGTTTAATTCTGGTAGCGTTGTATACTGTAGTTGGTTAATCCTGGTAGAGTTGTATACTGTAGTTGGTTAATCCTGGTAGTGTTGTGTACTGTAGTTGGTTAGTCCTGGTAGTGTTGTATACTGTAGTTGGTTAATCCTGGTAGTGTTGCATTCTGTGGCTGGTTAATCCTGGTAGTGTTGTATACTGTAGTTGGTTAATCCTGGTATTGTTGTATACTGAAGTTGGTTAATCCTGGTAGTGCTGCATAATGTAGCTGGTTAATCCTGGTAGTGTTGTATACTGTAGTTGGTTAATCCTGGTTGTGTTGTATACTGTAGTTGGTTAATCCTGGTAGTGTTGTATACTGTAGTTGGCTAATCCTGGTAGTGTTGTATACTGTAGTTGGTTAATTCTGGTATTGTTGTATACTGTAGTTGGTTAATCCTGGTAGTGTTGTATACTATAGCTGGTTAATACTGGTAGTGTTGTATACTGTAGCTGGTTAATCCTGGTAGTGTTGTATTCTGTAGTTGGTTAATCCTGGCAGTGTTGTATACTGTAATTGGTTAATCCCGGTAGTGTTGTATACGGTAATTGGTTAATCCTGGTAGTGTTGTATACTGTAGTTGGTTAATCCTGGCAGTGTTGTATACTGTTGTTGGTTAATTCTGATAGTGTTGTATACTGTTGTTGGTTAATCCTGGTAGTGTTATATACTGTAGTTGGTTAATCCTGGTAGTGTTTTGTACTGTAGTTGGTTAATCCTGGTAGTGTTGTATACTGTAGTTAGTTAATCCTGGTAGTGTTGTATATTGTAGTTGGTTAATCCTGGTAGTGTTGTATACTGTAGTTGGTTAATCCTGGTAGTGTTGTATACTGTAGTTGGTTAATCCTGGTAGTATTGTATACTGTAGTTGGTTAATCCTGGTAGTGTTGTATACTGCAGTTGGTTAATCCTGGTAGTGTTGTATACTGTAATTGGTTAATCCTGGTAGTGTTGTATACTGTAGTTGGTTAATCCTGGTAGTGTTGTATACTGTAGTTGGTTAATCCTGGTAGTGATGTATACTGTAGTTGGTTAATCCTGGTAGTGTTGTATACTGTAGTTGGTTAATCCTAGTAGTGTTGTATACTGTAATTGGTTAATCCTGGTAGTGTTGTATACTGTAGTTGGTTAATCCTGGTAGTGTTGTATACTGTAGTTGGTTAATCCTGGTAGTGTTGTATACTGTAGTTGGTTAATCCTGGTAGTGTTGTATACTGTAGTTGGTTAATCCTGGTAGTGTTGTATACTGTAGTTGGTTAATCCTGGTAGTGTTGTATACTGTAGTTGGTTAATCCTGGTAGTGTTGTATACTGTAGTTGGTTAATCCTGGTAGTGTTGTATACTGTAGTTGGTTAATCCTGGTAGTGTTGTATACTGTAGTTGGTTAATCCTGGTAGTGATGTATACTGTAGTTGGTTAATCCTGGTAGTGTTGTATACTGTAGTTGGTTAATCCTGGTAGTGTTGTATACTGTAGTTGGTTAATCCTGGTAGTGTTGTATACTGTAGTTGGTTAATCCTGGTAGTGTTGTATACTGTAGTTGGTTAATCCTGGTAGTGTTGTATACTGTAGTTGGTTAATCCTGGTAGTGTTGTATACTGTAGTTGGTTAATCCTGGTAGTGCTGTATACTGTAGTTGGTTAATCCTGGTAGTGCTGTATACTGTAGTTGGTTAATCCTGGTAGTGCTGTATACTGTAGTTGGTTAATCCTGGTAGTGATGTATACTGTAGTTGGTTAATCCTGGTAGTGCTGTATACTGTAGTTGGTTAATCCTGGTAGTGCTGTATACTGTAGTTGGTTAATCCTGGTAGTGCTGTATACTGTAGTTGGTTAATCCTGGTAGTGCTGTATACTGTAGTTGGTTAATCCTGGTAGTGTTGTATACTGTAGTTGGTTAATCCTGGTAGTGATGTATACTGTAGTTGGTTAATCCTGGTAGTGTTGTATACTGTAGTTGGTTAATCCTGGTAGTGTTGTATACTGTAGTTGGTTAATCCTGGTAGTGTTGTATACTGTAGTTGGTTAATCCTGGTAGTGTTGTATACTGTAGTTGGTTAATCCTGGTAGTGTTGTATACTGTAGTTGGTTAATCCTGGTAGTGGTGTATACTGTAGTTGGTTAATCCTGGTAGTGCTGTATACTGTAGTTGGTTAATCCTGGTAGTGCTGTATACTGTAGTTGGTTAATCCTGGTAGTGCTGTATACTGTAGTTGGTTAATCCTGGTAGTGTTGTATACTGTAGTTGGTTAATCCTGGTAGTGTTGTATACTGTAGTTGGTTAATCCTTGTAGTGCTGTATACTGTAGTTGGTTAATCCTGGTAGTGCTGTATACTGTAGTTGGTTAATCCTGGTAGTGCTGTATACTGTAGTTGGTTAATCCTGGTAGTGTTGTATACTGTAGTTGGTTAATCCTGGTAGTGCTGTATACTGTAGTTGGTTAATCCTGGTAGTGTTGTATACTGTAGTTGGTTAATCCTGGTAGTGTTGTATACTGTAGTTGGTTAATCCTGGTAGTGTTGTATACTGTAGTTGGTTAATCCTGGTAGTGTTGTATACTGTAGTTGGTTAATCCTGGTAGTGTTGTATACTGTAGTTGGTTAATCCTGGTAGTGTTGTATACTGTAGTTGGTTAATCCTGGTAGTGTTGTATACTGTAGTTGGTTAATCCTGGTAGTGTTGTATACTGTAGTTGGTTAATCCTGGTAGTGTTGTATACTGTAGTTGGTTAATTCTGGTAGTGTTGTATACTGTAGTTGGTTAATCCTGGTAGTGTTGTATACTGTAGTTGGTTAATCCTGGTAGTGTTGTATACTGTAGTTGGTTAATCCTGGTAGTGTTGTATACTGTAGTTGGTTAATCCTGGTAGTGTTGTATACTGTAGTTGGTTAGTTTTTATTGCATTTGATTCCTTGATTTTTCTTATGAATTTCTTAGTCATGTTACCCATGTTGGCTTGTGTCTTTATTCGTTAATCTTCCCCTTTCTTTTTCCTCTCCCTCCCCTGCCCCTCCCCCTCCCCTCCCCCTGCCCCTCCCCCTGCTGACTTCCAAACTGCTGTATCCCCCTCCCCCCTCTTCCCTCCCCCCGTCCCCCCCCCATCAAGCACCACACAATAACCTCCTCGTAACTTTTCTTCGCACAGTAAAATTCAATAAAATTGTATTTTTGTTTTACTCCGTCTCTCATTCTCTCTCTCTTTTCCTCTCGTTGTTGCCCCTCACCCTCATCTCTTCCGGCCTCTAGCCCACTCCATCACCTTCACGCTAGTTCCTCCCACTCTTCCCTCTCCCTTTTCTACTCTACACTTTTCACTTCCTGGCTCTTACTGTCTTTCCATCTCCCTTTACGCTTTTTCCTCAACCCTCTTCTCTTTTCTCTGTCTCACCCCTTTTCCTGTGTCCTTAGTTCTTTTTTCACTCTATTCTCTTTCTTCCCTCCTCCCGTCTCTTTTATTCCTCCCTCTCTCTCTCTCTCTCTCTTCCCTCTTCTTCTCCTGATTATCATCTTTTATCCCCTTTTTTCTTTCTCCTCATTTTCTTCCCTTTTCCGTTTCCTCCCTTTTCGCCTTCCTCACCATCTCCCTTTCTCCTTTCTCTTTCCTCCCTTTCCCTTCACTCTCCCCCTCACCCTCCTGTTCTTCCCCCTCTTCCTCTCTCTCCCTGTTCTCTCTCCCTTCAACCTCTTAGAAGATGTCAGTCTTGCCAACCAGGTGTCGCTACACAAAGTCTGGCTTGTTACACTTCAACACTCGTCCAGCTATTTACTGCAGCTCTCCCTAAGAGCGTTTATCTAAAGCCTCATAGTAACCAAGCTTATTGTCCGCTTTGAGAGGGTCTAGTTCCAGCTTGAATAAAGCCTAACCTAACCTAACTTATTCCTCTCCCTGAAAGGAGTAAACTATTAAACATAATGCATAAAATTCTGGAGACAAAATTGACTCGAGGCTAAGGGACTGATTACCTCAAAGTTCTCCTCTCCTTATACCTTTCTGCTTTGTATTGGACTGATGAAGCCACTGTGTGGCGAAACGTTTCCTGAATAGAGATTCCCATATATTGCCTAAGTGTCTCAATCTTCAGTTATGTCTATAAATGTAATGTCATGAAAAAGAAATGTTAAAATGATATTTCGCTAATTACAGTACAAAAAATAGGGTAATGAAAACCCATTAAAAACTTGCCAATTAAAAATCTAAACAGACGCTACATTATAATATTAGACACATTAAGTTATCTTTTCAATAAATACAATAATGATAAACTTATGATCACACGTGTTGGCTATATACTTATGACCAGTATGTACTTATGACCAGTATGTACTTATGACCAGTATGTACTTATGACCAGTATATACTTATGACCAGTATATACTTATGACCAGTATATACTTATGACCAGTATATACTAATGACCAGTATATACTTATGACCAGTATATACTTATGACCAGTATGTACTTATGACCAGTATATACTAATGACCAGTATATACTAATGACCAGTATATACTAATGACCAGTATATACTTATGACCAGTATATACTTATGACCAGTATATACTTTTGACCAGTATATACTAATGACCAGTATATACTAATGACCAGTATATACTTATGACCAGTATATACTTATGACCAGTATATACTTATGACCAGTATATACTTATGACCAGTATATACTATGACCAGTATATACTTATGACCAGTATGTACTTATGACCAGTATATACTAATGACCAGTATATACTAATGACCAGTATATACTTATGACCAGTATATACTTATGACCAGTATATACTTATGACCAGTATATACTAATGACCAGTATATACTAATGACCAGTATATACTAATGACCAGTATATACTTATGACCAGTATATACTTATGACCAGTATATACTTATGACCAGTATATACTTATGACCAGTATATACTTATGACCAGTATATACTTATGACCAGTATGTACTTATGACCAGTATATACTAATGACCAGTATATACTAATGACCAGTATATACTAATGACCAGTATATACTTATGACCAGTATATACTTATGACCAGTATATACTTATGACCAGAATATACTAATGACCAGTATATACTAATGACCAGTATATACTTATGACCAGTATATACTTGTGACCAGTATATACTTAGAAACATCATAATCTCCCCCCTCCTTGCCATCAACGCTATATTTACAGCATACTCATCTCACAGCTTCCAGCATCCTTCTCTCTGCCTGACGTCTACCTGCCACTCATAGATTCCAATACTTACGCTGCTATCTTCAAAAGGCGTTCGAACTGGAGACAGGTGAACAACGACCCTTCCCTACGATGCCTGAAGGTACACTGCTCAAAAAAGTCATCTAATATACTTACAACCTTCTCCCAGACAACTTACCCTACAAAAAAATAACAGCAAACCATCCGATTACAAGTTCTCTGACCATTGATAAAATAACAAGAATATTTTTATGAACTTTAATATATACTAAATTTGTAAAACAAAAATAATGAAATTTATTTTGGTCTTAAAAAGTAAATACACTACAAAAGTCCAAAACATACCCCTAACCCTACATTACAACAATCTAAATTTCAATGAAAATCTTATTATGAACATTAGAGACCCTTACTCTTCCCCTTACATAACATACACAACACTCATTTCAAAGTAAAAAAAAATATTATCACGAAAAATAATCTACAATCAACAATTGTAGATTATATATATATATATATATATATATATATATATATATATATATATATATATATATATATATATATATATATATATATATATATATATATATATATGTTGTGCCGAATGTGTAAAACTGGTCAATTAGCAAGAACTCATTTAAAATTAAGTCCTTTCTAAAATTTTCTTTTATACGTATAAAGATATATTTTTTTCATTAATGTTAATGTAAAAATTTATAATTTTGCGCTAAAAGAATATTAGAAAACTTACCTAACCTTATTATAACAAGAGTAATTTATTTTAGCCTAACCCAACTAAATATATTTTAGATTTGTTTACAATAATTTAATACCAAACAAACACAGTGAAATATATTTTTTTCGTTAGGTTAAGAATGATTTTGGCGAAATTATTCCATACACAAATTTTCGCTTGTCCTATATGGCAAGATGAGCGTTGCTATTTAAGCCAAGATCGCAAGTTCTGCCTATTCGGCACGACATTATATAAATATATATATATATATATATATATATATATATATATATATATATATATATATATATATATATATATATATGTATATAATATATATATAATAATATATATAAGAAAAAATATATAATATATATATATATATATATATATATATATATATATATATATATATATATATATATATACATAATATAGTATATATATATATATATATATAATACATATAATATCTATACATATATATATATATATATATATATATATATATATATATATATATATATATATATATATGTATAGATATTATATGTATTATATATATATATATATACTATATTATGTATATATATATATATATATATATATATATATATATATATATATATATAATATATATATATATATATATATATATATATATATAATTATATATATATATTATATATAATGTATATATAATATAATATATATATGATATATGTATAATATAATATATATATATAATATAATATATAATATAATATATAATATAATATATAATATATATAATATATATATAATATAATATATAATATAATATATAATATATAATATATAATATATATATATATAATATAATATATAATATATATATATATATAATATAATATATAATATATATATATATATAATATAATATATAATATATATATATATAATATATATATAATATATATATATATATAATGGGAGCAATGGGCTAGTAACCCCTTCTCCTGTATACAATTACTAAAAAAAGAGAAGAAGAAAAACTTTATAAAACTGGGTTGCTTAAATGTGCGTGGATGTAGTGCGGATGACAAGAAACAGATGATTGCTGATGTTATGAATGAAAAGAAGTTGGGATGTCCTGGCCCTAAGCGAAACAAAGCTGAAGGGGGTAGGAGAGTTTCAGTGGGGGGAAATAAATGGGATTAAATCTGGAGTATCTGAGAGAGTTAGAGCAAAGGAAGGGGTAGCAGTAATGTTAAATGATCAGTTATGGAAGGAGAAAAGAGAATATGAATGTGTAAATTCAAGAATTATGTGGATTAAAGTAAAGGTTGGATGCGAGAAGTGGGTCATAATAAGCGTGTATGCACCTGGAGAAGAGAGGAATGCAGAGGAGAGAGAGAGATTTTGGGAGATGTTAAGTGAATGTATAGGAGCCTTTGAACCAAGTGAGAGAGTAATTGTGGTAGGGGACTTGAATGCTAAAGTAGGAGAAACTTTTAGAGAGGGTGTGGTAGGTAAGTTTTTGGTGCCAGGTGTAAATGATAATGGGAGCCCTTTGATTGAACTTTGTATAGAAAGGGGTTTAGTTATAGGTAATACATATTTTAAGAAAAAGAGGATAAATAAGTATACACGATATGATGTAGGGCGAAATGACAGTAGTTTGTTGGATTATGTATTGGTAGATAAAAGACTGTTGAGTAGACTTCAGGATGTACATGTTTATAGAGGGGCCACAGATATATCAGATCACTTTCTAGTTGTAGCTATACTGAGAGTAAAAGGTAGATGGGATACAAGGAGAATAAAAGCATCAGGGAAGAGAGAGGTGAAGGTTTATAAACTAAAAGAGGAGGCAGTTAGGGTAAGATATAAACAGCTATTGGAGGATAGATGGGCTAATGAGAGCATAGGCAATGGGGTCGAAGAGGTATGGGGTAGGTTTAAAAATGTAGTGTTAGAGTGTTCAGCAGAAGTTTGTGGTTACAGGAAAGTGGGTGCAGGAGGGAAGAGGAGCGATTGGTGGAATGATGATGTAAAGAGAGTAGTAAGG